>NC_140590.1:762768796-763186296 GCF_964204655.1 Triturus cristatus | reverse complement strand
CGCACTTGCACAAACAATCCTTGGCACACTCACCTCTAGAAGTTTTCCTGACCATGTCTGCTGCACTATCACTGCAAGGTGCTCTCATTACAAAGAGCCATCAGGATCCATTCATATACTTTCTTGGCAGAACTCCATGGCTGTCCTTTGCCTTGAGACCTGCAGGGGACAAATGAACAGGGGCCATACATTACAGGCCCAGGCCCGACAGGGCAGAGTCAGGAATACACAGGAGGATGCTGGGAATGCTGGCCAGTTCATGATATCCAACTGCGGTGAGTGGGCCTTGCATCTGCTAGTTCTTCCTGTCTTGTGGTGGACTCTGCAGCAAAAGAAATGACTGGGACGAGCATGAAAGGACATCGAAGTAAAGATTTGTTTAAGGCAAAACTACAATATACGGTATCTGCTGGCAGGTCAGAAACATGTATATAAATAGAGGGTATGGTCGATGGCTGTTTATCTTCAGAAGGGCGAGTTGAGTTATTGTAGACTCTCCATTACTTTCTATATTGCCAGTCAACATAGATTTGTAACAATATTCGTTACTTTACATTGACATGGTACACTTTTAAATTCAGACATTTGACTACCAATTTCAGTATCAATAAATTACCACTGCTCGTGCTCCGCTTTCTAATCTGTGTTGCGTCTTTCTAACTACATGAAACTTTGTTCTTAAGTTTTACAGATCACTAACTCCATTTTGCATGCTTTAGGAAAGGACTGTGCAAACGTGCCCTCTTCCCTAAGGCAGGAGAGGATGTGGACGAGCGGCCAAGGGCGTGTAGCTGAAAGAGACAAAGTCCAAGTCACACTTCAATAAATGGTTGCAGTAAAGTAGGAAACCTTGTCACAAACATTTAAGAAACAAAGCTTCAGTGTTTGTCATTAACCAGACCCGTTAAGCATTCTCCGAATTTAGCAATTTCGAACGCAATTTCTCGTTTCCAGAAACACTGCTGTAACTGCAGACACCAGGCTGACTTGTTGTCTGGCGAGGAGGGGAAAAAGGTGATCTTGTTAAAGTAAGGACAACACACAGCACCTGGGGAGTAAAACAAGCTCATCGTTCTATATTACAGACAGAATAAGACTTAGAAAAAGCTCTAACAGTGCAAGAAATGAAATCTCCAAACATAAAAAGAGGAATAAGTTGCTAACCTATCTACAATATTAACAGTATTCTTATTTTTCATGGATTCACACGCCTGAATTACAGGAATCAGGCTTGGAATCCTTGGTAGATAGGCTAAATCTTTAGGGTCAGAGTACAGATCTAACAGTATGTCACAGCTTCATTCCATATCATTGGTTGTTCTGTGAGGCAGATGCTCCAATCGCTTCTTCTCTTTCAGGCACCCTAACAAATTTCCATATAGCTGAAGAGTACACATGGATGCTTCATGCCAAGGGATAAGGACATGTCGCATCTGAATCTATCGAAGAAACCAGTGCTGGAGATCTGCAGTTACAGGTAACAAACTTTCTCCAGCACTGATCCACAAACTTGAAGCAAACAGTATTATTAGGACTGACAACAGTGGATGAGAAAGAGGCTTGTTTAATAATGAAAAAGGTTCCCAAGCAGAAGCTGCCCTACTTTATCTCTGACCTGGATTGGCCACACAGACGGTATTGTTTCATATGTGTGCGACAACTTCCACAATGCGATTATGAATCCCCCCCCCATTCAGGGGGCGCAGGAAATTTGAGCAACCATAGCCATCATCCCTCTTGTGTAGTGCACCATGACTTTAAAGGCAAGTGGTTTTCTCCCTTGTTGTTGAAAACACTGTCAATGTCCTGATATAGTGTGGCCTTTGTTACGGTGTCCAGAGTGGATGAACAGTTGATCTGACTTGCAAAACTGATGAGTCTTTCCAGATAAACTCTGACCCATCGTTTGAGGTCCAGCATGTGCAATAACCTTAAGCTTGAGTAAGTGTGTGGCATGTGCTGCTACAGAACCTTCTCTAGAAGTAACGTTCTTTGGAACCTTAGTCTTGTTTTCTTGCTATTGTATGCTGTGGGATTCATTTCTTTAGGTTTTATAAATTCTTATTTATTTGCTGACTGCCAGTGTTACTTACCTGCATTGCAGTGTGTGGACTCTTTAATAAAGAATTCTTTGTCCTTCAAGGACTCGTTTCTCCATTACCTATCGTTTATGGAAACATATTTGTTATGACATCTTGTGGTCTTCGCTGGAAACAATGGTAATCATGTCCGTACTGATATGCAGGCCGTCGAATGCCACGAAAGATGCCATAGTGGGAGAAGCCTCTCCCTACTAGGATGGTCTACTCCAGAATACTCCAAAATTATAGTTTCAAACATGTATTAAACCCATTGACTTTGTGTTTCCATATCTGCCTTAATCACCTCAAGTGAATCTTTCACTTGCTTTCCTACAGGCGATTGGCCGACTAAGGGCATGCTATGTACTTTTACCTACATCTTGGTCAAAATGAAATAATGCACAACTATCTATAGTACTTAGTGATGCTTGTGCTGGTCAGCTTTTGAACTTTGTGGGTGCTATATCCGTAGCTACATCAACCATAGATCATGTGGCCAGTTATTCATTCAGAATAACTTTAATATTTAATGTAATTTCCTCAGCTACCTGTTGAAGAAAGGCACAGTTGGTGATCAACCTGGTGCAGCACTGCGTTCTCATCTGCTGCTTATGTACTCCATTTCTGAATTTCAAGAGAAAAAAGTGTAGCTCTTTTTAGGTCTCGCCTGATCCAGCGCATGCGCTGGTCTGGCGAGACATTTAGTAGGTGGATTTAGAAAGTGCTACCCACCTTTTTGTGTTGGCGACAAGCTACAGTGCACGATCCCCGCATTCCACCCTCCCTTCTCGCCCAGCCATCCTGCGCCAGCCTTCTGCACCATACCCCTCCCCCCGCTGCTGCACGCGCATCCCTAATGTGCGATCGCGATCACTTTCGCTTTTACAGTGATCGCGATGAGGGATTGTCAGTGTGAGACCTCACGCCAGCACACAATCTACCTTCATTTTTTGCGATATGTCAATAGTTGTATAGTTAAGTTCTAAGTCAGCCTTTCCTTTATTATCAGGTTCCGCACACCTAGCCGCGTCTCCCCCCCCCCCCCCCCTCCTCCCCTCCCCTCCTCCCCCAACTCCTCCCCCAAGACATGTTCGGCACTTCAGGCTGCCTCAACGTAAACTCTTTTTTTACTTTATTAAACACGAGCGCTAGGCACATTAGCACTAGCGCGTCTTTCTTTCTTCTATGTTTATCTTTTCAGACAGGTTACACCGAAGGCACACGTGCACCCTGACACGCGCCTTCAATTAACAGGACCACGGCTGGCTAACAATTAATAAACCCACAAACAAAGGCAACCACTTGCATACTTAAGCACTGCAGGCGGCCTACACTGCATGGGGCCTACACTGCATGGGGTGGTCTCACCCCTGCACCAAGCAGCCCACTGCACTGCCAACTGATAAATCACCTCTGCTGCAGATGGATGGTGGCTTCTGACAGGTAGACTGCAATGTCCTTTGAAGTGGCTTTCATAGCACTCCCCTATGCTGCCTGCCAAGCCCGCACCGGTAGCAGCTGAGTGTTTCCTGTATTAAGATGTCTGTAGTTTATTTAGCGTGTAGATCCCAACAATCAACAAGTCTCAGCGCCTGTCTGATCCTTATTGCAGGCTTCCTGTACTGTAATGTCTGACATTTTAAGGAGCTGTGCAGCTACTGGGCTTGCTTTCATCTAGTGCCTCAGTGCCCTCATTTCCAAGAGCCATTCTGTCGTAATCTAGGACATTGTTTCTTAAGCGCTTTAGGAAGACGGAAATGCTCTCTTAAGATTGATTTATAATTTCCTCTACTTGGAAGAAAGGGGCTGTTTCGTTAAATAATGAACTCTGTCCAGTAAGAGTTCTCTGGCACAGGTTTGTGTTCAGTGGACTGTGGTGGAGAGGAAAGTATGCACATATATATATATAAACTCCTTCTCGCAGCTAACCTGTGTGCACCTGGCTTGCACACCATAAGGAGACCGTGTGCGTTAAACCAAGGTTCCGAGTCTTCAGTAAACATATCATTTTGCATTGACTAGCTTGACTACCTCCTTAAGTCTCACCTACAGAAAGCTTTAGCTGTCGGGCGATGCTCCTGTAATCGCACAAACAGTACCGATACTTCTACAGAAAGGGGCTTAGGGCAGCCCATTTGAACAATCTGCTGCTGTGGTTCAGCTGGATTTACATACAGGTCAACAGGGTTCTTTATCAGAATGGTATCCGCCCATGACACTTCGAGCATTAAAACATCATCATGGAAAGTAGTTCCAGACACGCACACTTCCATCAATGGTGTTTTTTTTTTTTTTACCCGAGGGCCCATTGTGCTTTCTCTCTCCTCACCCCACCCACTTATTTGTTGCTTCCGCCCCTTCCTGCCGTACTTCTCATTTGATTTTGTTGTTGTTTGTTTTTTAAGGGCACGGCAGTTGCAAAGTGATACTTGACTGCCCGCTTCTGTTTTTCGTGCTCTTGCTCATTTAATTTCTAGTCTTAATCCATTAAAAACCCTTACATGGCTGGTACCCCCATGCTCAGTGGAACCCGAGAAAGATGGTTGGGGGTCAAGTCATGGCTGTCGTATTCTCCTGCATGAAGGAGACTGACGGGAATTGCCATGCTTAGTCAAAAATATGACAAATATGTGCAGAGTGTTCGCAACCTCCTCCTGGCTCATCCACTGACACCCCCTTCTGCTTCTAAGCCTTAACTAAGCTGCCTTCTTTCTGCCCTCTCCTGTGTTCTCATCTGTGCTTCATTCCTGTTTCTTGCTCTCTACCAACCTGTCCCCACCTTAAATCCACTACTACTCTCTCCCTGCATCCCTCCGTCGCCTGACTGTTCCCCTTATGCTACTACTTTCCTCTTCCTACATAGCTCTTGCCTACTTAGTCCATATTCTCGACTTCGGCGCCTACATATGCCTACCTATGCCTATCGTTGCCTCTTCTTGCACCTCCTCTTCCTCTCTCTGCAAAGCACCTCCTCTTCCCCCTCCCACTTTCTCTCTTCCTTCGATCTTGCTAGGTGTCCATCCTCTTCGCCCTGCCAACTCTGTAGTCAGACTGGATCGCTGTTTTTCTCGTTTTATATATATGATCATTACCACAACCTTCTGGTTGGCTTCCCCACTCCATGCTCTCTTCGGTGCCTAGTGCAAGTCCTCGGTGTGTGTATCTTGGTGTAAGATGGCTGCTCTCTCCCCCTCCAGACGACGAAGACTATGGAACAATAATGCTCACTAGACTCCTCTGTGCGGGTTTCAATGAAGGTAACCATTGACGACACAGCCTTTATGCTCACGAGACGGTATACATTGTGCACTCGCCAACGTGCCCATTGACCGACGCAACATATTGAGCCTTGAGCGCGATGCCGGGCTACCAGCTGAACCGTCGGAATAAAGCGCTGTCTAGCTCCTTGAAGTTCTTAAAATATAGTGTAGTACGGCATTGAGTTAAATGGAAATGTGATTTTTGAAAACGAAACCTGCAGTCAGCCAGCCAGAACCGTTCAACCAACTTCATTTTATCAACCTAATCAGTTTAATGGTTCCATATCCTGTAAACTCGCTGTTGTGGCTGCATCAGCTCAGGTAGTAGGTAACCTTACCTTGTTTCATCACTAACCACAAAATGGCAGCTGCAAAGATAAGGAGTCTGGCATGTCTGTGTGCTGACGGTGATTAATCTGGTACTTACTTTCTCATTTACCATGTAAAAATCTGAGTGGTCTTTTGATTGCTTTTTGTTCTCAGATTGGCAGGTGGGTACTAGTCTTTTATGTGCAGGATTCGGGTCTGTGGTTAGCAGTGTCTGTTGCTTCGCATCTGCATACCGCTAAAAGTATTGAGAACTGCAGCTTCTGCAATGTGCAGCAAATGACAACTGTTTGTCAGTGCACCTCCTTCCGATGTAATGTAACTACAAAACTTTCAGAGCAGATCCACAATCCTTGTCTGACTGCATTTTATTTATCCAATGCATATGCTATGCGTCACTTTGTTGATTTGATAGTTTTAACCCCTTCAGCGCTCATGACGGAGCCACTCCGTCATGAGCCACGGGTGCCGTGTGCTCATGACGGAGTGGTTCCGTCATGCTGCGGCCGTTGGCCGCCGCTCCTCCCACGCTGCGCGGATTCCCCGCCTGTGCGGGCGATTAGCGCAGTGGGCGGAGTCATGACGGAACCACTCCGTCATGAGCACAGCTCAACCGTGGCTCATGACGGAGTGGCTCCGTCATGAGCACAGCGCCACCGCGCTGCCCCCAAACCCCCCCCAGCGCTGCGGCGGAATTCCCGCCGCAGCGAAAGGGTTAAGGTCATGTGCAAGGTCTATTTCTTAATTATACATAAACAACTCCCGCAGGCACAAAAATGAGCAAAACTTTGCACTTATAAAGTCTCACAAAATTTAGAGTGATGTTAAAGTCACATGATGTGAAATTTATATATTATGTGAGACTTAGTGGCCATACATTTTTTTTACCAAGATACGTTCACATTTATCAATGCCGGATTTAGAAAAATGGATCATAAGAAGGAAAACAAGCATTGGCATAGCCAATAGGTCTCGCCTTTGGGACCTTATAAGTGTTTAGCCATGCAACAGTTGATGTTGTTGCACCAAGGGTATTGTGCTGGATAACTAAACACTTATAAGGTCCCAAAAGCGAGACCTATTGGCTATGACAATGCTTGTTACACAGTGGTGTGGGGGAGGGGGTTAAATTCACTCAGTGAAGAAAGTCACAGTTATAAATTCTGTGTTGCTTTCTTTAAGTAGTCATTTTTAATGATCTGCAATATGAATTTCACCGTACTTATTAAAAAAAAGAATTGAACAATAATTCCTCAGTTTGTATCAAAGGATTACTAGACAGTTTAAATTCATAAACAGAAGCAAATGGACTTCACATCAAACCTATAAGCCCACAAAACCCCATTTCTGGTAGAAGACATTTACTAAATATCCCAAACGATTCTATTTACATTTTGTCACAGCACACTAAGCGTTTGAATGTGAACCACCGATTGGCATCCTTGTTCAACCCCCCCCGGTCTGCAAAACATCAGACCCCCAAACCCTCCCCCCCGCCCGCACATCACACCAGTCCAGAGTCCAACACAAATATGCAACATTTCCTAACAGCATGTCCTCCATATTCTGATTACTCTCCCTCAATTCCTAGGGCCCGGGGCCCCGGAGGGGAAGCCACCGGGGCTCGTATTAGCCTCTCTATTGGGTCCAATGGCACTGCACCCTCCCGCACAGACAATACGATGCCCCGATATCGCGCCCATCTCTTCCAGACTTTACCATGCTTGGCCGGACAACCCCTTGCCAGGAATACCGCCTCTTCCGCGGACATGCAGCGATCCAATGCCCTCTTCCAGGCCTGAACCGGGGGCGGGGCAGAGGACTTCCAATGCTGGGCAATATCTCGCTTGGCCAGCGTCAAACCCAGAAACAGGAGGTGTCGCTTATAGATATTGCCCCCTATCTCCTCGGTACAGTGTAACAGTGTTAAGCGGGGATCAGGGGGAAGCTCCCAACCCAGCACCCCCCCCCCAAGCAGGACAGAACCGCCTCCCAGAACGGACAGGCATATATCTTCTTATGTTTTAGGAATGGTGCTGTTAAGAAAGCGGTGCTCTATGTGAAAAATAAGTTCCAAATAACAGTAAAAGGTCTGCAAGGACTATCCTAACTGAGCAAGCACAGTGGCGCATTCTATATTTTTTCCCTATTTGTCCCATAGTAAAAGATAACGTTGTAACGTTTTACATTTTGAACCCCTACTCCCTATCTTGTCTAAAATATGTCAAACTTGTTAGATAATGAATAACTAGAAAAATGTTCCTCTTGTAAATGGGTGATCGGATGGTCCTTCATTAGGAATGACCTATGTCTATTCATCCTATACTCCTTCAGACTGTTCTATACACGCTTCTGGATCGCCCTTTGTGTCCATTAACCTTGAGGAGCTTATGTGCATCCCCTCTTGTATCACTGGGAAGATGTGGCTCTAGGTAAGGGTTTTGTTCTTCACAGGTGTCCTTGTGCCAGATCATGAGGAGCTTGGTGTGCAGCTGGTGGGACATCCAACATGCACCAAATGTGTTGTAGAAACCCAGAGACATAACTTCAAGAGAAACCAGAGTTGGCAGACAGCCGACTTGCATACGGTCTTGCGCATGGGTCAGATTGATAAAAAAATAATGAAATGAACAGCATTGGTCTGCAAACGCCTTCTAGTTCTTCAAAATAATAATTTTCTCCAGTGTCGGGCATAAATTGCGCAAGGTCATTCAACTTTGTAGGAAAAGTCAAACTACTCTAAGCAGATCGTGAACCAGTTCAAAACTGTTTCTCGGTGTGCTGCTTACTCCTGAATCCACTCCCTCCATTCTAAGCTCTGTGACAGATATTTTAGGTGTTCCAAACGAACAGAAAAGGCAGAAATCTGTCAAGTTGTTTCATGTAGTTTATTTGGTTGAGACCACAGCTCAAAAAGTCCCTCTGTCAATAACCCAGGTCCCCAGTGTAGCTAAAACAAATCTGGAATCTTCACAGAGGAACACTGAGCAATGGTGCGAACGTTCCAATTCCAGCCCACTACAAACCTCCCTCCTTATACCCCAACCACAACCAAACCAAAAGCAACAACAATACAAAAAATTAGTCCCAAACAGAGTAAGGAAAAAAATAAACATGATAAAACATAATCCTCCAAATTTAACAACATTCGTCTTGGTTTTAAAGGATCCCTTCATTTGGCAACTCGACACCTCAGAAGTACCACGGTCATAAGAACTATGATGACTGGTTACCACTAACATCCCAAAACAATAGCATTGCAGTATGCAACAACACAATCACCCACACCAATGCTATCTCTTTCCTCACCTGGCACAAATGAACCCATGTCATATGGGGAACTAAACACAGGTAGACTCCAACAAACCTTAACCATCTGACAAAAAGCTTTCTGGACCACCATGCACTTTAGCCATTTTCCTACCTTAACTGAATGTTTCAAAACTTGCACCACAACTGTCTTGGGATAGAACTTAGAAGTGCCTTTTCTGGTTCCCAAAGGCCTTCTGGTCACCCGGCCAACATCTCCGGAGTCTTGGGAAGCAGTCCAGCAAAATGTTTATTTAGTGGCCTAAAAATCATCAAAGCATGTTTCTCCTGACTCTTAATGGCCACTACTACTGGGGAAATCCATTGCGATCGGCTCAGTAACATTATCCAGGTACAGCTTACCCAATTGTTCCTTCTATCTTCCACTAATACTCAAAGGAGCACTCTGCATTTTGCGTACAACTGGAACTGCATCTGGTTTTAAAAAATCCTCATCTGAACCCTTAAACCCAATCTTTCTTCAAATAAGGTCTTATGTTTATATAACACCACTTGTAAAGAAGACACCTCATTCACCAATTTTCCATATGTTCCCTGATCCTTCCATCCAAGGATGTTGTATCCACTCTTCGCCACATAAACCTCTGAATTAGTCAATCTGTGTGTTTCTTTCTAAGGTCTTGTTGAAACGAACCAATCATCTCAATTTCTTGTCCTCCAAATACAAGAGTAAAAATGTCAGGCAGTAACTAATCAATATGGCACCACTCTTTTGCATACAATGGGAGAGCCAGAAACCACTGTGACTATTAGTGGTCCCTTTCCTATGATAATCTCACGTACAGATTCACCTTGTTTTTCCTGATAAGTGGCAGGAGAACCCATTTTGATTGATAAAACCACCCTGCTGGCAAGGTTCAGATTATCCTATTTGTTAAGGGGGATTCTGTTTGCTCACTAACATACACAATTTTCTGTATGCCTCTAGATGCCCTTTCAAAGTGACCTGTTTTTTTCCTTTTTTTAACACTTCATGCAGATCTTCACTCTATCCGAGCAATTCTTGGAACTAGCAATTGTGATTTTTCGAATCACACCTAAAGCGTACATCAGCATTAATATTGACATTCTTGTTTAATCTTCTCAGTTTAGTAGAAGAAACATTTTACTTAGGTACAAAAGCAATTGCACACACTCTCAGGAGAACTTAAACTCTTCCTAAAACTTTGGACTGCACGATCGATTTATCAATCCCTCTAGCAACCTCAAGTGTCTCGTCCAATGAAGAGTTTATGCAGCACAGAATTCTTTCCTGTGTGAGACTGTCAAAACAATATACCACCAGTTGATCTTGCTAATACTTTTTCAGAGTATCTTCAAACTCAAGTTGAAACCAGTATCCTCAACTCTGCCAAATAGGAAGGAATCGATTCATGTTGTGCCTGCTTACAACTGAAAAAGCCGTGCCTCTCCACAATTATGGTACGGTCATCTTTGAAAGGATTTTCTTTTCACAACTTCCGTAAACATTCCTATTCTGTAGAAGTGGTGGAGCTGGTAGTCAAAAGTTCCTTGCCCCTCTGTGCCCAAACAACTATAAAATACAGCCTTGTTAGGTCTCGCCTAGCGTCGCAGCGCATTGTTCCTAACTTTGCGAGATCTATTTTCGTCGGGTTGCTTTGGATGTGAGGCTTTTTGGTGACCGCCCTGTCTCCCTTAGGCCCCGCCCACACAGATTGGACTCGTCGTTTGTTGCTCGTTATGCGCGCTGCATCTCTTCACTTCTCCCTTCTCACGAGGCGGTGGGCGGGTCGGCACTTGTTAAATAAATACACTTGTGTTTACACATTGCCTGACCGCGGTCCTTCCTTGTTAACACTGCAGTTATCAGTTTGTTCCGATAATCATTCCGAAATTATATAGTCAAGTCTAAATGACAGGTTTAAAGTGATTCCTTTGTGTGTTTCACCTTTAATGTTTATCTTTAAGAAGGGATAAATATATACTGTGGAGAAGTGTGGCTCAGGGGTTAGAGGCGGCAGACCCGGAAGCTGAGATCGGTCCTGGACCAGGGTTCAATTCCCGCCTCGGCGGGTCTTGGGCTAAAAATTCCACGGACTCGATAATTCTCGCCCCGGTGCCTCCTCGACTCACGGGTTCACACTCTGCGACTCTGGGCAATAGCTTGCTTAATCTCCACAATGGCCCCTCGTGGCGGGATGCCTGACTTTCACCTTGTGGATACCCTGCTATCTCACAGGGGAATACCAGGACGGGTTCCCTAAGCAAGCGCCGGGAAACCCACTGCGGGTAGCTGTGCGCTATATAAGCTCAACTACATTTCCATTTACATTTACTGGATTTCACTGATTTTCCAAATATTTTTACCGACAGACTTTAAAAACACAAGTCAGCTCGGTGAAAAACCGGCCAGGCGGTAATCCAACATTCCTACTTAACTTATCACGCCTGCTGTCTCCTTATTCTCTAAAAAGCAAGACTTCACGCAGTAACTGCAGCTACTCTCTGACTGCGCCTTTAACCGCCCAAGTTGCTAAGTGCTCCCTGATGAACAAGGTTCTTGGCACTAAAATTCACCGTCAGTCGGGGATTAATATGGCGGGTCAAGAATGCTTCTGCTCTTGTGCCAACCAATCTTGTGTCACGGAACGTTCAACGCCAATGAATCTCTGGTTCTAGAACCAGATGTCCTAAATTAAATGCGCGCAGAATAAACCTTTCATTCAGTGGCGTACCTGGGAAAATTATATAAACTACCCCCACCCTATTTCTGGCTCTTTAATCTCCCCGTCGAGAGCCGTAATCTCCATTGCCTGGCTCTGAGCCGCTTCCTTTGTGAAAAAGTAATTGTTTATTGCTGGATTTTACATCGATTCTAATTTCTGTCCCTGTCAATTATACAGTGAGCTGCACTCCGCCAATACCGTTTTGCTCCAGTTAGGCGGCACCGTGCTCTCAGACAGCGATTCTCAGCACGCAACGCGATCCCTGTCAAGGGACAGACACAAGCTGCCACGTTCACCTTCTTCCGCGTGCAGCATGCGCACGGGGGACGATCAGGCGGACTAAGGAAAAGATGCAATGGCACCAAATACAGAAGAACGTTTTCAAGAATAGAAACTATTCAGCACATTTTTCAACAGTCTATTTGCGGTTGGGTAAAACCACAGAAAATACTTGAAGAGAAGATGTATTATAAAATCCGAAACTGCTGGGAAAGCACGCTCCCCATCATGCGTTGTACTCTGCCAAGAAAATACAAGCCAAAATAATAGAAAAAGAAAAAAAAAGAAAAAAAGTCAGGGGAATGTATTTTACCCATTGACTTATATTGAAGCAGAGGCAATTTCAGACGGGAGAGAGCTAAAATCAAGCCATTTTGGGCTAAAAAAAAAAAAATCTCATGTCTCCCACCTGAATCGGGTCTGTTGGCATGTATGCAAGAGAATCTCCTGGAACGTTTTTCTATTTCTACCAATTTGTCCTTAGTGATGGAAGGTTCTCTAGGCACACTCCTCCATCTTTACTCCTCTCCATATTATGACGGGATATGATTTATTATAATTAATCATACAAGACTGGCAGCAAAATAGGTGTTAAATTGTATTACGTTGAACAGACAGAGTCAAGCATCAAATGGGCATGGAGCAAGGATTAACAAAGAAGAAGCACATGAATAGAACAATGAGCAGTGTCCAACATCCAAATTGCATATCTAACAACCTCTTGACTAAAAATGTGGATGAACTGAGGCGTTTAATAGGGTATCCGGAATCAATAAAAATAAAAAATAAAAGAAGGTCATACCCGCCAAATGTGGGTGCATACACAGGTATGGAATTTGGCCCGGATTAATCTATGCTATCACTATTGAGGAACTGTCTAAAGAGAAGGTCCCTAAAGTGTTTTTAGGTCTCGCCTAGGCAGAACTTGTGCTGTATCAGAGACATGCTGTATTCAGGATATGAGCTTTAAAAGTTACACCCATTTTCAGGGACTGCCCCTGTTACATGTGTGGTTACTCAGAGCTTGTGAGCACTTTTTCTTTCGTTAAGCTGAAGCAGTGGAGACCAGTGATTGTGTTTTACACAGCTCTGTAGTAAACAGGGCTGTAAATCTTGCTCTTATCTTGCCACATTTGCTGTGCATTTAAAGACCGAGGTCTGTTTTGGCTGCAGCTGCCTCCTCCTCCTCCCTCCTGCTTTTGAAACGCATGGCCTGGCGTCATTGTCCCTGCCTTCCGATGGCTGTTGCTGCCTCCGTCTCAGAACTCAACGAGCATTTGCAATGCAATAGGTCTCGCATTTGCAAGAGATTGAGCTATTGGCATTGTAAATGACAATGCCTTTTATTCATGTGTTTTGAAAACTTGCAAGCAGTGCATAAACATGCACTTAAAGTCGTTGCTTACAAGAAGTAAGGCTGGCAGTAACTGCGCCTCTTTTACTGCCAGCCTTGCTTCTCATAAGTAAGGGCCATAAGTGCAAAGAGCGTGTTTAGGCACAGTTTGCAAGTTTTCAAAACATATAACTAAAAGGCATTGTCATTTACAATGCTAATCGGCAAACTCTCGCAAATGCGAGATATTGCATTGCAAATGCTTGTTCCTTAAGGCAGGAAAATCTATTCCACCAATGGCTAATTAATAACTTGCAGAAGTACTGTACCATTGCTTCCACTTTATTATAGGAATACCTGACTTTGGTAGGAAGAAGACAGGTAAATTTGCACTCTGCTGGATATGAGTGTTAATTACAGAGACATCAAAGATCAAGAGTAACAGTGTAGGAACGTCGTTCAGAGGGCTATGGGGAAAGTAGGAGCTACTGGGCCCAACTGTGGGGATTGAGGACCTTTTCTCCTGATTTCCCAGTGCCTGACTTTCTATGGATTCTAAACAACTGGCTGAGTACCCCTTCAGCACTTGACTCAGTGGTAGGGTGGGTGAAGCAGTCCAAATCTTGCCACGGTAGGGGCAGAGGTAGACACTAGGGGATGAACAGATGCTCACAACTCAAAAAGCTCAGCAGCAACAAATGAACGTCCAATAAAAACACTTGCTTTTATGAAAAAAGGAGTATTTATCTATGAACACAAAGTAAAATATGTCATTCATGAACAATACAAACAGTCCTCTGAGATCAGGGCTCTAGTGTTTTATAGGTGGGTTCCGAGTCACATTCCCCTCTCGCTAGTGGTAAGGGTTAGTTCCCATTCATAATAGATGGCATTTAGGTTAAGTCCCACTAGTAGTCAGAGTCTCCGGAGCCCCACTCCAACTCCTTATTAAAGTCAAAAGTGTTCCAGCGTCAAAGTACTATGTGGCAGGCAAGTTCCCTCAAGGATGCCTGGCCTGTATAGCAGTCTTACCCGTATTAAGCAGGATCTGAAAATCCAGATTCTCCGAGCAGTCCTGCTTTGCAGGTCCTGAAGCTGCAGCAGCTGTCTCCAGTAAGTTCATCACCTGCGGCCTGGAATGGGCAGCAGTCAGATGTCCTTGCGTTCCTCACATACTATCCTGCAGAGTCGGGGAGTCCTTGGTGGTTCTTCAATACTAGGTTTCCTGGGATTCTTCCCGCAGGTGGAGGGCTGGGGGTTCGATACCCCTGGTTCTGGTTCTCAGTGACGGCTTGGGTCACTACGGCAGCCTCGTCCTCACGACGTGGGTCCCACGCTTCTTGCCCTGTTCCGCTGCCCCCCAACATACGGGGTCACCATCCTACCACCGTACACAGACTATGGCCTAATCGGCACAGCTGCAATCTTCACGGCAGTCCAACTCGGCACAGCAGTAATCTCCACTGTGGCCCACCAGGCATATGGGGTCGCTGACTTCATAGCTGCACACAGGCGATGACCCGATCAGTGCAAAGTTCACAGCTCACTTCATGGCAGTCCTCATTTGGCATACAAGGGGAATCCCCTAGTTGATCTGGCTCCCTCCAATGTTTTCCTCTACTTCACAAGGCACACTGGTTTTGGCCAGTAGGCAGGCATTGGGGCTCCAGCGGCAAGTGATCTTGGATACTCTGAGTGATGTCACCTCACCCAGCTGGGCTACTGGTAGGCCTGAGACCTTAGCCCTGGTCACAGGGAGAAGACTCATAGAGCTTCTCCTACTAGAACAGTCTGACTGGCTGCTTGACAGTTGCCAATTTTGGGGGCTCCCTTTCTTATACTCCATTTCCAGACACCATATATGATTTAGAGTCCAAGTCTTTGAAGTTAGTGTTGGGGTCTGCTTCCTTTTGAAGTGCCATCTCCTCTGCCCTTTCTCCACAAAGCAGTCGTTCACAGCAACAGCCACTCAAATAGCAGCACAACCCAGGCCATGGAAGTGACTAGAAGTTCACACCTGAATATCAGCCACAGTGATGTGTATCAAAGGGTTATCCCAGGGCCTCAGCCCTACTCCTTATTCTCTTATCAACCCAATCTCCTTCCTGAGATGTGCCTGGTACCATCCTAGTGACCTCTCTCTAAATCATAGAGTACCCTTTAGAGTATACCGAAGAACCTGGCTCCCCCTTCCTCCAATGTGTCCTACCCAGCTATCAGGAGTGCAAATCTGTCTCGGAGGGGGGGGGGGGGGGGGGGGATTCCTCTACATCCTCATGGTCTTCTAGATAGCCCAAATGGAACCCATAATCTTCCATGTATTGTACCATTCACAGGCACACATACACTCAGCACATGCATATACCACACTGCACAGCACTACACACCAAATTGTAGAAGGTCATGGGTGAGTTAAGCACACAGCAGTGGAGCTATAACTAAGTGTGCCTGTATGCCTCACTCTAGTGACAAGGGTAAAAACGCCTGTTCACTCCTACTGATCACTACACAGTACGAGGTCACATCACGCTTGTGCTGCTCACCTCCTGGCATAGGCCGTAGCCTTTCACCACTATAAGGGTAGCGCTTTGGGCACCTCTCTCTGTCCAAAAAGGGTGCAATCTGAGAGTTGCATGATCAATGTTCGCCCTCAACAACAAAAATCTACATTAGGGATACAGATATCATTACAGTAGGGACACTCAGGACAGGGGTGCACGTCCATCACCATGTGAGGGATTTCTCCGTCACAACAGACAGGAATGCATTTATTAAGTGGCCCAAAAATAATCAATTGCAAGGTAAATGTCAGCTTGAAACATTCAAATTTGTAATTAGTCTGAAAAAATTATGGAATCCAATTTCCAGCTAAAGACAACAGCTAACCACTAACAGTCAAACTGGCGACCATTCATAAGCCAGAATACGTCTTTTCAATCCTATTCAGTAATACACTTAGGAGCAGAGTCTGCTGCAGTAGAGCAATTTGAGTTAGAGTGGACGCAGAGTATCAATTACTGTCTCTTCGTTAGGTGGAAAGCCGAAACGACTGCAGTACAGCCACAGAAGGCATGAGGACAAACACTAAAGCAAGTGGACACAGGGAATCAACCCATGCCACGCTCTTGTTAAGGCTTTGCGGCATCAGTAAGGTTCCAGGCATGTAAGTCGGACGTGTGCTTCAGGTAGGGGTTTCCTTAGTCTTCATGCGCTGTTGAGCTCGAGTGCAAATTAAGTGATCAAAGCAAAATAAAGAATTTGTTCCAAACTAGTTTTTCTCATGTGAAAAGTGTGCCTAGAAGACGGGGCCACAGAACCTTGTATGTTTACAGGGAATAATGGCTACTGCATCTGAGTAAGCCATACATACGTGGATCCAGAAAGTGCCGTCTCTCACAGAAATGCTTTTGTCGCCAAAATATGAGGTGTTTCAAACAAGAAAAAGCAGAACTTCGTCCACCCGTTTCATGTAGTTTATTTGATCAAGAGACGACAGCACAAGATGCCCCTCTGTCAATATCCCAGGCCTCCAGTATAACTGAAAAATATGGAATCTTCACAGATGAACACTAAGGAACAGTGGAAACATTCCAATTCCAGCCCACTACAATACTCCTATGGAATCTTATGGGTGTGATCTTCAACACCAATGAAATAGTGGAAAGTATAGGCAATAAATCATTAGTTGCTGAAAGCACTGGGGTAGTAATTGATCATGTAGTAAACTTTGGCTTATTCGTTACCATTGAGGTTTCTCATGAATTCTGTTCCTCTGGTAAGGTGGACTTCGATGGCATTGTACTCTTCAAACTCAAGTTGATGATGATGGGTTAGGTGCCAACGAGGAGGGGCAGCTGAAGGAGCAGTCAACAAGGAAGCTACTGTTGACATGCTTGTCAATGAGTGTGACAGACAACTCAATTGTTGATGGAGTGTTGTGATGCATTTAGTATGTTCCAAGGCTGTGAGGTAGTTACCTCTCAGGCACCGTACTGCTATGTCCCTATGTGATAGGTTCCAGAATAGAACTTTATGGGTGAGGAATGTTAGGGCAGTCGATTATAGCTGTTTAGATGGATGGCTTGTTTCCACAAGCTGTATCAGGGTATTTATACAAATATAATAATTGGCCCTTTAAGTCGTTGTTCAAGGTATCTTTAACAAAGTTGGCAACAGAATTCTTGTGACCCTGACACAAAGAGGAACCTACGCATCAAACAGAGGCTACCAAAATTCTATTGCTGCTGGTGATCGGCTCGCTACGGCCGAATTAAGACTGTGGAAGGGAAATTCTTGTGATAAGTATTCATCCGTTCCTCCGCTGTCAAAGTCATTGTAAATACATTTGCCGGTCTCTGGTGGGTCAACCGTCCGGTACAGACTGAGGAGTGCCTTACGTCATTGGAACTCATCAGCTGCTCGGCACTTCTTAGTGCATCACATTGGCAGCCATTTTAATGTGGGATAACGTACTGTACGTCGGCGGCCATTTTAACTATTGAAGGGCCGGAATTATTCCTACGGCGTGCACCCTTGTATAATTCACTGAGTTCGGGCAGTTATTTCAGTATTCAATCCCTGCTCGTGTGTAGTGAGGTGCATCCTGTGGCTAATGTACAGTGTTGCTGTAATGAAGCGAGGGAGTCAAAAGTATAAAAATAAAGGTTTTATTTTTAGTGCCATAGAATGACACACTGGTGCATGAAAGAAATACATCCAGCAGCAGCAGACTCCAACCGCTTCTGCCCAAGTTGAACAATAACCATTACATCATTGAATTCTAAATGACATGCAAGAATTCTACATCACCTCACATGTCATGCTAATGAGAGCTGTTCATGGATAATAATAAGAGAACAACTTACCACATGTTCCTTTTTTTTTTTTTTAAACAAGAAAACAAAATCTCCAAATTTCTTTGGTATCTTTGTACGCCTTTTTTGCAAAGAAACATAACCCTCATCAGACCCTCGCTTAACATTCTCTCCCAAAATATTTTCCGCTGGTTCAGAGGACCCTCCTGCGCTTTCCCCCTCAGCAGGTCATCCGGTAGAACATGGAGGAAAAATACATTTCTCACCATTCTCCTCAAACCCACATCACCATCCCCCAACATTTCCTGTTCAAACAAAGTCTTCTGCCTAGGTTTGAGAACAATAATGGAACTTTTGTTCTACTATCCCTTATTTTTTAGCAACACAACAGTATGAGCAACTCTCTCTACTTTGAATGGCAGAGAAAATTTAGAAGAACCCTTGCGTTGTAAGAAAGGCTTGATCAAACGCACCCAATCACCAACTTCAACAGTTTTACTTTTGACTCTATGACAAGAATCATTATAAGATTTGCCAAAGATACGAGAAGAAGTTATATTATTTCTAGCTTTAGCAATGCACGACTCCAAGGTATCACCACACACATTTTTACCAAAACCAGGTGTCATCAACGTCCTGGCTTGCCTACCTCTCATCAAAAAATAGGGAGTCACTCCAGTGCACGTATGTGGAGTAATATGATAACTCTAAATATTCTCTTTCAAAAATGCAAAAGCATCCAAATTACTTTCCAAAGCTGCCTGAATACCTTCTTTTATGAATCTATAAGCCCTCTCAACTTGACCATTGGCCCTTGGACAATACAATGGCACCTTTTCAGAGCTAACCCCACATTTTTGCAATAAACTCAACATCTTGGCAGAAACAAATTGCACACCATTATCAGACATAAGAACACAAGGTGCTCCTTCAATTTTAAAAATATGTTCCAAAAAACATATAACCTCATCAGTATGAACGTGTAATACATCCACTTAGAAAAATTGTCAATGACAACAATAAAAAACCTGCTTTCCCTGCCCAAGCAATCATAAAGCCCCAAGAAATGAATAGACAATTTCTCCCAAGGTCCCATAGGAGCCCCTTGAACAGTTAAAGGTTCAGTAGAAACTTTCCAATGTCTGTCAGATCTGACACAAACCTTGCAATTATCCACAAACTGTTCAATAAGAGAGTCCATCCCGGGCCACCAATGGTGAATTTTCAAAAACATTTTAATTCCAGAAACTCCAGGATGCCCAGAATAAGCCAACTGAACAAGTTTATTCCTAACACCAGCAGGTGGTATAAATAAACCATGCCTCAACAAAAAGTCACCTTCAATGCTAAGGTCATTAGAAACTTGTTCAAAATTCCTAAGACAGGGATCCAAATTCCTGCTAGGTGGCCAACCATTAACAACAAAGTGTCTAACTTTAGAGAAAACACTATACAGGCAGATTCCTTCCATTCTTTTTCAGAAATTGCAGTATAATATGAACCGACAGCATCCACCATGGCAATAACACATTCATGCTGATCAGTGATCTCTCCCTCTGACTCTTCATAAGAAGGGAGCCTGGACAAACAATCCGCAGCAAAATTCTTTCCCCCAGGAATATGTTGAATTTCAAAATTGAATTCTTGTAATCTAGCAATAAGTCTTACAAGCCTGGAAGATGCATTACCCGATCTCACTCCATCCATCATATACACAAGTGGCTTGTGATCCGTGACTAAAATAAAAGGACGCCCACATAAAAAGTTCTTAAACTTTTCTACCGCCCACACACAAGCCAAGGCGTCCTTCTCAATAGTGCTGTACTGTTTTTCAGCTCCGCGAATTCCTCTGGAAATAAAAGAAATTACTCTTTCTTTAACATTCATTATTTGAGAAAAAAACGGCCCCATAGCCAATGGCACTGGCATCAACCGTAATACAAGACATTCCATCAGGATCAAAAGTATTGAGTTCTGGTACCTATGCAATGAGTTTTTTAACTTGAGAAAAAGCCTCATCATGCTCTGTAGTCCAATTAAAAAGAACCTCTTTTTTAAATAGTTGTCTCAAAGGCTCCACAACAAGTACATAGCCTCTCACAAACCTCGCATAGTACTCCCCTAAGCCTAAAAATCATCGTAAAGAGTCCTTGTCCTGTGGCTTACTAGCTTAGTCCAGAGCACTAACGAGATTCACCTTTGGAAAAATACCATCATAAGTAATCCTGTGGACTAAGCAGTCAATTTCACTAACCATAAACTTGCACTTGTCCTTACTTACGGTCATTCCCTTACTTTCCAACACATCACACACTGTATCCAAAATGACATTATGTTGATCACATTTCAGCGAATATTAAAAATGTAATCTGGAAAGGCCTGAACTCCCCTCAGACCCTGAAATAGCTTCTCAATTAATGTTTGAAAAACACTGGCCGCTGAGGCCAGCCAAAATGGCATTCTCAAAAATCTATAAAGGCCGAAAGGAGTGATGAACACAGTGAGATCTTTAGAGGTATCGACCAAAACAACCTGATGGTAAGTGGATTTTAGATCAATGACAGAAAAAACTTTGCCCAGTTGACAACTGCTAACAGTTATTGTATTCTAGGTAAAGGATAAGTATCCACCACAATGTTTTTATTCAAAGACCTAAGGTCCACACAGAACCTCAAATCTTGATTTTTTTTTTCTGACGTACACCTAGAGGAACCATGCGCACCTTGTGCTGAATAGGTACAGCACTTTTTTTCAGTTTAATTTTGTGAGTAAAACCTTTAACCTGACCAACTTTATCATGAAAGACAGTTTTGTGTTTAACTAGAATATCATTTACACTTGGCTTCTCCACAATCACACTTTTAACGTCAATGTCCCTTAACTGAATAGGACAATCAGTAAATGGACACAAAATAATGCCCAACTTCCCCAGGTCGTACCACCCTACTATGTTCTTACCATCAATGGCAACATATATCTTAGTAACCACATTGCGCCCTTTAAACTCCAAATTCTCTTCAAAGAACCCCAACATATGAATTTCAAAATTCCCAAATACCTTCAGGTTAATATCAGTGTTTTTAAGTTCGACATCAACCCAATTCTCTTTATAAAAACATCAGATAAAATGGCAATGGGTGAACCCGAATCGGACATGACTTCTAGAGCCACCAACCCAATGTGTACAACACCCAAAGGCGCTTTAAAAGGAACAACAACATTACTGATAGTTTGATCAAATGAAACATCATACACAGTAAGAAGTACATTGTCTAAATCATGCTCTACATTAGATATGTTATTTACAGTAGAATTTGAAATTGCTTGTGGTGCCCTGCAAACACTTTGAAAATGACCATACTTGCCACATTTTACACATTTCTTCTTTAAAGCAGGACAATCTGGACTATTTGTCAAACGTAATTCAGACCCACACCTATTTCAGCTAGGTTTAGTACCTCTTCCTACACCGGTTCGGTTTGAACTTTTAACAGATTGTATAGCACATACAGGAGACGAAGACATATTATCATCAGTTGTGATGGCTTACGCAGATTGAATAGATCCCTCAATACCTTTCACAAGGTCCAACACCTCAGCCAACGTGGGATTACGACAGGCTAAAAGCCTCTCTTGCATCTTTTTAGATTCACAGTTAAAAACAAACTGGTCTCTTATGCAAAAATCAACGTTGGCTCCAAACTCACAATTGGCAGCCAACACCCTAAGGGTTGCAACATACACCTCAATAGATTCATCCGCATGTTGTTTCCCTTTATGAAATGAATGTCTTACTATCATAACATTAGGCTTATCTTCAAACTGTTTCTCCAATCTTGCTATAGCTTCTTTAAAGACATTCCAGTTATCACCTTGACCTCTTGGTGCAGTTACAGGCGCAAGGTTTTCAAAAGTTTCTATAGCAGCAGTGCCTAAAAAACTAAATAAAATCGCCTTTTTCGGGGGAAGAGCTTCGAGGCCCACTTGTTAATCCTTCCAGTATCCTGTGCCATCGTAACGTTTACCTCTCCCCAGTTGCTTCTGCCCATGTCTGCCTCTGCCCGCTGTATTGGAGTGCCACTCCCTGGCGAATTGGGGACAGAGCGACTACCTGGTGGACTCGCCTGCTGGTCGGGACCTGTCGTTCAGGCCTGTGAGTCGGCTTCTTTGCTGGACCGGGGAGGTGCCCGTGGCCTGCCCCATATCATATACAGGGCCCGGGGGCCAGATTGCGCCACCGGCGGCAGGATTCCTGTCCAGGCGGCTGTAGCGTGCCTGTGCCGCGGCTATGGGGTGATCGTGCCAGGCCCCATGAGACGTGGGGCGAGACGCAGTCAGTCCTGTGCGGTTTGCGAGCTGGGACGGGGGGCCCTGCTGGAGCTCCCCGTAGATCGCTCTGCCTGCCATTCTGCTTGCTGACTGCGGTGTTTCGGGGTCCGCGTCGCCCGCTGCTCGCGGCCCCCTCTGCCTGGAGGCGGCCTTGAAATTGAGTGCGCTGATTTAAAGTGGGCCGCGCCCCTGCTGAGGACGAGCCGGGTGATCGGTGAGCCGGACCGGATGACCCAGAGGTGGGGCACCCCGTGCAGTAATGTGCGGCCCCTTTGAACTCTCCGATCCGCCTCAGGTTAGTGTGTGGCCCCCCAGCCCTGGCCTTGCCACTGGAGGCTTCTGGGTGTCCTCCGGCTGCGCTGTCCCCTCACCTGCGCCTTCTGGCTAACTCTCCCAGCGGGCCTATAGTGATCTGTGGGCGACCCGCGCCCTTCTCCAGATTGTTCCTGCTGGGCCTCGGGTTGCTGGTTGGGCTGTGCCTTGCCCTCCCCAATGCGGTGCTGGGCCGGTTGCGGAACTCCACACACAGTTTACCCTCCCTCCTCTCCTGGTGCCCTCTGGAGTGCCCTGGACTGCGATAGATCCTTCTCTGGTCCCTGTGGGGAAGGGGTGGTGACAGGGGAAACCCTTGGCCCCTGCCACGCTGGATGCACGGTCACCTTCGGTGCTGCTCTTGAAGGAGGAGCAGTCCTTCCTCCCCCGCCCGCTGAGTGAGGCTGAAGTGGTCGCTTCTGTTGAAATAATAGACGGTCCCTCCTGATCCCATCGCCGACCCTGTGGTGCGCACCGGCGGCTGCACTGTGAGGAGTGGTGGTGACGTGCGTTGGCGGGAGTACCCACAAGGGGGTGAGGAGTCGCCTGCATGCAGAGGCGGCCGGGCTAGGTCCTGGTGCAGCTTGTGTGTGAGTAGACTACACCTACTCTCTGCCTACCGGCTGGAGAGACTTGGTCTTGACTTGATGATCACTGCTGAGGGTCTCTCCCTCCCTCCCTCTGTCCGTCCGTCCGTCCATCCGTCTCCCTGGTCCGCTCACCGCAGGAACCGCTGATTAGAGTGCGCCGCCCTGCTCGCTGTCCTCTACAAACCAAGACTGGAGCTCCTGGAATACGCCCTTCACTACTGGCCATGACTCGTGACAACCCTGGATCGCTATGCCGGCGCTGGGGCTAACTCGGTGGACCTGGTGAGTCAGGGGTCTGCTGGTCCGGATAACGCAGCGTTGATGGCGGCCATAACGCAATCGCAAGACATGCTGGAGGCCAAGATTGGAGCGGTGGGCTCGGATGTGATGTTGATCCGTCAGGATCTCCGCAAAGCTGTGGATAGAATTACAGAAGCTGAAGCCCGGATATCAACAACTGAGGACACGGTTGCGTCTCTCCAGAAGAGGGTGTCCTCCTTAGAATCCATCACTAAGGGTCTCGCACTCCGAGCGGAAGATGCTGAAGGAAGGGCCCGGAGGAATGATCTTCGTTTTGTGGGCTTTCCTGAGGGTTGTGAGGATAATAACATGGAGAGATTCCTCACCACGTGGATTAAGAGCTGGATTCCCCAGGCGTCCCTGTCTAACTGCTTCATTATTGAACACGCACATCGCGCATTGCAGCAAAAACCTCCGCCGGGGGCCAGACCTCGACCTATTATTGCCCTGTTCCTCAACTTCCAAGACCAGGATGCGATCTTTACGCAGGCCCGGCTGGCTGGCTGGCAAACTGCAACATAACTCCCACCATATCCTGATCTTTACTGACTATCCGAAATCAGTACAACAATGCCGAAAATCGTTCATGGCTGCTAAGGCTCGACTGCGGGATCTTAAGCTCTATCCGGCCCACCTGCGAGTTATTCGCGTATATTCTTCTCTGATACCCCGGAGGAGGTCTTCGCCTGGACGGACGAAACTCTGAAACTCAAACCACATACTCCACCGTACTTTGACTCAGAGTCGTCCTCTGGAGAAGTCACCCAGCGACCCATCAAGCTTAAGGCAAAAGTGAACCGCAGATCACGCTCGAGACGTCGCTCACAGACCCAGGGTGCGTCAGGTTCCCGGGTGGAGGGAGAAACACGGGATCACCTACCGCCGCATTCTGGAGAATGAACACCTGGATCAATACTCCTCTACGGACCGGACTGTCTGGTGAACTTTTTTCCACTCCTCATATCTTATGCTTTTATTTGCAAAGTACTGTGCTTGTATTGGGGCCATGCAACTGAACACTGCTTGATTGTTTATCTGAAGCCACTACCTATGGGTCTATTTGAGGCCACTCCCCTGCCTATCCATCTCAGTATCTGAGACTATACTGTTTGCTTGGGGTTAGTTTAATGGGGATTCATTGGTGTGGAACTGTGCCCTGCCACTGTTGGGGTAACGGTACATCGCCCACCGCGATAGATACTTCTAAGGTTTTGAGTGGGATGGGTGGGTGTTGGGCTTGAGGGTTGGTTGATTTCCTTATTTGTTTTTCTTTCTGTCACTATGTTTTCCGCTATGTATATGTTTGAGAATGCCAATGTCACTCACCTTCTTAGCGTCTCATATTTGTACTATTGCCACACATGCCACAGGAATTAGTGGGATGGGGCAATAGAGAGCTCAGAGTTCTTAGCTGGAACGTCAATGGCCTACTCGACAAGATTAAGTAGGGCGCCGTGCTGCGTCAGGCAAAGCGGCACAAGACAGATGTTCTTCTTCTACAGAAAACCCACCTGGCTGGTACCAAAGGGCCGTCTTTGGGGCTCTTTGGATTTGTGTCCACCTACCATGCTGGCTTCACGAGAGGCTCCCGGGGGGTTGCAATCTTCATTCATCGTAGGATCCCCTTTGTCCATAGCCGAACATGGTCTGACCCACAGGGCAGATTCCTTGTGATTTACGGAACTTCGTATGGGGAGCCCATTGTACTGGGTAGTGTATACGCCCCCCCTTCGTGGTCCTTGGTTGAAAAACTGACAATGCTTTGGTCGAACATTCCATCTGTATTAACCCTTGTTGGAGGCGATTGGAATGATGTCATGTCCCCATCGCTAGATAGGTGGTGGGCTGTGACCCCTGCCGTGGAGACTCCGGATTCCAAATTATTACCTCCGACTCAGGGTTTGGGGTGGGCTGATTCTTGTCCCTGGATCCCAGACGCTCCCCGTTCCAACGGCGCTTGTCGCCGTGGCTACTGCGGGATGCTGAATATAAGACACACATCCATCACCCTCTAACAGATTATTTCTTGCTTAACACAGACTCAAGTCACATCTCCAGCCATACTATGGGAGGCGATGAACCCCACTCTCCCAGGGGTGGATATTGCCTTCTGTGCCGCGCGGCACAGGCAGCAACGGGATAAGCTATTACAACTCGAGGCCCAGCTACTCGGAACGCACCAGTAGGGGTGTGATGGGCCGAGTAGCCCGCAGACAACTACTACATCGCCACAACGATATGCCAGTGAACTGTTAAATGAAGCCCGGCTCTATTGGCTGGCCACTCGACGCGGCTATATACCAATGGGGAGACAAGTCTAGTGCCTTGCTGCATCATCTGTGCTAACAGACGCTGCGCCCCCGGACGCTCCCGAGCATACAGATTCCTGATGGGACAATCCCCACGGATCCGTCCAATATTGCGGACTGTTTTGCCCTATATTTTACAGATCTATATGCCCCCATGAAATATTGCCTGCTAACCTCATACAGAAGTTTATTGATGACTTTACCCCCCCGAGCGTTGTCGGACATGGCGCGAGAGGCATTTGACACCCCCCTATCGGTTGATTAGCTACTGTTTGCATTATTGAGCATACGAACTGGCAAGGAACTAGGCCCGAACGGCGACCTGTACGAGTTTTACCAGAAATTCCATCCTCTGCTATTAAAGCCCTACCTGGCAGCGCTGGAGGCTTCCCTGGAGAGCGGCGCTCTCCCGCAGGACTGGCGGTATATAGAGATCGTTGTTTTCTTGAAGCCGGGTCGCCCACCGGAACAATACTTGTCTTATCGAACAATTTCTCTGCTTAATGTGGATGCTAAGTGTAGGAGAGTAGGGTCTGCTATCCTACGGTCACCCCAAATTTTTGCTTTTTGCTTCACTGGTTTTTGACATATTGAGGCTGTGGGCCTGCCAATCAGACCCCCAGCCTGCTGTTCTCTCTACTAAATTAAAACTATGCACCCTAGGTGCATAACCAATTGGAAGTGGATCACCCTGTCAGCCCCTGTACCAGTGTACACTAGGTACCCAGGGCATTGGTGTACCCAAGGCCTGCCAGGGGCTGAAGCATGTATTATGCCACCCCCGGCTTGGCCTAACAATCTGACACAACTGGCTGATCACTCAGCTGGGGTAAGTTGGTGTAATCACCTCTTACTCAAGTGTAGTATACCTATACCTAACCTTAAATGGGACACCTGGTAACCTATAAGTCACTCCTATGGCAGGCCTTAACAATCCTGAAGGCAGAGTGCTTGGTTCCATGTGAGATGGTGCTCTGGCATGAGCTGAGCCTGTCTGCAGTGGTCGGAACAACTTCCTTCTACCGTTTCCAGATATCGTCATACCATATACTCTTAAGTGCATTAAGAACCTCGCGGTTAAATGCTATCTTTGGTTTGGCTTTATCAAAACATGTCGAGTAAGGTGTCATACGAATTGGAATACTAACCCCTCGCCAATTCTGGCGACGGGGTTAGCATTCCACCCTTCTAGAGGAACACGACATGTACAGTACCTGAAACCCGGGTAAAATCAGACATAGCCTCAGCTCCACAAAATGGATGCTGCCACCACAGACACAAGTCTGCCCTCCTGCTGCTGGGAGTCCTTCCAGCTTGGGAGGTGTGGACAAAGGGTTTCCTGCCAGGGGAGGTGCATGCACCACCCCAGACAGGATTTTGTGTATTGGTCAGGTATGGCTTGAAAGAAACCAGACATGCCTGTGGCTCACAAGGAGCCTCGGTGCATATGTCAGTTCAAACCGGTCCTGGGGCACACCAGTCCCGGGCCTGGGGCGAGCTGGACAAAGGATTGGGGGTGTAACCACCCCCCTTCCTGGTCCCACCCATAGGGAGGGACCTAGCAGGTAGTCCGGCCCCTAGAATCCGCTTAAAGGTAGGAGCTGTGTCCTAAGACTTCAGACATCCTGGAATCAACTTGAAACTAAGAAGAAGACGGGAACTTGGACATTCTGCTGCACAGAAGACTGAAGGAAATCTCCCCTGTGGTCAGGGAGTGACCACCTTGCTAACGCAAGCACCATCCAGCGAATCAACGTCTGCTTTGCCGCCGCCTCCCGCCGGAGCCGGAGCCCGAGCCTAGAGACTGACAAGACCTGGACCTCCAGACCTCTCACCGCCCGATCCACAGTCCCTGAAAAGAGGAGACCCGTGGAGGCACCGAGACACGTGGAGCCAGCCATCTTGAAACGACCACGACAAGCTGACAAGTGCAACAACCGAGGCTCCCTCCAAGTTGTGCTTTGGGATCTGAGAAGCCCAACCCTCGAGCAGCATCTGCACCAAAGGTGAGCCCTCCAGCATCTCCACGATCTGCGTGGGGCCCTTCTGCATTTTGCCACTCGACGCGCCAAACCGGTTGCTGGCCCGCTGGCTAGTAGCCATCTTGGCAACGAACTTCAAGAAATACACCGCTGGTCTGGTTGCTCCAGACTGGCCCTTGCTCCCCTCCAAAGGAGCAGTCCCTCTGACCTTGCGGGTCAGAACCATCAGCTTATTTCATCTCCTACAACAATTGCTTTTGCCAAGGCTTGTTTGCTTCGATCAAGTCGCCGACACCGCCGACAGCGAGAGCCTGCGTGGGACAGCTCGTGAACCGACTCCTGGACGTCGTCGACCTCCAGGGACCACGTGGCTGCAGAGACAAGCTACACCTTTCTTCCTGTTTGCACCCGACATTCCCTGGTACCCACCTGGTGCCACGCTGGTCACTGGCTAGTGACTGTGAACACTGTCCCCTCTGCTTACAGGTCTTCAACATCTCCGATCCACTCCTGGATCCACCGCATCTCTCCCGGACCGACCGCCTGCAGCATCTTTGTCTTCAGGCTCCACGGAACAGATAGAAGAAACCCGACGCACTTCGAGGCCTATGCACCCGCTTCCTGTGGGTGAGGTAAAGCTGGCACTCCTGTGCCCAAGTGTAGTATTACATCTCTAGTGCCTGTGTTCCAAATCTTGAGTTCCTAGTCCATCCGGAAGATCCTCTTTGCAGTAACTTTGTACTTTTTACGCACCCATTGAAACCTATGGGAGCACGCGTGCGACTATTTGCTCTGCACACGCCACCCGAGGACCTCCTGGTCACTAACTGAAGTTAGCTCCTTGTAGGCCCAGCGATTCTAGAGGCCCTAGGCCTTTTCCCTTTTCTGTTCGTGGTACTTATACCACTATTTTAGTATATGGTTCGAGTGGCCACCCGGGCCTATCCATATAAAGTGCAACTTATGTGTATTCTACTGTAATCTTGTTTGACGATTTGTGCTCCTGTGCTCATAAAGAGACTAGGGGTTACTTTGAGAAATAAATACATATATATTTTGAATATATATCTGTGTGGTGTCCTTTCATTGGTATAAAAGGGGGTTGCATTTGGTAAAACAGCTGGCTTAACACGCTTCACGAGTTTAGCCTCAAAGACTGCTTAGCCTACGCTACCACTAGGGCAGCTAGTCCGAAAAGGTTGACTTACAACCACACCATAAGGGTTGCTTGGCATGGTACAAGGTGATCACTTTAACTAGTGAGCATCATATACCAGGCCAACTTCTCACACTAAGCTTCTGGCTAAAGTGGTAGCAAACCGCCTAGTCCCCTATATTACCAATTTTAGCCATCCTGATCAGGCAGGATTCATGCCGAACCGCGCTACACGTCATATCAGGCGAGCCCACAAAGCCATCGCTGCGGTTAGTAAGCTCGGTACCCCTGCCACACTCCTGCTGGCAGACATGACCAAGGCCTTTGATTCTCTCAGATGGACGTATTTGTTTGCCTTGCTCAATCGTCTCAATATTGGTTCCCGATTGCTGAATTTTATCCGCCTACTTTACACAGACATAACTGCCTCAGTCCGAGTGGCTGACTCAGCTTTGGAGAGCTTTCCTATTGGACGGGGGACACGTAAGGGTTGCCCACTCTCCCTCCATCTCTTTGCTCTTGCCATGGAGCCACTAGCAGCTTGGATACGCATTGACGCACAGCTACGCGGATTTGAGTGGGTGCCAGGCATATCCGACCGCATAGCGCTCTAAGATGATGTTTTGTTTTTTCTTACAGACCTCGACCGGTCTGGCCCACGCCTCCGTCGCATCATGCAGATTTTTGGATTAACATCTGGTCTCTATATGACCCAAAGCATGTCCTTTTTATGGCCACTGATGGGTGGAGAGCGACTGGGAGACTGGTTGCGAGAGGTAGTGGTGGTGTCTGATGGCTTTCAATATTTGGGAGTTTATTTCTCATCGTCCCAGGTATTGGCGTGGAGCAGAAACCTAGCCCCTCTGTGGGCACAGGTTGGTGACCAGACACATGTGTGGTCCCATTTGCCCCATCTCTTTAGTAGGTCTGGTATTTTTAAAACTGTTTCCCTGCCCAGTCTCCTCTATCAACTGCAAAATCAACCCTATCCTATTAAACCAACGTGGTTTCGCCAACCTAATATGATCCTGGCCTGCTTTCTTTGGGGGGTGGGGCATTGCGGGTAGCCCTGCGGTCCGGCTTTCAGTCTACCTACTCAGGTGGTGTGGCTACTCCTGACGTTCAAGCCTACTACATGGCCTCCCATCTACTTATCCTTAACAACTGGTGCTATGGCCACCGTGAGGATCCGGCCTATGTGGTGGAGCGCTGGCTACTTGGGGACAATGCTCTCCCTCTGATTTTATACTCCGCGACATTGCTCCGTGAACTGCCACCAGCTACAACTACGGTTTTTAGGCTCTGGAGATCGGTGCTTCGCTAGATGGGCTGATGGGGAAAACTTACTAGGGAAACCCCACTATGGAGCAACGGAAAACTTCCGCAGTTGACGCATCTGGCCGGATTTCGGGGCTGGGAGGCTATTGGAATAGACCAGGTGGGAGCAGTGATGCTTAGGAGCACTCTTAAGTCCTTCCTTGACTTACAAGTCGAATACAACATGCCCTGTACACAATTTTACAGATACCTTCAGTTTCGAAACGCCTTTACCCCACATATATCCTGCCTTACCGAAATTCCCAAATTTAATCCCATCGAGGCTAAAGTTTTCATGGGCGACCTTGGGGACCATAAAATAACCAAAATCTATTGCACTCTCATTAACAACACCCCCACTACCATCCACAAAACTAGAGGCATGGCAGCAAAACCTAGGCCCATTAGAAGAGGAAGACTGGGTGGAGGCTTTGGAATCCCCAGGTAGTGCAGCAATTGCAGCCTATCATACAAGGCGCAGGGTATGGCGTGCTGGGCTCATTGCGTCCCCGCAATGTTTAAGCTGCAGACTTATGGAGGGCACATTCCTACATACTGTCTGGTCTTGTCCAGCACTGTTGAGGTTCTGGGAGGGCGTGTTCACGTTCCTCTCCGAGGTTTTGAGATGGGATATTGCACCCTCGCCACGATTAGCTATACTACATATCACGGAAGACATTGGTGGGAATAGATACAAGCGCCATCTCTTATTCCTGGGCCTTACACTCACGAAACGTGATATTGCCCGAGTTTGGAAAGATGAGTCTCCACCACCACTCTGGGTGTGGAAGAAGGGCTTGGAACCTCCAGTATTCGAGGCACGGGGATGTCCCAGCAAACACTACAATATTTGGAAGCATTGGGCGGACTATAGGGGATTGTATTTGGAGCCTCCCCCCCCGCCGCATAGTGATGAGTCGATGCCATGACACTGATTGGCTGGCATTTGAGCAATACCTCTATTCAATGTGACTGGGAGTGGAGTAGCATCTCCTTATACTTAAAATTGCAATTGATATTAACAAGTGGCAATGTGACACATTGGTTTTTCCTTTCTTCTTGTTTTTCTTTACTCATGATTCTCCTTGTATTGTATTTTTGGTGCAATGAATCCTATACTGATGTTAAAAATGTTGACATATATATATGTCGCCCTGTCCATATACCTTGGGCGCGCTATGTGATCCTTGTATTGTGCAAGTCGTCAACAATAAAAATAAGTTGTGAAAAAATCCCTACAATATAATTTTCAAATGTGCTAAACCATTTCTTCCACCTCAACTTCGGCTTGCCAGGAACCTGTAAGAAAATTACAGGTTGATTACATAACTGAGAAGTCGCCATGACTCAGAATTATAAGTTAGAATAAAATATATAAATAAATTATGAAGGCAAATGTGCTGCCCAACACAGCTGCAGAACAAAAACAACTCTAAAGTCCAAATTCAATAAGAAACAACCAGCAAAAGATAAAGCATTTAAAATGCACATTACATAAGTAGGTGCCACAAGTGTGCATATCACTGAATAAATTAAGCCCCATGTAAATGCACAATGAAGTGTGAGTGTGTCACCGTAGCAGACACCATCAAGGAATCAAAAGGCATAACTGAACAAGTGTGCGCACCACTGTGACGCGCAATGAATAGTAGAGAACTGAATAAGTCCTTTTTGAAATGCACAACGAAGTGTGTGTGTCACTGTAGCAGACACACCATCAATGAATAAATTGCGTAGCTGAACAAGTGTGCGCACCACTGTGATGCACAAAGAATTTTAAAAAATGTTTTTAAAAATCGCCTCAAATCCACCTAGTGTGCGAATCACTGAAACGCACACACAGCTGCTCCGATGACTTAAACTGGACAGAAGGACCAGAGCGCCAACGACCCCCATGAACATGAAGCTTTTCTGTGAGCATTTACAACGCCAGCAGCTCGCCAGTAAGACTAACGCTTCCGTGTGCACCCAAAATGGTCACAACGTAGCATTGTTTGCGTGCGTTTTCTACAGGAGATGGGTTACACGCACATCTCCAGCACCCAAGCAGACGTGACGTAAAACTTGTCTGTCTTTGAGAGAGTGCACGAGCAGTCGAACAATGCTTCGCGCGCAGGAATCTTCAGCGCATGCAGGCATCCACGAGCGCAGAGGGCCTCAACCGCCACAACTGTAACATCCATATAAGTTTACAGTACCTTGTAGCAAATCACACGATGAGTCCCGACAGTAGAATTCCTGCTCCTTAGGTAGTTGACAGTTGCAACCAGTTGAAGTAGAAAAGGCAGGAAATCCTGATGAAATGGCAAGAAATCCTCTTAAACCGAGAAAAACAGCTTTCAGGTAAACATTGTAAAATACACAGTGGGTCAGCACTAACTAATAACTCGTCAACATTGTAATGAAGCGAGGGAGTCAAAAGTATAAAAATGCCATAGAATGACCCACTGGTGCATGAAAGAAATACATTCAGCAGCAGCAGACTCCAACCGCTTCTGCTCAAGTTGAACAATAACCATTACATCATTGAATTCTAAATGACATGCAAGAATTCTACATTACCTCACAGCTGTCATGCAAATGAGAGCTGTTCATGGATAATAATAAATAAGAGAACAACTTACCACAGTTGAGAAGGAATAAATGCACCGTTCTGCTATCGCGCATGCTCAGTGATACGCATACTTTACACAAGATAGTTATTTTTCAGTGCATGTGCTTTGAAGCACATTTTGGAACTAGTGTACGGTGCTGCAGGGCAAAGCATAGTTTTGGTATTGCGCATATTCAGTGATGCGCACACTTTAAACTTCATAATTATTTTTAAACTAAATTGAACGCGCATGTGCAGTGATACGCACACTCTCCACACGGAGCAAGTAAAGAATACATGTTCAGTGATGTGCACACTTTATTCTAAGTATTTTCACGCGTTTAGCGATACATCGCATGCACAGTGATACGCACACTTTATTACAAATTAAAGGTTTCCAGTTTCTAATTGTTGGTACTTTATGCTACATCAGTGATGCGCACACTCACTTCAATTCATATTGCATTAGCCCATGTGATGATGATCTACTATCATATTTATGTACAGCTGTAACAAATTTGTAGCATTACAGTAGTATTGTATATTCTTATAGTGTGACTTTTAGGGAAATTTGTTTTTTTGGAGTATACTTTCTTAATTCCTGAGTAATATTCATGGCGTATGGGAATATTTGGAATATTTCACCTCATCAACCATTCTTACCAGTGTCTGGTCAACCTATCCTCAAAAGGGAAGAATGGCGTGAGTACTTTGAAAATTATATATCCACATTTGAAGAGGAAAAAGAGGATTTTACCACTGAAAAGAAAATACTGCTGAATTGTTTCGGTGCATGTGGATTAAAAGTTTATAAGCAAAATAAATCAAAAGAGACCTGCGAGCCAAGGTGACATTTACATTAATGCCCTAGAGGATTCTACTAACTATTGCTGAGGAATTCTGTTCCTCTAGTAAGGTGGACTTCGATGGCATTAATCGCTTCAAACTCAAGTTGATGATGATGGGTTGGGTGCCAATGAGGAGGGACAGTGGAAGATGCAGTCAACAATGCAGCTATTGTTGACAACATGCTTTCTCAATGAGTGTGACAGACAACCCAATTGTTGATGACGTGGACTCAATACACATGGATGATGACTTGTGTGACGGTATTTTAGAATTTTCTGAGTCATGGTCATTATGCCACAATTTTAATGCTTAAGCTGTGCAGAAGAGACCCAGACTCCTCAATGGCTACATTAAATTGCTTTTTTCTTTTTTATAGACGTTTTATGGTAGCAGCATGATGAGATAGACTGTCAAGCTATACTTTACCACAGGATGATGTTCTTTGAGGGCAAAATCCAGCCTTCCTTGTTTGTTTGCAGAAAAAAAAGATTTGCAGATGTCTCTCTCCTGTCTCCCTTGGAATGGGTTTCGGATGAAGTCTACAGGCACTACAGACTGGCACAAACAACTTCTTCTCAGAAGCCGGAAAAGACTTGAACGAATACTTCTGTCTTGCTCTGAGTTTTAGTGTTATTTTATAGATAAATGGCAAATTAGATAATCAGCTTTGCCACATAACAAAAGTCCAGAGGCAGGACATCGGGGGCTGCCTCAGAAGTCTTGAACTAGGCCTGTGAAATGTAGAGCCACATGGAAAAGGCAAAAAAGAGACCAAAAGTTTTGCATCGAAGAACAGACAAGTTATTATGTCCATTGAAACATGAAGGTTCATCTAGATGTTCAATTTGAGGTGTGTACGCTGCGAAAACAGCAAGGCTCTGTGAGAAGTCCCCTTCCACTTCGAGTGGAGAAGAAAATCTGACCTTTTAGTATTGCTTGGTATTGAAGTGTAGAAGACCTCGGCTCCTCTCAACCTCATAGGCTGCTTGACAGAACAACGAAGCAGATTGGATGATGCCATGTTTTCTTCCTAGCCCAACAGAAGCTTTTTGTGGTGAGCTGCTTCCCCCATGCATAGATTTCCATCTCTTTTACTTCTCAGAGTGCCACACAAAGCGGTACATTGGCTTGGTTCTGGGAATAGCCGCCCATGGTTTGGAAGAAAGGCATAAGTACGGAACAGGTGTTAATCACCACTGTAAACTTGGATAACAGAATAAGTGAACTGGATGCCACTGGAGAAACAGCAGCCATCACAAAGAGCACCGACGCTGACAGGTCAGTGCTTTGAGAAGGTCAATCAAACTCGGGTCCAGCCCTTCAGCCATTCACCTGTCAAGAAAAGTACACTTCCTCTCATTCCCGTTCAATGATGTTTGGATGGCATGCAATTGAAGGACAGGGACACACAGACACTGATCTTGCATCTGCCACTACAAGCCACAGCGTTAAATAAACTCCATATCTTGATAAACAGCAGCCCTAAACGAAGGCCATCAAGTCCTGAAAAGCATCTAATAAAGTCGGAGGAAGTGCAAGCAATAGTCAGACGAAGACATCTCTGGGTGTGCATCAGGTTGGCCAAGTGCAGCAAAAAAAGCTTGGACGTGTTAGATTTCTGTGAAATGGAGCAAATCAGCAAGAAAAAAAGGACACTCGCATCATCAGTAATAACTAGAACACTACTGCAGTTAATAAACCAACCACACACAAAAATACAAGTTGTGTACACTATTCGCACGCAGGAAATAAAGACTAACTTGCTTATTAGACAGAGTATACAAAATGTTGTTTTTATATTTTGTGAGTGGCAAAGACCACCAGAAAACACAGATTCTGTGATATTGTACAGCCCACCCCCTCGTCCCCGGGACTGCAGCGCCTGAACACGCCACTTCCGTTGTCTTGGAAGAGGGGAGACCTGGCCCGGCGCCCAGAAAGATTAGCAGCCCAGGAGGACTCAAAATCACGGCTTCAGTGCTCAAACACCCTTGCTGCGGCCAGTCCCTCTCGCGAGGGGCCAGCTGGCAGAGTCCAGGCCGGCATAATGTCCGGTAACAGGCAGTCCGCTCTACTCCAGCAAGACCGTCCCCCCTGCGGCCTCCAGCGCGGCCTTCATCTTCTCGGCTTCCTCTTTCGAAACGTTGGCCTTGATCTCCTGCGGGAGCGACTCCACCAGCTTCTTGGCCTGCAAGGCAACGCAGAACGGTCAGCTTTAAGTACATCATTTTACCCTCGGCTCGGTACCCCTCCGCCTCCCGCCACAAACATCAGGCTCTACATTCAGGACAGCGCGAGGGCATTCATTCTCTCCAATCAGGGAGATAATCTCCAGCACGCGGTGCCTGTGGGTAATCTGCTGCACGCGCGCCGGCATTACATAAACAGAAGATTGCATTCTGTTATCGGCTGCTGCTGGGAACAGAGCCCGAAGGGAAGCACTGCTGCATGCGGACGCGCAGCGACTCTTATAGCAAGTTTAGCAACATGGGGAGTGGCACGGGAGACCATGGGCGCAGCAGACGCTGCGCAACAAATAGGGCTCTCTTTCCAACAGGGCCTCCCCAGGGATTTAAGTGGGATGAAAAACGGAGGGGGTGTCTCTAAAGGCGTGGCAAACCCGCTAAAGGGGTGTGGCCAACCCAATTAGGGACGGTGCCTAAATCATGAGGAGTTGCATTGTGTGCTTAAGAAAATACTAACGTCTCACTCCGCAAAGGAAAATACATTCCAAAAAAGTAAAATTATTAACCATAAGCAATAAAAACAACAAGCACTTTACATTACTTAGAAATCTATCTGACTGGCAGGGCAAGGTGTGGCATTCTGTTAGGAAATGCCTGTGGCCAAGTCTGCACTAAATAAAAACTGCAAAAAAAAAGAAATGAATAAACTGCATAAAAGTAAATAACTCTTTAGATCCCCCATTTGCTTTTCTGTCTTACTTCTGCCTTCAAGACCCCCGGGTAGTGTCAGGATAGATGCTGCCCCTGCCCACCCTCACTGAGTTGCGTGCGGCAGATGATGTACCACCCCATCCTTGCTGGCTCACCTCCTGTCTCCGACAGCTAATGAAACAGCCATGTTGGGAAGCCAGATCACAGGAATTTAAAAAAAAAATCGTTGCAGTTTTATATAGCACAAACTTGATCCTTCGTACTGGATCACTTTACATGAGCACCAGTTACAATACATAAGGACAGACATTTTTTTTTTTTAACGAAGACGCAGGAAAGCATGTAAGGAGCGGGGGAGGCAGAAGGCAGGTTTTCATTTTAAGAAGGAATGAGAAAGACATAATCAGTGACTAAATTAGAAAATCTAATTACGATTTGTGGGATCAAATCCTAGCGTTTACGCTCAACTAAACTGCATGATCCTCGGCATACCACTACTGGACCATGCCTCATTATCCTTGGCCAAATGATGCGAGTGAGGTTGGGGAAATACGGTCACTTGTGGCAACGTCGTTAGGGTATTCTCAAATGTGTCTATTTTTTAAAAGAATTACTTACAAATGCTGAAGGAACCGGTTTTTCTAATCCATCTTAATAGATGTAAAAAGTCTGTTTTTTATTAAGTTTTTTGCGTCCAATTTGCAAGCGAATTTTTATAAAAAGTTCTGGTTGCGCTTTGGCCCATACCCAATGTATAAATGTTCAGACAAGGTCTTGAAGTAAAGAAAAAGTCTGAAGGGACACACCGGTAAACCCTGCATGGGGAGACAACTGCCAGGTCTTCGGTGCAATGGAACACTGCGCCACTGGTACTGAGTTGGTGCCTTTTGGTTTTAATTTCCTTTGTCTCCCCATACTTGTGATCGCATATATCCTGCTGCATTTTCTGTTAGTAGCATAGGAAATGATTCCGGGGGCTCATGGCAACCAATATCACCTGTGATACTTGCAAAGGGGAATTGATAGATAGGGCAGCTTTTCTGAAACATGGGACTGGCCTGTACAATGGGAAAGACCCACTTAGATTGTTTTAGACTATTACAAATTTTCAAGTGGTGCACAAGATCAGAGTGGTTAGCTGGCCTTGTAAGAATTGCTACTAACTGGATAAAAGCTGACATTCCGTAGACAACTTGGCTTGCAAGTTTATCTCTTGAATTCCGTGAAACTCTGCACCAGTACAGGGGAAACGTTTGAACCCGGTAAGGCCTCTGTTGGTGTTGGCCTCTATAAGAGTCAAAGATACATTTAAGGACTATTGCTTTGACCTAAAGGCAAAGGGTGATTACCCTGCATGCTTACAACCAGTCCTGTTTCTCTCGGGACCCACAAAGGCTCAGCTGTTTTGAGACCCGATTCAAGGACCTGCTATCTGAACAAGTATTGGCAAAGCCAAAAGGTCTCGCCTACAGGAGAACTATAGGATTTTTCCTCCAAATATTCAAGGAGGCTTATTTACTATTCTAACTCCAGTCCTGGAAAATTTTGGGGAAAGTTATAAAGTGCCTAAGTATTTTTAGGAAGGGGTAAAAAGTTGTAATTTTGAATTGCAGATAGTGCTGCCCTGAGGGCGTAGTTCAGGGCAAAAAATTAGAACTACTTCAGAGGGAGAAGAGTAGTGTTAAAGGATGACTTGAGGGTTCGGCAGTGGGTAAAGAGAGGTGAGGGTGACTTGAGAGTTCATGGGTGAGGGGAGGTAAAGAGTGGTGAGGGTGACTTGAGAGTTATGGGCTCAGTAAAGGTAAAAGAAGGTGAGGCTAATTGAGAGTTATAGGCTCAGTAAAGGGAGGTGAGGGTGACTCCAGGGTTCGGGGTGGGTAGAGGTAAAGGGAGGTAAGGGCGAGTTGAAGGTTCTGAGTGGGTGGAGGTAAAGGGAGGCGAGGGTGTTGCGGGTGGGTAAAGGGAGGTGAACAGTCACTTAAGGGTTCAGGGATAGGTAGAGGCAAAGGGAGGCAAGGGTGATTTTAGAGTTGGCGTGGGTAGAGGTAAAGGGAGGAAAGGCTGAATTTAGGGTTCAAGGGGCTTAGAGGTAAAGGGAGGTGAGGGCTCCTTGAGGGCTCGGGGGGGGGGGGGTCGAGGTAACGGGAGACAAGGCTGCATTTACGGTTCTGAGTGGATAGAGGTAAAGGGAAGTAAGAGTGATTTTTGGTTTGGGTAGATATAAAATATAACCCTTTTGAAATCACTGCGTTTTAGATGATGAATAAAACAACTGACAAATCAGTAAATGTGACAAAGAGGCAAATGCTAAGCTGCGGTCTCAGAGTGAGTCGAATCTAAAGAGGTTAAACTAAAATCCCCCCAAAGCCCTCTGAGCCATCTGGAGGGACTTGCAAAATGAAACCAGCTGCTGATGAATGAAAACAAAATAAGAGAGACTGAGGAAGAAGCCAACCGATGGTAAGAAAGGGGTTGTCTTTAAGCCCTATTTCGTCAAAAAATGTTTTTAGTGCAATAGATCTCACAGCGGCAGCGCATGTGCTGTCTCACGCATGACCTAAAAACGAGGATCCTGCCAGACGTCAGGCTACACCCAGAAGAGTGCTTCTCCTAACCTCTCTAATAATTCGCATATAAGACCCCCACTGTTTTGTGCACATCATTGACAGGGGTGAAGAGCTTAAGAGCATCCAGAGAAATTCTGTAACTTTTGGAGAATTGCCCTGGGTGCTTTTCCTATTCTGCAACTCTTTGCACTTTATGTGTTGAGGAACTGCCACCACCAACTTGGCCCCCACTAGCAAGACTGTAATGCCCCCTTTGTGCAGACCCGACGGGTGCAACACAGCAGAATATGACCAATTGTCCCCTAAGCCAATTTCTCCTACAGTATTCGCTCTGTTGTCCCAGGTACACACGTGCAATTTTGGCAATCCTTCCCCCTAACCCTTTGTTGACTGGGCTGACAACTAGGACTAAACATCCAACTTTGCAACCACTAAGGTACACTAGAGTCACCTGCAATGCCACACACCTGACATGGAAGACTAAGATATGCTCACTGACACTGCTAAGATGATTGCACAGACCAGACATGCTACACCTGTGCTTCATTTAGGATTTCAACTCACATGCTCTGTGCCATATTTAAAAACGTGCTACGTCCAGGCTGCGACTGATTTTGAGAAGATACACTGATCTCCCATTGGGTAGAAATATAACTAGTTGTAAAGCTGATCTCCCATTGGGTAGAAATATAACTAGTTGTAAAGCTATCACATATGCATTTACCGGCGTAGCACTATCCAGAAAACCAAATTGTTTATCATTCACGTGTTACGCATATCTGAGTTTCTAAGACTTCATTAGCTCCATGAGTAAGCCTAGACATCTCACCGTTGCTACCTAGGGGCCCAAAGAGGAGGTCATAGGATTTTCCTGCACTCCCAGTTGTACCCATCTCCTGGGGTTCAGGAGCAACAGGAGCAAATATTACAACTTATTACAAGCAGCCCCCCTAGACCCGAGAACGGACGATTTTGTATTTAGGAACAGACAGTAAGGTGAGCTCTGGAGTACCTCCGAGTCATTTAGGGCTGAGGTTCTTTGAGGTATGTGACTTTCCATAGTGTCAGGCAGGGTGCGTTCCCAAGGCCTGCAATTGGTTTGGCTGCCATATTTTGGGTCGGGTGCAGTGTATAAGTCGATATTGTCCACGGTGCACAATGAGCAAGTCCCAGAAGAAAACGAAGTCAGAGAACACAAGTGGTATTTGTGAATGATCTTAGGAAGGAGGGATTTTGTCTGATTAGAAACTTTAAGTCACCCAGAAACAATTCCCTTTTTGTGAGAAGTGAGGTTGCTTTCGTGTGGAACAAGACACTCAAGGACGTCTGCTTGCTCACTTTTTACAGCAGTTACAGATGAATGGCCAATTGGTGACAGAAGTGTTTGCTGATCCTTGGTTGTCCAGGTCGATAAGTAGACATTAGGTTACAGTATAACTTGAAAAGCTCTGTCAACGATCAAAGTCTACCACAAGTGTCAGTTGTCTGTTACGTGTGTCATACAGTCCCTGAACCACAACCTGTATTAAGGGCATGCAAAGAGATCTTATGTAAACATATTCTAAGTTGTTCAAACAATAGTTTCAATAATCCATTAAACGAATTAATCAATGTTAATCCTTCCAATGTTCACTGCATTAGTCCATATTAGTATCCCATAGAGAATTTCATATGTTAACTTCACACATTTTGGTTTGATTTCGACACACTTTTAGTAATTATCTACTCTTCCTAAGGAGACTTTCCAACCAGTTAACCAGAATAGCAAATAATTCCAGTAAATAATGAATACCTTTAGGTTTTCAATATTTACATAGAACATGTCCTCTAACAGCCACAATGTTTCTGAATGACCACTTCCACTTGATATCCTCCACCAGTTCATTCAGTGCGCAAAATGGGCTCTGCCATCCCCTACCCGTTACATGCGTGTTATACCAATCATTCGCTATCCAGTTAAGCTATTATCCGCTATTTTTTTAAGAATCTCTTTCACTCCATTGTAGTGGAGTCGAATTCTCATTGTTTCCTAAAAAAATAAAAACCTACATCATAAAATCATCCAAACCGATGGGTATTTCAGACTCCACGTGTCGTATTTACCAGCACCCACATTGTGAACGGTGAATATCTCTCTTTGGGTAATTTATTTACATCCATGTTATTCTGAAGAAAGCCATTGCAACATTCCAGAAGGGCAGTAGACGTTGTAATGCCAAAGAACTTGAAGCATATGCTTTCTTGCCCAGGTGGTGTAGCCTTTTGATGTCCCTCTCAGACAGCCCCGCTGAAAAGCCCCATTCGCATCGTAGCAGACACAATCACTGAACCCGGAGGTTCCTGGTCTGCATGGAAAAGTGGATTGTCTGGTGGGCCGTTATTCTTCCTCTTCAACTCTGAATGATAGCAGGTATATTTACAACTCTGCCGCCTTTCCGGCTATCCCTGAAGAACAGTGCAGGTTACCTGGAGGAAATGGTTTAGTAAGACTCACAGACAGATCAGGCAGAGACAAGGAGACAGATCGTCCCACTGTCCCAAATGTGTCTGCACCAGAATAATACAATACAAGACTCTCAAACGAAATATAAACGTTTGGTTTTGTATAGGCAGAGGAGTCTGCTTTCTTAGTTGAGCTTATAGATTCCTTATGTGACCTATTTTTGGAATAATCAGCACATGCTTCCAGAGAATAGGAGCGGTGTTGAAAACTTTAGGGTAGTGGTTCCCAACTTTTTGGGAACCATAAACCACTTCTTAGAACAATAAACTTTCGCGACCCACCTACCTTTGATAGACATGAGGCAGGGCGATTTTTGAATGTAACTAAAGCATGGGTTGGTAGCTCAATGTCAATTACGAAAAAGCACATTTTCCATTGAAATAGCACTAAATGTGCACAGAAACATTTTTAATGATAAAACTATAGACCACACAAATGATTATATTTGGAAATCTGGATTATGTGAATATTTCTCATTTGTGCATCACCAAGTAAGCATCTTGATTTGTTTCGATCTTATTAAACTCTCTTTATCCAGCACCCAGAAGAATTTTTTTTAAAAGGGCTTTATTTTTGCTTTTGCGACGCAGCAGAAATCTGCTCGCGATCCACCAGTGGGTCACGACCCACATTTCGGGAAACAATGCCTGAGGACACAGTCCTATCAGGAGTATAAAGGCCCCCCTCAAACCACATGTCAAAATATTTTCTAGAACCTAAACATGGAGGAATGGTGGGTGGCTCCAAGACTTGTAATGCTGAAGGTCTCTTCCACACCTATGTATGCCTCGAGCTGGAAGAATAGCTCAAAGCTGAAGCCCTCGGAACAGGGAATCCACGTGTTCCAGTATCAACGTTGGCTCCAATCCTGGGGCTCATGTCTATGTTTGAAGAATACTTCAGTGCTGTGCAACCTTGTCCCGAGATCTAAATTATGGGAGTGAGCCAGACAGAAGGGTGAGAATTCTGGGAGTTGGGGTATGTTATGTTCTCGTTTAGATTCCCATATAGCGGAAACATTAAGATTTCTTTGAAGGCATAACCACTTACAAGAATGAAACAAAATGTATATGCAAATATCAGATGCTTATAGTAACTACACCAAAAATGTGTACAATAATGATTATACTGCTAATGAGCAAACTGTAAAACAAGCGAGGTCTTCTGCTAAACAAAGTACTGCCATAACATGCTCTATTATATACACAACCAAAATCAATCTAATTGTGTGCTTCAAAAAAAGAATAATACTTCAGTGCTGGTAAGTGAACGAACATTCAACTAGAAGTCGATGGTCAGGTACCTACAAACCCGAAGAACACCTTGAGGATATCTGAGAAAGGTTAGGAACGCGAGTCTGGCACATCAAGGTGTGGCTATGATCACAGCTATCCACATCATGGGGGTGAGTCAAGTAGAAAGAAATCTTTAATGGTCTTTCTTATTCATCTTCCTCCCCCACTTCAAATAAGTTTGAAAAAAAGCAACAAACGCTAGTTGGAACAACAAAGGATGCGCCCTAACGGCTAGAGGGTCTACCTCGAAGCTGGGGAACTGGGTTCGAGTCTCGGCAGGGAGCGCTGAACATCCTGTGATTCTAGGCAAATCACTTAATTTCCTCGTGCCTAACAAAAAAGAAATGTGTCCGTCTGTAACGCAACTGGTGCTCATGTAAAGCACTCAGATACCGTCGTGTCGAGTTCGCGCTATATAAAACAGCAAAAAAAGGCAGCTGAAAATGAAGAAAATATTGCTAAAGGAGTATTAAGGTTGTAGTGTGCGTTCTAGTCTCGCACGCTGCGTGATGACGTGGCGCGCGAGGGGAGAACGCGGGAGGAAGAAATGCGCATGCGCGAGCCGCGAGGCGGGCAGAGAGAGCGGAGCCGCGGCGCGTAACAGTTGTGTGGCCCGGCGCTCTTGTGTGTACAACCATTCTAATAAATATTACAGTGTTCCACATTCCTGCATCTTGTGCTGCTTGGGGCAGAGAATCTTACAATTCTACAGTGGCGACGAGACTGGGATAGCTGCAACCACAGACAGCAGAAGGACCCTGAACCACCGGCTGGGAGCACAGGCCAGAGCAGCAGTGACCGGCCAAGGGGGAGGACAAGAAGTAGAGCAGCCCCAAGGTATACACACGAAGAGCGTGGCAGAGGCAGTCAACACAAGGTACAGACCACGTGCAGAGGCCTATAGAAGGCGCGCAACCGCGAGAAGCACACGCGAAGCCTAGTCGCAGAGACCCTGGCGGAAGCGGCAGCACGCAGCGACGGGGGGGTCAAAAGAGGAGCGACAGCAGGAGCAGGCACGACCAGAGCGGGGAGACACACCAGATAGTCCAAGAGGCCCAGGCGCAGCGCCAGGAAGGAGGGGAGAGATGAGCACCCAAGGTTCTTCACTGACGGCGCTCATACCGTTTCTGCCAAGACCAGGAGAACCCCAAATGAAGTGAGAGGATTGGCGGGAATATTTTAAGAACTACCTAGCGGCCTTCGAAGATGAGAACGGAGAAGAGTTCCCTAGCGCAAGGAAGAAAAGAATACTATTGCACAACTTAGGCCCAGAGGGCATAAGGGTCTACCAGAATCTAGTGCCGCAACAAAGGCAAAACGCGGAGGATGACGTATTTAAGCACGCCATGGAGGACCTTGATACCCACTACCGCCCGGCGGGGAGTGTCTCGATAGACAGGTACAACTTCCAACAGAGGAGACAAGAGCCGGGAGAAACCATCGATTAATACGTGGCGGCCTTGAAGAAACTGGCAGTGACATGCAAATACGGAGCTCTGCACGATGAGTTCATCAAGGACCAAATCGTCATACATACCACGAACAAAAGCGTGCAAGATAAACTGTGGGCGAACAGTGAGGCGCCTCTAAAAGAAGTGATAGCGATGGTGAAAAAAGCGGAGTTGACCAAACGGTGTGCGGAGGCAGCAAAACGAGAGGTGGTCCCCAAAGTCATGGTGAACAAAGTGGATGAAGCAGAAGCACAGGGAAGAAGCAAGCAACCAGCTCAGGAGAGCAGAGGACCCCCGAAGTGGAAAGGGAAGACGGGACAAACGTGGAAGCAGACAAGAGACAACAACGGAGCTTGCTACAGATGCGGCAGTCCTGCACACGCAGCTCAGGACAAGAGATGCCCAGCGTTCCGGGCGAAGTGTATGTTCTGCGGCATAATGGGTCACTATGAGAAAGTCTGCCGAAGGAAGACGAAGAGACCCATGGTGAAGTATGTGGAACAGGAGCAACGGGAAGAGGAAGAAGAGCAGGAGGAAGACGTGGAGGTCCTGTGTATCGAGGATCAGGTGCTGGGGATAGACGGGAAGAGAACCCACAAACCACAATGCGACATGAAGATTGGAGGGGTGAACATCCAAATAGTAATAGACTCGGGATCTCCGTACACCATCATCCAGAAAGCGGTATGGAAGGAGCAGTTTGAACCTACGTTGGGAACAAGGCTGGAACCCCCAGACATTCGGCCGGTATCGTATACAGGGGAACCGATACCCATGGTAGGGTACCGGAAACTGACCTTTGAATTCCGGGGAAGACAAGCCGAGTGCAAACTGTACATAGCGGAGAAAGGCCCCTCCGTACTGGGATGGATGGACCAAGGGGATCTAGGGATCAAACTAGACCCGGGAGGCGATACACAAGTCCTCATGACAGCGCCAGGGAGCTGGCCGGTACTGGAAGCGATGAAGCATAAATTCCCGAAAATGTTTGGAGGAAAGGTGGGGAAACTGGAGAAATTTACACACAGGATAGTACTTAAAGAAAACTCCAGTCCGGTGTCCCACAAAGTCAGGAACATACCCTTAGCGGTGAAAGATGCGGTGCAGACGGAGCTACACAGATTGGAAAAGGAGGGAATAATAGAGCCGATCGACAGTGCGGAATGGCTCGCCCCCCTGGTAGTGGCGATGAAACCCAATGGGAAAGTCTGTCTCTGTGTGGACCTTCGGGAACTAAACAAGTGTCTCGTAGTAGAGAAATTCCCATTACCTCGCATCAAGGAAATGCTAGCCAAGACCAAGGGGGTAAAGTGGTTCTCCACCATCGACCTAACGTCCGCCTATCACCAGATAGACCTGCACCCGTCAAGCCGGAAGTTGACATTGTTTATCACACCCTTCGGGTGCTACCAGTTCCGGAGAATGCCATTTGGCCTCGCCTCCGCAGCGGCGGTGTTCCAAAAGCTGATGCACCGGCTGTTTCAGGACATTGAAGGCGTCCAGTATTTTCAGGATGATATACTCGTGATGGGGATAGATAGAAGAGACCACGATGAGAGATTGAAGAAAGTACTCAGAGTGCTAGAGGACAAGGGCCTGACGGCGGAATGGGAAAAGTGCAGGCTGGGAATGACATCAGTCACCTACCTTGGGCACGAAATAGGTGGACATGGCATCACCCCCAAAAGAGCGAATGTGGAGGCGATATGCAAGGCGACTGCACCCAACAACAAAGAGGAAGTAAGGTCCTTCTTAGGGATGGCCGAGTATTACAGCAAATTCGTACCACACTTCGCCACCATGACCCATCACCTCCGACAACGAACGAGGGACAAAACGACCTACCAATGGACGGAGGACACACAAAAGGAATTTGAAGCCCTGAAGAAAAACATCAGTCAAGCGGTGCCCTTGCAAGGGTATGATCCACTCGGCCGGTCGATTCTGACGACAGATGCCAGCGAAAAAGGACTAGGGGCCGTACTCATGCAGGAAAGGAGTGATGGACAGGTGGAAACACTCAGCTTCGCGTCCAGGACACTATCACCCACGGAGCAGAAATACAGTGTGGTTGAGAAAGAGATGCTAGCTGTGGTGTGGGCGATGGGAAAATATCGCCAATTCTTATGGGGCACAAGATTCTTGCTGAAGACGGACCACAAGCCATTGGTCAAAGTGCTCACCTCAAGCGGGCATGCAGGCGCCACACCCCGCATAGAGAAAATGACGCTTAAACTGCTGGAGAACAGATACGACGTGGAGTATATTCCGGGAACGAGGAATAAGGTGGCAGACTATCTCAGCCGAGCAGCAGCCATGGAAGGTGCCCCGGACACGACGCCCGAAGAAGACGAGATGGTGGCAATAATGGATGATCCCGAAAGGGTGATAAGCAAACAAGACTGGATACAAGCGTATGGAGAAGATGAGGAAATTTGCAAGGTCAAGGAACACATAATAAAGGGATGGCCAGAGAAGAGACAGCTAGGAGAGGCTCTCCGTAAATATTTCGAAGTACGAGAAGAGTTATTGGTGGGGAACGAAGGAATATTCCTGTACAGGAGAGACAAAGTGGTTCCTCCAGCGGCAGTGGTCCCCCGATTACTCACAATGCTACACGAAGGGCACTTAGGAATAGTAAAATCTAAGGCGAGGGCGAAACACATGTACTGGTGGCCAGGAATGGACGCTCAGGTGGAAAGGCAAGTGAGAGAGTGCAGCCAGTGCCAAGGAGCAGACAAGACGCTGGTCCCCCTACGGCCGGCACTGGGGAAATTCTCCTTACCAAGTGGGCCATGGGAAGACGTGGCGGTGGACATCCTGGGACCGGTGCTGGACATCCACGGAACGCCCCAATACCTCTGTGTTCTGGTCGACAAGTATTCCAAATGGCCGGAGATACACATACAGGAAGAAATGGAAGCAGAAACTGTGATAAAATTCCTCACCTCAGTTTTTCTAAGGGAAGGCATCCCCAGAACGCTATTGAGTGACAATGGACCCCAATTTAGATCGGAAAAATGGAACAAATACGCAGAGCGTAATGGGATAAAACTGCTGCACACGGCGGTGTACCACCCGTCGAGCAATGGACAGGTGGAACGCTTCAATAGAGTGCTAATGGGCTCTATCCAAGCAGCAATCATGATGGGGAAAGACTGGGAGAAGGAGATTCAGAAGACAGTGTGGGCCTACCGCATCACCCCCACGGGGACGGGATACAGCCCCTTCCAAATCCTAAGAGGGAGACACCCCTTCACCAAGGACAACGTCATGTGGAGGGAAAAGACAATCACAAGTAAATGGTCTCCGGCAGTAGTACAACACAACCTGGAGAAGGCCCAGAGGGTGTACACGGAGCATTACAACAAGAGACGGAAGGTCAAGAACGCCACTCTGGAGAAAGGGGAGTGGGTGAGAGTCAAGTTAGCGGTACGAAGGAAGAAGGGAGACAGCAAGTACAGTCCATCTCTACAAGTGGAGGAGGTATACGAGAGAGCCGCCTTACTCAGTGATGGGAACGTGTGGTCCCATGACCGCATGGCGAAATGCAACAAGATCCTGAAATGGCCAGAGGAAGAGAATGAGAAGTCATCCCAGGAGACATACACAAAAGGGAGAGGCGTATCAGAGAGAGAGGATAGTGAGGAGCAGGTGCACCAGGGGTCGATGGAAACGGAAGAGCTAGCGACGGAGGAAGGCCACAGCCCAGACAGAGCGGGGCGAGGTAAACGAGGCCTGGGGGGGAGCCCAGCTGTAAGCAATGATCCTGGTAATCCTGGCACCCCGGTAAGGCGCACCCGAGCGGGCAGAGTGATTGTGAGGCCTAGCCGCTTCAAGGACTTTGAACTCGATGGAGGGTGTATACCCTAGAGACTGTGAGGACTGCATGTTATCAGAGCCATGGAAAAGGAGGGAGATATGTACTGTACGTTCTAGTCTCGCACGCTGCGTGGTGACGCGGCGCGCGAGGGGAGAACGCGGGAGGAAGAAATGCGCATGCGCAAGCCGGGCAGAGAGAGCGGAGCCACGGCGCGTAACAGTTGTGTGGCCCGGCGCTCGTGTGTACAACCATTCTAATAAATATTACAGTGTGCCACATTCCTGCATCTTGTGCTGCTTGGGGCAGAGAATCTTACAATTCTACAAAGGTATTTTCCCCTTTTGACTAAAACAAGGACCAGAGTGGTCAGGGATCTTGTTTTCCTGGAGCTGGGAGTTGTGGGGGCTGTAGGAACGAGAGGGTTATAGAGGTACCCCCATTTCCCCTTCTTATTAAACACATTAATTCAAATACATTGATTTGAAATGATTTTGATATTGATTTATTTTAAAATATTGTTTTAGAAGTCTTCTTGGATCCTGCTAGACTAGCAGAAATGAAGTCGCGGCGGGTCCGTTAGAGGGAATGGGAGCGCCCAATTCCGGGCATAAGGACCTATTTTTCATCACCAGACTTCAAAGCAAGAGAGAGAAAGGCAGCCAAGGGTAAAAGGAGGAGGATAAGACAGGAAAACGGCGACAAACAGAGAGAAAGCAGGGCTCCAAAATAACCTCTCAGAGTGACTAGAACAGCAAGCGCGGGGCGGGAGGCGGAAGAGGCTGGCGGCGGAACCCAGACTAGGCAGCTGCGGTGCTCGACAACCCGAGCATGCGGTAGCGGGTTCCGCAGTAAAACAATTCCCCTGCACTTATTTATTTAACACATTAAGAGCGATCAAATGACGAGCATCCTAGGATTAAGAAAATACTCGCTTGGCATCTCGCGATGTTATATATCGAAATTTCTTTGCATTATGCTGCCATCTAGGGGTAGAAAATGGAATGGCCTAAAGTTTTGATTAGAAAAAGAAATCCACGACTCCTAAATCCTACCTTCTAGATTATTTTTTCAGATCAATGCATGAGATCGATCAGCCGGATAACATCCAGTGGAATGCTGAAAAGACAGATATCCAGCTTACAGCAGGGTCACGTTTTATTTTTCAGGCTAAATGGCATGTGTTCTTTGCATATAGAAGCAAGTAGCACCATTCTTATAAGAGGGACGAGCTGTAGGCGCACGTAGCACTAGCCGTGATTTGTGAGCACGTTGTTCCACTTGTGTGTAAAGTAGTTTTTATTGTTTTAGAAAATGTGTAAATATCGTGTGAAGACTGACACAGAGTCATGGCCGTTGAACTAATGAAATTTCACTTGAAACACATTTGCTAAAACATTTGGGAGCAAGAATATTAATACAGGGAAGAGTTATGCCACATTTTTGTGCGAGACATCATTATTTTAAAATGAATGCATATCTGGTGTTTTCTGGTCGTCTTGCCCCTGCCCCTCCCAAGAAGTGTCCCGCTGCAAATCACTCCTCTTCGTTTTCACGTAACAGAAAGTGAATGACATCAAAGGTCTGAGAATGCACGGCTGCATTAGGCAGTGTGTAAATTTGAACGAAGATTTGTGAATGCCACCATAAACATACCATGCTAAATTTGCAGAATCTATTTACAGCTTATTTTAATTGCGTATAAAAGCTCTTGGGTATTGAGACACTGTTGGCTTTTGGGGAATTTTGTTCTTGGAATAGGGCTTCGACTTTCCATTTTATTCATGAGACTGTCCATTTGTTCTTATATTTTCTTTTGGGATGCTGTCAGTATTCTTTGAGTTTGGTTCTGGGTTTAGCAAAGATTTGTTCAATTAGAATTTTTTTTAAACTTATGACTTCGTATCTATGTATTTGAGCCTTCATGGTGATTCGTGTATTTTTCTCTGTACCGTATTTATTTACAATTCTGTAATAAACCCATTTTAAAAAATCTATAACTATTATAATTGCTTCCGCATTTTAATCTGTTTAACTCTGCTAAATTGTGAGATTTTTGATAAGGAGTGTAGTCTCTTCCCACAAGATCAACTGGAGAGATTTAGAGCCAACACTGAATAGGTAAAATTTGAGGTGTTTAATATTGGAACTCAGATGACTATTGGGGTTCGGAACCCACATGTGGCTATGTCCTTCTATAAGTCATCTCAGCATATTCAAGAATGCGTGCTCCTTTACATATTCCCTGGGAAATACTTACTTATGCTGCTGCTCTTGAAGTCTTACACAGAAAGGAACGTGATTTGGGTCTGAATCACTCCTTTCCTAAACAGCCTTGGCATTACCTGTATGCCAAACACCACAAAAGTGGTCACGTCTCTACTTCGTTTTATATCCTACTGATGTAGTTGCATCCAGTGTATGTAGGAATCTTCCTGTAGGTAACATGAACATATAACGAAAAAAATCCACTTGTTTGAGTCACACAGAAGTCAGAGTTTAACTTCATTGACCACCATGGCCTTTTTTAAACTTTATTTCAATTAATCGTCATAAACACTATATTTATTGCATTTAATTCATGCACACAAGTTTATAGTGGAGGCTGTGGTGACTGGTGAAACTTGAACTTTGAATTTGCCTAAGCGAGCTTGAATCTCCATTAAAATGATATAAAATGGCACATTTAAGCATTTTGCATTTGTGGGTGTGGCAAAGAGGTTTGTGAATGGGGAGGCCCATTCTTGGAAAATGTAGCGGACTAGGTGTTGTTTGAGTTCCCAGTTGTGTGACAAGTTTAGTCTGTCTGCCTTTGCCTTTTGTACGCCAGGTAGATATACGGCTGTTAATATAATGTCCCTTTCTACAGCCCATTTCCAAAGCCCTTGTGCTATTCTGGACAGGGCATATGATCTCATGTCTCCCTGTTGGTTGAGGTAAAACATCACTGTTGTGTGGACTGTTTGAATCAGTTTCATCTTCCCACTGATATACATGTGAAATTACAACCGTGCAAGGAAGACAGTCTTGAGTTCTAGGACTTATGTGTTTGTTTGCTTCCTGAGGCTCCATTGGTCCCTGATGGTTAGTGTGCGCCCTTCAGTCAGTGTGTTATGCCATCTCTCATTATGTTCATGGCGTGGCTGTTTGAATAGCAGGCCTGAAAACATTCTGAACCATTGCATTTCCCTTGCAACTCCCTCCACAACAACCACAACCACTAGATTCTCCCAGATACCTGCTATCATTGGCTCTGTATCCATTCAATTCGTCTCATATGCAACCTGGAGTATCCGGTAAGTGGTTTGCAAGAGGCCATCATACCCAGTAGTTTCATCACTGTTCTCATTGTCAGAAACTGCCCAACAGGTACAGACAAGCTTATTCTGTTACAGCATTGCTTCTTTTCAGTTCCAGAGAAGCCCTCCCTTCTTGGGGTATGAGAGTCGCATCCAGAAGAACTTTTGGTTCTTGTGTATATGGGATGATTTCTCCGTACTGAGGGTGATAAGAGTTGTTTACCACAAAGCTGAGATCTTTCTGGAGCTTGTTCATCAGTACATGGAACTAAGCATCCTTGAGGTCTATGGTAGACATGTAGTCCCCTTTTTGACCTCCTAGAGTGTGGTCATTTTGAACTACTGAGTCTTTACGAATTTATTGAGAAATATCTGTGCTGTGATTGGACACTGCTTTTGGTCCTGTTCGGAGACCCCCTCGTTGCGTTCCTTAGTGCACAATTCCTCTATGGCTTGCTTTGGTAGCAGTTCCTATATTTCTTGCTGTAGGTAGAGTTATTTCACTTTGTAAAACAATTTATTTGGCTTTAGAATTGGTGATTTGGGTTCCAAGAATTTGCAATATCCAAAATTGTATTACATTTAGTACCAATTTGTTTGGGGTGATTTTATTTCACTCCTCTACCGGTGTTATTTGTCAAGTTCCGGTCTTAGACATTTGGAGATCGATGTTTAACCTTTTGGGGGGCTGAAATCTTGCCCTCCCTAGAAAGGGCTGCCTTTAACATTGTTTGTAGTGCCATGATGTGGCAGAACCTTGGGTCATGGCTGATGTGCATCTTTATCTGCAGTGACATGGCACGGAAAGATTCTCTGCCAGCTGGACTTCTTGTGAAAGTCTCCTCAATTTCATGGTGCCCATGGTCTTAGCTGTCTCATTATCCTTCTTCATTTGTTAAAGTGACTCGTCCATGGCCAATCCAAGCAAGTTCGCTCCTGTGAAGGGCCTGTTAATTATGGAGGCTTGCACCACCTACTTAAGTCCCGACACTCAGATCCAGACATGCCCTCCTGAGTGTGATGCCCATTTGCCTGCTTGCAGTTTCTGCAGCACCCAAGGCAGATTTGAGATATGTAGTAGTTGGAGTAGTTTCTTACCTGTAACTCCAGTTCTGTAGTAGGGGTATCTCTGTTATAGTCATAATCTATGAATAATCCCCGCCCATGTGCGGGGACCCCGGAGCAATCAAAAATATCTCTTAAGCTGTCCCGCATTTGCAAACCTGCAAAGACACTTAAGAGACAGACAAAATAATACAGCCTAATCACACCAAGGCTGCACTGGCCAGCACTTCCTCTGAAGTGAACACAACAGCCAAAATAAAGTTGAAATGTCATTTTTATTCACATTTGACATGTTCCTTTATTATCACACACTCCCTTCACCAAAATCCCTTTAAACAATAGAGAGGAAGGGGTGGACAGACAAGCCCTATAGGCTGTCATTATGTGTCTGCTAAAGGGATACCGTGCCTTTAAGAAACTCTCCAGAGACCCCCGGTATCCCAGGATGCACAGCCAACACAAGTTACTTTCAGTTCTTTTTGAAGGTGTATAACCACAGGCCTGATACTGTCAGGTTACTCCACCGGGGAGGAGGGAGGGTCGCTTATGACTATAACAGAGATACCCCTACTACAGAACTGGAGTTACAGGTAAGAAACTACTCCTTCTGTAGTAGGGGATCTCTGTGTATAGTCATAATCTATGAATAGAATGGCAAGCCCATCCCAACCAACAAGAAGCGGTGGAGTAAGTCCAACCACCAACAAATCACTGTGCAAACAAATTCCTCAACGAAGCCTGTCCAACCTGCGCATCTGCCCTAGCATCAGAATCCAGGCAGTAATGCTTTGTAAACGTATGGACTGACTTCCAGGTGGCAGCCTTACAAATGTCCGCAATGGGAACATTCCTAAGCAAAGCGGTAGTAGCCGCCTTGCCTCTAGTCGAATATGCCGTAGGCTTACCCCCCAATGTTTTATTAGCTCTTTGGTAACAAAGCTGGATACAGGAAACAATCCATCTGGAAATGGACTGCTTTGAGGTAGCTAAACCAGTTCTTACCGAACCATAATTAACAAACAGTTGATCCGACCTGCGGATATCTTTTGTCTTATCCAGGTAGAATTTCAACACCCTACGTACATCAAGCGAATGCAGAGACCTCTCCGCCGGAGAGGAAGGATGCTGAAAAAACGTAGGCAAAGTTATCACCTGATTCACATGGAAATCTGAGATTACCTTAGGCAAAAATTTAGGATGGGTACGCATCACTACTTTAGAAGCATGGAAAACAGTATACGGCTCTGGACAACACAGAGCCTGAATCTCACTCACCCTCCTGGCCGATGTAATGGCCTCAAGGAAGGCAGCCTTCCAAGACAAGTGCTGCAACGAAGCCTTATGGATAGGCTCAAAAGGCTCCCTCATCAATCTAGATAACACCACATTCAATTCCCATGGTGGAGAAGGTCTTCTAACAGGGGGAAACACCTTACGCAAACCCTCCAAAAAATCCTTAATCACAGGGATTTGAAAAAATGAGGTTTGAGAAGGGCCCTTCCTATACGCAGTCAGAGCTGCGAGATGAACCTTAATAGACTGAAAATTAAGCCCAGACTGAGCTAACTGCAGCAGATAAGGCAAAATAACATCTTCTTTACAGGATGTAGGGTCAAAGTCCTTTGCCTTGCACCATAAGCAGAATCTCTTCCACTTATAGGCGTAGGAAGTCCTCGTAGACGGTCTCTTAGCCTCTTTCAAGATCTCCATACAGTCCTGAGGCAGGTTCAAGTGTCCATACTGTACTAGCTCAGGAGCCATGCTGCCAAACTCAAGGACGAGAGATTGGGGTGAACCATCTGTCCTCCGAACTTCGTGAGAAGGTCCGGCCGACACGGCAGGCGTCGGTGCGGCCGAACAGACCGGTGAAGAAGGTCGGTGAACCACCATTGCCTCGGCCACTCCGGAGCAATCAGGATCATTCTGGCTCTGGATTGTGACAGCTTGATCAGCACCGCCGGGATCAGGGGAATGGGTGGAAAGGCGTAGAGAAAGCTGTTGGACCAGCTGATCCATAGGGCATTCCCCAGCGTCCCTGGTTGGTAGTACCTGGACGCGAAGTCGCGGCATTTGCTGTTTTCTGCCGTAGCGAACAGATCTATATCCGGAGTGCCCCACTCTGCGAAGACGTCTCTTAGCAAGTCGTCGTTTAGCACCCACTCGTGGTTCTCTTGAACGAGCCTGCTGAGCGCGTCTGCTTGGGCATTCTGCACTCCCGGCAGATGGGTCGCCATGATCGTCAGGTTCCTGGCCACCAGCCAGTTCCAGATCGCCTGTGCCTCCCGGGACAGGGTGCGTGAACGTGAGCCCCCCTGCTTGTTGAGGTAATACATGGTCGTAGTATTGTCCGTCTGAACCAGCAGGGAGTTCGTCCTGAAGGAAGGATGGAACGCCTTCAAGGCCAAGTGTACCGCTCTGAGTTCCAAAAAGTTGATATGGTAAGTCGTCTCCATCTGTGACCATATCCCCTGAATCTGAAGAGGGCCCGAATGCGCTCCCCAGCCCTGGAGAGACGCATCGGTCACTATGGTCTGGACCGGAATATCCTTGTGAAAAGGAGTCCCCTTGCAGACATTCTCTGGGGCACACCACCAAGTCAGAGACTGCCGAGCGTGTTGAGACAGCTGGATCTTGTCCTCCCAACACCCCCGCCTCTGGTCCCATTGATCCTCCAGACATTCCTGTAGGGGCCTCATATGCAGACGTGCATTGGGGGTGAGAAAGATGCAAGAAGCCATCAACCCCAGTAAGGAAGACACCGTCCTCACCGTAGGAGAGCGGGCTGAGATGAGATGCCGCGCCTTCCCACGGATCGATAAGCGTCTCTCCTCCGAAGGACACACGCTTGCGGTCAAGGTATTGACTGAGGCCCCCAAGTACTGGAGACACTGCACAGGGATCGGCACTGACTTCGACATGTTGATGTGCAGGCCCAGGCGATGCAGCAAGGCAGCTGTCCTGTTGAAATGGCACTGGGCTTCCTGGTAAGTGGACGCTTTGATCAGCCAATCGTCCAGGTAAGGATACACAAACACCTTGGTCTTCCGCAGGTGTGCCGCGACCACCGCCATGCACTTGGAGAACGTCCGTGGTGCAGACTTCAGGCCAAACGGGAGTACTGAATACTGGTAATGGTTGTTGCCTACCAGAAACCGCAGGAACTTGCGATGCTTTGGTGCGATCGGCACATGAAAGTAAGCGTCCTGCAGATCTATGGCGCACAGCCAGTCTCCTCGATGCAACTGAGGGTAAATCTGATGCAGGGACAACATACGGAACTTTTCTCTGCGGATCCACTTGTTGGCCTGACGCAGATCTAGAATAGGCCTGAACTCGTTCTTGTCCTTTTTTCTTACGAGAAAGAACCGTGAGTAGAGACCTCTTCCTTTTTGCTGCAAAGGAACCGCTTCTATCGCCCTCTTTTTTAACAGAACGTCTGCCTCCCGCTAGAGCTCCCTTACCATGTAGGAGGAGCGCACGGGTGGAATCTGTGGGGGCGGGCTGGTGAAACGAAGACAGTACCCATTGCAAACAATATTCAGCACCCACTTGTCCTGCGTTATTGTCCTCCACTCTGCCAGGTAGTGTTGAATACTTCCCCCCACCGGAGCGGGTAACGGATGAGGGGGAAGTAGCTTTTCAGGGCTTCGACCCGGCCGGGCCTTTGTTCCCCGCCGAGGACTGATGCTGGCCTCTGCCCCTCTGGCGCTTCTGAAAGGACTGCCTCGGGTACTGCTGCTGGGGCTGTTGTTGGTGGCCCGACTGACGCCCTTGGCCTCTCTGTTTGGCGTAGCGCCTGCCCGAGGATCGGAAGGACCTCCTCTGCTCCTTGGGCCTCTCCAGCCCCACCGCCTTCAGCGTTTCCGCTTCAGCCTTCATGCGGGCCATCTCGTCATCCGCATGTGACCCGAACAGCGTCGTGCCAGAGAATGGTAAATTGGCGATCTTCTGCTGCGCTTCAGGCTTGAGCGGGGTCAGCCGCAGCCAGGAATGCCTCCTCATGTGTATGCCGTGGCAGTACCCATGGGCCGCCAGCAGCGACACATCCCCAGCCGCACTGATGATCTGATTAGAGACCATCATGCCCTCGTTCAGCACCTCCTGAAAGTCCTCCCTCTTGTCTCTAGGCAGGGAGGCAGCGAACTGTTGCAGGGAGTCCCAAAGAGACCTGTCATAGCTCCCCAACAGAGCGGAGGCGCTAGCGGCCTTCATCGTGGTGGCCGACGTGGAGCACATCCTCCTCCCCAAGGAGTCCATTTTGCGACTCTCCTTATCCGGAGGAGCCGTGGATGAAGGCGTCGTAGAGTGCTGCTTACGAGCCGCCGCCACGATAACAGAATCCGGTGGAGGATCCACTCTGAGGAACGCCGGGTCCGAGTCAGGAGCCCTGTACTTTTTTAGCAGTCTCGAGGGCGCCGGTTTCACCACGGCCGGCGTCAAGAACACCTCCATTGCAGGTTCCTCCAACCCCGGGACCAACGGAAGGAGGGGGCGCGACAGATGAGTCTTATGCAAAGTCTCAAAGATCACAGAAGTAGTGGGGATAGGGGTAGTGACTGATATCCCCAACTTCGCAGACCCTCTCATCAGCACCTCCTGGAACGTGGCGATGTCATCCACCGGCGAGACGCGGGTAGGAGGCGTCTCCGACAGTGAGGGCGAAAACCGGCCAGCTCCAGAAGAGTACGTGCCCCTCGAGCCTCTGGAACGAGACCGATACCTCCGTCGCCCATGTCCAGAGCGAGTGGACGATCTGCGCCTACTCCGTGATCGCCTGCGAGGGCGAGAGCGAGATCTCTGCGTGTGAGAGACCCTCGGGGGCGGAGGAGGTGGCCGTGGCGGCGATGTAGGCAGCTGAGGCACGGGCAGAGGAGGCGGGGGCGGAGGAAGAGGAGGAGGAGGAGGGGGAGGAGGGGGAGGAAGGGCAGGCACCGGTGGCGGCGCCGGTGGAAGGTCGGGCACAGGAGGCAGAGGCGGCTGCTGGGTACGCAGCGGGGACAGATGTTCCGAAGCCCCATCACTCCTAGCAGGCAAGCCCCCACCAGAACTGTCCGGGCTCGCGGCCACTCTCCTCTTCTTGGCGGGCCTGTCCCGCGTGGAAGCCACCGACGGGGAACGTCCGCGTCTCCCCGACTGGAGATCGTAATCACTGAGGACGTGTTCCCCGATGTCTGTGACGTCGAACTGTACGTCGACCTCGTCCGGCGTCTCTTAGCCCTCGACGTCGAACGCTGTCTCGCAGTCGAGCGTCCTCTCGACGTCGAACCATGCCTCCTCGACGTCGAACCACGCCTCGACCTCCGTCGCCGCGGTGTCGACTTCTGATGTTTCGACGTCGACTTCTGATGTCTCGACGTGGACCGCTGGTGTCTCGACGTGGACCGCTGGTGTCTCGACGTGGACCGCTGGTGTCTCGACGTGGACCGCTGGTGCCTCGACGTCGACGACCTGTGCCTCGACGGCGACCTGTGCCTCGACGGCGACCTGTGCCTCAACGGCGACCTGTGCCTCGACGGCGACCTGTGCCTCGACGGCGACCTCGACCTGTGCCTCGACGGCGACCTCGACCTGTGCCTCGACGGCGACCTCGACCTGTGCCTCGACGGCGACCTGTGCCTCGACGGCGACCTGTGCCTCGACGGCGATCGTCTCCACCTGGACGGCGGGCGCCGGGATCTCGGCATCGACTCCGTCAGCGTCGAGCCGTGGGTCGACGGCGAAGGTGGCGAGTGAAGTCCATGGGGCTCGGTACGACGTCGATGTGTTGTTGACGTCGACCGTGACACCTGCGACGGCGACCCGGTCCCGGGTCTCGCCGGCCCCTCCCTCGACGGCGAACGCCGAGGCTGCCGCGACCCAGAGCCCTGGATCGACGGCGAACATACCGGTGCCTTCTCTCTCGCCGTCGACGTCGTCGCCTTCGACGTCGAACGCGACCTACCAGCCGGTAGGTGCCGCTTCTGCTCCCTGCTCTGCCCGGAGGTCCCTCCAGGGGCTGAAGCATGGGCGGAGGAGGGGGAATGAGACCCTCCATGCCCCGAAGTCCCACCGGTCCTCTGCTGCTCCTGTCCCTGAAGGCGAATCTTCTCCCTGTCCCTCAGGGTCCTCTTAGAAAAGGTTTTGCAGATGGCACATGTAGCTGGGACATGTGAGGGCGACAAGCAGAGGATACACACATCATGTGGGTCCGTCTTAGCCTTTTTCCTCCCACACTCAGGGCAGTTATCGAACAAAGCCATGCTAAGAGTGGGCCAAAACTGCTCCAGATTGCAGGCAGTAGTAGACAAAGGCTCTAGACGTCGAATGAAAACACTATTTATCCAAAAAATCCAATTTAAATCAAGTAAACCACCCAAAAGGGTAGAGCTCAAGCTCCAGGGTCCTGCTAGCAGGAGCCGGAAAAAAGAACTGAAAGTAACTTGTGTTGGCTGTGCATCCTGGGATACCGGGGGTCTCTGGAGAGTTTCTTAAAGGCACGGTATCCCTTTAGCAGACACATAATGACAGCCTATAGGGCTTGTCTGTCCACCCCTTCCTCTCTATTGTTTAAAGGGATTTTGGTGAAGGGAGTGTGTGATAATAAAGGAACATGTCAAATGTGAATAAAAATGACATTTCAACTTTATTTTGGCTGTTGTGTTCACTTCAGAGGAAGTGCTGGCCAGTGCAGCCTTGGTGTGATTAGGCTGTATTATTTTGTCTGTCTCTTAAGTGTCTTTGCAGGTTTGCAAATGCGGGACAGCTTAAGAGATATTTTTGATTGCTCCGGGGTCCCCGCACATGGGCGGGGATTATTCATAGATTATGACTATACACAGAGATCCCCTACTACAGAAATTGTTTTGCCTTCCTGCAGGAGCCTTTTGCAGTTCTCTTATATAGATCCGAGAGGTGCTGTATCAGTTGTTCTATTTTCTCCCATTGTAGGTGGCCATACCACCAGAAGGAGAACAGGTGAATTTCAAATCTATGTGTTTTTCTGCCCACCATATTAAATCTTTTGCTCCCCTTGTCTGGTGCAGGACCTGTGGAGGAGGAAGCGTTTGATCTTTTTCTTGCACTGGACACAATTCTGCCAGTGTACTGCTTTGAATATACAAATGATCTTGGGTGGGAGGAATCATTCTGCTTAAAAGCTTCCTTTCCCTGATAAATGACGCTGGGTAGCATAGGCAAAATGTATTATTCTGTGCTGGTAACAACATTTTGAGTTGGAAGCATTCTTCTGCCTGCTTATCTTTCAGTTAGGCTACATAGGTGTCCACTGCTCTCTTGATGAAAGCAATCCACATGAAAAGGCCATCTCATTAAGGCATAGAAGGATATTATTCAAATCCTTCTTCTGGTGACTGTCCAGATCCTTTCATCCTTCTAGATCCTTTTCTGCGCTAGCAATAGGTTTCTTAAAAAAGTTCCTCTAACTTCTCCTCCTCTTGGGGGCGTGGCCAGGCTACCGACCAAGACGGCCGTGTAGCACTGCAGGTCCGCTATCCGACCAGACATCCTTCACCCCATCTGACCTAACCACCAAAGCCAAACTCTCCGTTGATGGCGGAATTGGTCGCCGCAGCGTGGTCCCTTCGAACGGAGGCATTTTGGAGTCCTGGGGGGCCGTGACCCCCAGGATAGTGGGACGGTCGCACAGTCCGGTGCAGTGGAGGGCCCTCCCGGCCTGGGCTCACGTGGACTTTCGACGCACGCAAGCTGGAGGTACCGTCAGGGCCTTGTCCGTGCCTGATGAAGAGCAGCATGGCCCAGGGTGTGGAGGCGCAGTCACTGCTTGCTGCCCGGGGTAAAACCCTTGGATATTGCAGCCAACTCCCGCACCACAGGTAAGCCGGCCCGCAGTGCTCCTGGAGGCCTTGTGGCAAGAGGTGCCGCGGGTGAGCATGGGGGCCAGCCATCCGGCTGATCGAGCCGGTGGAGTGGGCACTGGGAGTGTATTGATCACGGGCCCAGATGATGTAGTGTGAGGCCGCTGGGGAAACCGTGCACCAGGATTTAAATTTGAGCTGCCAGGGCCTGCAACATAGGGCGCACTGCTGATCCCGAGGGCGCTGATCACCGGAGGCCTGGGCTGCGTACTGGGCCCTGCTGGGGATTAAAATTGAGCCACCGCCAGCCGTACATAGCGCCTGATTGCACTAGGCAGACCATGCCCATTTCATGTACCCTAATGTGCTTCACCTGACTGTCACGGCGGGGCTGAATGAGATTGTGGCCCTAGGCCATATCAAATTGGGCACACCTCGGCCTTCAATACCTTTCCTAGCTATTTCTGGGACCCGGACACACAGTGTGATGAACATGCACATATGACTCTCCATCTTCCCTCACTGAGTGGGTCTGGGCCGCCTTGAGACTGTGCTTAGCACCGCCTAGGTGCGGACCACTACAGCAGACCACACCATGGTGCGCAAAGACCCTAAGCAAAGGGTACTGCAATTCATCAAGCAGAGTGGGGCATCAGCAGCAACCGGCACAGGCATGGACGAAGGGGGCGTTGATGTGGCCCACGTGGAGAATGTCCCCTCTGGTTCCGACACCTTGATGCTGGAACTGCGAGCCGGGTTCAAGGCCCTGGATGGTTGCTTTGACTCCTTGGAGAAGCGCCTTGACACCATGGGAGTCAAATTGTAAGTACATGAGCGCCGTCTAGACACTGCAGAGGGCAGAGTGTCTTATTTGGAAGATGGAGCCGCCCAGACTGCCAGACGCCTAAACCGCATGGAGAAAATATTGAAAGACGTGGCCATGAAAAATTAAGATTTGGAGGCAAGTAGGCGTAAAAACGTGCATATTCTTTGCGTCCCGGAGTCCACCAATACAGGGCGCATGGACCTTTTAATTGAAAACTTGCTTTTAGACCTCTTTGGCAAAGAATCCTTTACCAATACTTTCCTGGTGGAGCGAGTGCACTGTTCACTCGGACCTCGCCCTAATCCGGGAGCCCCATCCGAGACCGATTATTGCCCGTCTGTTAAACTTTCGTTACAGGGATACTGCATTACGTAAGGCAAGAGAAAGGGACACTCGTGCTGGCAAGTGCTGTGTATGCGAATACTGCCCTCACTCATACAAATGTGTGACATGCTTCATCGTAGGGCTGCTTACAATACACCCCGGCGTAGCCACGCACGGGGTGGAGCAATAGGGTGGGGGAAAACAATACACACAGAAAGAAACAATTTATCTCACAGTGGCTGGGAACGATGGTAGTGAAAATGCAGTGTGGTGTGGATTAAAACTAGCTCGAAAGTTTTAAAGAGGATTCTAATCTCCTCTCCTACAAACTCACTCAAAGAGGGTACCCTGAACGTACCATCAAAAAAGCCAGGAAGAGAGCCACCAATGCTAATAGGGAGAGTCTCGTGGAAAAGTCTGTTAGACCGGACATTGACAAACGAGTGTGTGTTACTAAATTTAACACAGCATCGCACCAGATCAGGCAAGTGATATTGAAACACTGGAACATACTGACCTCCAATGGGTTGAAGATTGAGAAACCTTTGTTGTCCTTTAAAAGGAGTGCAAACTTGAAAGACATGTTAGTTCACACCAGACCCGGTCTCACTCCACCTAGGAGACCGGTAACAGGTTAACTACCTCCTGTTCAAGGCCATTCGCGATGTGGCTCATGTTACGTATGCCAGCTTACTAACACAAAATCTATTGATGTGGGATTGCGCTACCCATGGGAACAGAGGTCATAGACAAATTGTAATTCTGAGGGTGTCATCTACCTCATCACCTGCTCTTGCCGAGTGCAGTACGTTGGCATGACCAACCGCAAAGTTAAGACACGCATTATGGAACACCGCAGTACAATAAGATGCACGAGGTCCAACACTAAACTCACCGCACACTTTCTGGAGAAACATCCCACCACTGAAGAGTTTACGTGGACTGTCATAGAAAAACTGAGATTGAACCCCACTGGGGATAAGACGAGAGCCCTCCTACTGAGGGAGCAAAAATGGGTATATATTGCCTTAGGAGTCATCAAATGGGCCTCAACGACGATGAATCATGGCACACTCTCAATAAATAAGACAGCCCTCCGCGCTCTTGAACCTATACTCAGTACACAGTGAATCGGTCTTCTTGGCTCAGTGAGCTTTGTCTGCCTCTCACATTTATTTATCGCGTCTGGTTTCATTATATACACACACACACAGACACCCCCCCTCCCCCTTACGTGATGTCACGCTTCTATACATCTTATTGATCTGATGGCACCACGGTTCATTGAACGGGGTTACTATTGGGAGTCTAGATACCTGGTTCTCCCTCTAGACTACACATGTCTGCACGATATAGCTGATAATTGATCAGACATGGCTACTGTGATTTTAAAATATCACCATGATGCCACCCGATCCCTTACCACGGGCCAAACACTCGTACTTACTAGACTACAGTACTGAGGAGATGAAGAGACATTGTTTTCTTACTGTGTCTCGATTATGCTCTAGGCCATGGGTACTCACAAACTTTCTCTCGGGGGCCAAATTCACAGTGTGGTTTGTGGCTGAGGGCCGCACCGGTGGGGGCGGGGGCAGTGGGGGAGGAGGCGGGGCTAGAGCAAAAAAAAACCTATGACCATGAGGTTGAACACAGGCCCCTGCAGCGGACGCCTTCGTCCACTGAGCCACCAGACCCGGCATTCACACATCTTTATCTATCTATCTATCTATCTATCTATCTATCTCTCGCTCCGTCTCCCTCCCTCTCTCTCTCTCCCTCTGTCTCCCTCACTGTGTCTCCCTCTCTCTCTCCCTCCCTCTCTCTCCGTCTCCCTCCCTGTCACCCTCCCTCTCTCTGTCTCCCTCCCTCTCCCTCCCTCTCTCTGTCTCCCTCCCTCTCCCTCCCTCTGTCTGTCTCCCTCCCTCCCTCTCCCTCCCTCTTGTCTGTCTCAGTCTGTCTCCCTACCTCTCCCTCCTTCCCTCCCTCCCTCTATCTCTCTCTCCCTCCCTCTGTCTCCCTCTCTGTGTTTGTCTCCCTTTCTCTGTCTCCCTCCCTCCCTCTCTCTCTCTGTCTGTCTCCCTCCCTCTCTCTCTCTCTCTCTCTCTCCCTCTCTCCCTCTCTCTCCCTCCCTCTCTGCCTCCCTCCCTCCCTATCCTTCCCTGTCTCCCTCTGTCTCCGTCTCCCTCTGTCTCCGTCTCCCTATGTCTCCCTCCCTATGTGTCCCTGTCTCCTTCTCTATCTCTCTCACCGTCTGTCTCCCTCCCTCTCTCCATCTCCCTCCCTCTGTCTCACTCCCTCCCTCTGTCTCCCTCTCTCCGTCTCCCTCCATCTGTCTCACTCTGTCTCACTCTGTCTCACTCACTCTGACTCCCTTTCTCTCGGTCTCCCTCTCTCTCTCGGTCTCCCTCTCTCTCTCCGTCTCCCTCCCTCTCTATCTGTCTCCCTCCCACTCTCTCTCCGTCTCCCTCCCTCTCTCTATCACTCTCTCTCTCCCCCTCTGTCTCACTCACTCTGTCTCCCTTTCTCTGTCTCCCTGTCTCCTCTCTCTCTCCGTCTGTCTCCCTCCCTCTCTCCATCTTTCTCCCTCCGTCTGTCTCCCTCCCTCTCCCTCTGTCTCCCTCCCTCTCTGTCTCTGTCTCCCTCCCTCTGTCTCCCTCTCTCTCTCCGTCTCCCTCCCTCTCTCTCTCTGAATCACTGTTTGTCTCCCTTTCGCTCTCCCTCCCTCCCCCTCTGTCTCCCTCCCTCTCCCTCTGTCTCCCTGTCTGTCTCCCTATCTGTCTCCCTCTGTCTTCCCCCTATCCCTCTGTCTTCCTCCCTCTGCGCACTCTGTCTTCCTCCCCCTGTCACCTCACCTGCTGCTCTCACTCCCTGCTGCCCTCTGTCACCTCACCCCGCTGTCCTCCTCACCCTTTGACACCTCACCCGCGCTGAGACAGCTTCCGAGAACACACACAGCCCCCGCCGCACCCAAGTACTTAACAGGTGTTTTAAAAACCATTCACTTGTTAATGAGGCTTTATTGTATTTCACCTCTTCTTAGCGCCCCTGCATCAGGGGCGGGGGGGAGGGGAGGAGGGGGTAGGGAGAGGGGGGAGGAGGGGGGGGGCACACTATGGGGCATCATTTCCTCGACCACTGCTACGTTATTACTTTGACCTGACGGCACAGCTTCTCTGGGGTGTAGGAGCCACACGCTGTCCACGGACCACATCCGTTCCCTCGACTCTTGAATGACCTTTTTACAAGTTAACTATTGTGATTGGCCCCATTTAGCATGGCGAGCACTACTCGTACCATTTGGCGGGCGTATTTAACTTGGGAATCTATGTTCCCATCTTAGTCTGTTTTCTGACGAGCGCGCTGCAGAGTGTACTGGGACCTTCTGCCCAGCGGCCCGGCACCCTCCACTTTTTTAGCCACGACTACGATTACTCAGAGAGGGCTTCTGGCCCCCCTTTTTTGGTATCCTTGATCATAGTTGGATCTCTGAAGGGCGATGGGAACGGGCTGTACGGTACACACTATGGGGCAGATTTATGAGCCCCTTGCGCCACTTTTCCCATGTTAAACCCCTCTTTTATTACGCCCTACTCCTTCTGGTGTACTAAGTATTGACTGGGGGTTTGGGGTAGGTGAGTCCGTACCCTCACCCCTTCTATTGTGTGGACAAGAGAAAGGGACACCCTGTCCTGGCAGGGCCCCAAGATTACGTTGTTCCCAAACTTCACCGCCATGGTTCAGGAGGAGAGGAGAAAATATACGGACATGAAGGCTACACCCCGCAATTTAGACCTCAGATATGGCATGATCTATCCAGCTCGCCTTCAGGTAGATGTAGCAGGGAGGTCGTGAGTGTTTGATTTCCCCACAGCAGTTCAGGAATTTTGCAGAAGTTACAAGGAGAACAATGGCTCCCAGGGAAAGGACCCCCCTAGAACCTCACCCCCTTACACCGGCTCGGCGGCCAGTGTGGAACTATTCTCCTCGGAATTATCAAAGTTGCTCACCTTCAATACACATTGGTGAAACTACTCTGAGTCTACTTAAGGGCAAATCATTGCGTATATAAGATTCTTCCTTTTTCAAAGTTGGGCAGATGGTGAGGCGTTGCCTCACCCAAAGTGAGTATCACGTTAGATTGGACATAAGAGTTGAAATGTATATTGTTGTTCTCATTACGTATGGGGATTCTGTGTTGCGTTCTACGCACTAAGCAATGGGGAATTTCCCTTTGGTTGGGAGTGCTGGGATGGGGGGGGGGGGGGGGGGGGGGGGGTCGGGGAGGGGGGTTGTTTGTTCCTATGGTAAACCATTCCTTCTTACTCTATTTACTCAATGTGGTTGGTATCATGTTTTACAGCATGCAAGAACAGTCTTCCTTTGTAATCAGGTAAATGTCTTTATGGGGTAAATTGTCCACCTTTTCAGACTTAACAATGAACACTTGGAATGTCAGGGGCTTAAATAATGCCAGGAAAGGGATGCAGGTGTTGCATTATCTACAGAGGCACAAAGTAGACATCGCGTTTCTTCAAGAGACACATTTGCCACAGACAACCGCAGTCCACTTTGCCTCGACATGGGGTCCCCACAGATACTTTGAGAATTACAGCAAGTACGCTAGAGGCACGGCGGTACTTATACATAAGCGACTACCATTCTAATTCTCCAGGGTTCGTAATGATAGCGAGGGTCGGTACACCATAGTTGAGGGGCACCTAATGGGACGCCAGATGTCATTTGTTTGTGTATATGCACCCAATGTTGACAGACCAGAATTCTTTCATGACCTCCATGCACACTTACTCCAATTAGATGTAGACTACATCTGCATGGGTGGAAACTTTAATCTACTGCTAGAACTAGCACAAGATGGTATGTCTGACTCTCCAGACACCAATCCACGCGCGACTTACTGGAATTATGTGACACCCTCAGCCTTGTAGATGTGTGGCGACACTGTTGACCCGAAGACTCCGCATACACCCACTATTCCGCACAACATAACACTTGGACACAATTGGACTTTTGTCTGCTCTCCCCCCAACCAGGCAACTTGGTATCGAGAATTCCAACATCTACCCAGAACACTCTCTGACCACTCCCCTGTAGTATTGGTGCTTAGAATCCCACGGCCTGAGGGATGTGAGCGGCAGTGGAGGTTTCCTAGTCAGGCTCTGTTGGATGAGGTTTTACGTACTGAGCTACACGATGCTATTATTGAGTATTTTGACCTAAATACAGGACCATTCCAATCCTGGGCCACGCTATGGGAGGCATTCAAAGCATATATGCGTGGAGTCTGCATCTCCAAGCATGCCGGGTGTTGAAGGACTTGCGACGTACACTGACAAGCATAGAGCAAAAGCTAAGCTCACTTGATGAGGAGCAGCTCGGACTGCCTGCACCGACCCAACATGGCTGCCGGCTGACACACAACAGAATTTAGGGAAACTGCAAAGCGTGAAGCACGTTTTTAAAGCAAATATGCTATTGCAAGTCGCTATGGAGAGGGAGACAGGCCTGTCTGTACCTTAGTGCGGCTTCTGAGGCCACCTGCAGGCCAATCATATATCACCTGTCTCAGCTCCTCTACTGGGCAGACACTGACAGGCACAATGGACATACAAGATGAATTTGTGGGATATTACTCTAACTTATACTCAACATGCGTAACACATAGCGAGGAAGACCGCAATGAGTATCTAGCAGAAATTGCATTGGTATGGCTTGACAAGATTATGCAACAATTCTTAGCAGAACCCTTCTCCTCTGATAAAATCATTAGTGCCATCATTGCCATGAATGGCTCGACTGCCCCTGGCCTGGACGGCTTTACAGGAAACTTTTACAAACCTACAAGACCCTTTTAGCACGACACCTTTTTGAGGTGTAAAACGAAGTTCTCGAACGACGGGAACTTCCACCCACGCTGCGTGAAGCGGTGATAATCCTACTCCCTAAGCCTGGTAAGAACCTGCTCCTGTGAGGATCGTACAGACCGCTGTCATTGTTAAACCTCGATGACAAGATTTTGCCAAAAATTATAGCTTTGAGACTAGCCCTACTATTAGACAAGATTATTTCGCCAGACAATTCTTGTCCCACACAGATCAATGGCTCTAAATCTTTGTACGCTTTTTGCCGTTATCCATAGGATTGCCCCAGAAGTCCGGGCGGCTGCCGTGTCACCCGATACGGAAAAAGCATTTGACTCTTTAGAGTGGCCTTTTTTTCTTGCCGTTATGAAGAAAAGGGGAATGCCTAAAGGATTCATTGATCTCACTTCATTGCTGTACGCTTATCCCACAGCTAGACTTAAGCTAAATGGCACCCTATCTTCCCAATTTACACTTACCCGTGGCACCAGGCAGGGATGCCCGCTCTCACCACTGCTTTTTATTATAGCGCTGGATCCGTTGGTTAGACAATTCCAGGAAAGACACTTGCATAAGGGACTGCAATTTAACAAGGGCCCTCTACTGGTCTCCCTGGATGCCGACGACATTATATTGTACATTCGCCACCCCCAAGAGAACCTAGACCCCCCTCATCAGGGAGATTATCCTCTTTGGGGGATTCTCTGGACTAGGCATAAACTGGGGCAAATCGGAAATCTTTCCTCTGACTTCTTGTACGGCCAGGTGGAATTCTGAGTTCCCTCGGACATATTGTGAGGAGTCTACTAGGTACTTGGGCATACAAATCCATAGAGAGGTAGAACAGATCATTTTACTGATCTATGGCCCCGCTCTGCATACACTTGAGCAACAGGTGGAACGTTGGAAAAAGCTCCCTCTCTCACTGGCCGAATGAGTGGCGATTATTAAGATGGTGGTACTCCCCAAATTTTTATATCTAATCCATAATATTCACATCCCATTGCCTAACAGCTTCTTTCGTACTCTTCACTCACATCTCATTAGGCTGACTTGGGTAGGGGGTAGAGCTAGGGTCAGCTGGGTCGCTTTGACCCTTCCATATGAAAGCGGGGGGGCCTTGGGGTCCTTAACTTTCAGATCTAATACTTAGTAGCACAATGCAGTTTTGCACACTCCTGGTACCACCCTGATTCACGTATTCCTTACTCTAAACATGAGGCAGATCTTGTGCTCCCTGGCAGGTTGAGAATGATTTTGCCAAAGGGATTCCCAAGAGACCCCAGAGATATTCAGACTGTGTCCACTAACGGCTGGCCCTGGAAGAAGTTAGCATGTGTGACAGGCGGACACACTTCTACTCCTCTGCACTCCCGATAGTTAACAACCCATGGTTACCCATCACAGAGGAAAAGCTGATTCAACACACACTCACTACATACTTATTAGATACAGCGGAAGATCTCTTTCCGGGGGGGGACATAACTTCTCTAGCTCAGAGGCAGCGAGTTTCAGCGAAGCATCCTTCATGGATCACTTCAATTTAAGTAGGATTCTTAGTGCGCTTAGAGCGCAAATCATTGAGTTCCCATTAGTGCCTGACTCCTCCTCACCACTCACAATACTGATCACCAGCAAAGGAGGGGGGGAATCACCTCATCTCCAAATTGTACAAAGCCTGTATGCCTACCTTACCTAGCAGAGTAGCAGAGACACCAAGATCTGTGAGATCTGTGAGCGCGACCCTCAATGGGCCTTCTGCTGCACTCAGACCAAAGAAGTCTCCCTGAACAGCCGACATAAACTGATAGATTTCAAGTTCCTGTGGAGGGCATACATGTCCCCCGTGAAGCTCAACTCCTTTGCTCCTTCGCGACCACACGCGTGCCCTATGTGCGAAGCACATAGGGCAGACTTCTCCCACATGACATGGAATTGCGTAAAGATAGGGAATTATTGGAGAGAAGTTTACATGATCCTATCGCGTATGACTCGGACATTAGCCCTGTGCCTGAAGTAGCCCTGCTGGGGTATGTGCGCAAGTTTACTTAGCAATTGCGCAGATTTATTTCCATTGCTCTATTGCTTGCCAAGTGGGAGATCACACTGAACTGGGGAAATATAGACACCCCCACAGCAAAAGCTTGGCTTACTAGCCTCATTTATTGTAATACAAAATGTGAGTTGTTTGCAACAACCCAAACCTTGACATCCAGACCCAAGGATATTTGGGGCCCACTGAAGTGCTATTTGCTAGAGATTGAGCCAGCCCCTCCGTCACAACCGCCTGCAGGGATAGCTCCCACTCGGGTGGGTTAACCCTTCATTACCATGCTGTTAATGATTCATACTATGTGTTGGATGGGAGACAGACGTGGGCGAGGGGATCTTTGGACTCACAGTGTGTCATGTACATGTTGCCCCTGGCTGACAGTGTTTTTGTGCTTCCTAAAGACTGTATTTGCTCAGACTGATATGTTTCTATACTGCTGCATTGAGGAATCAATACCGGTTGGTTGTGATTGAACATGAAAATGGTAAATAAAGTTTATTTTAAAAAAACTTCTCCTCCTCTTGGGGTTAAGGTGTTGGAGGAGGATCAAGCTATTCCTATTGTTGTACCTGCTCTGTTTTCCTTGCTGGATTTTGTGAGATTTGCATTCCCTGGAGGGATTTGTCAACGTCCTTTCCTCATTTTTCAGCATCAACTGTTGCCTCTCCCCTTTTTGGAGTTGATAGTCATTCGGCTCCTTGTTCTTCACCCTGTCTTGATCACCTTTCAACGTTGAGGCAGGTTAAGATGGAGTGCACTCACCAGTCCTTTATTTTGAACCAATGGTAGTCTAAGACTCTGCATTGGACTACCTTTTGTTTCGGTGCTGTGGTGGTTTTCAAGGATTTCAACCACAAATGTATCTGTTCAGTTGTTTCAGTTATCTGGGGAAAGTTTTTTTGGTGTTTCCACCCCCTTGTCTGTGTTCTCATCCCCCCCCCCCTCGGCTTTGCGTGTGTCGATTCTTTGTTGTTCTATGAGCAATCTCTATGTCTTCGGCAATGTTCTTCACAATGGACAGTCTTCAGTCCTTAAGGAACTTTTGGAATGGTCTTAATTCTGTCCTGGCATAATGTGACAACCTTTGTTTCCCCCTGACTTTAAAGGTTTGGGGAAGGAACTCAGCACACGCTCAACCCCCCTCTGTCTGGTGGTGTTTTGCACATATTGGGTTTGTCTTTCACCACGACACCCTGGTGGCAATTGGGGAAAATTTAACAGAATGTGTTCTCTATCCCTTCAAGGCCCGAGCCGGATTCCCACCTCCAATACTGCACAACTAGTGTTCATTCTCCAACTAAGTGGTCAAAGCCCATAGAAAAGCTTTTTATTTTCAGAGGTGGTCTTAGGTGTTCTTTTGGTGCTTTTCGGGGCTTGCCATGGAGCTGTGAACCTTGCTGCCATATGCAACAGCAGAAAATGTAGATGGCGATCACACACAGGTGCTTTGGGGGGTTCCTCTGGCGTCATGGGGCAAAGGGGGCTACCTACTGGTCAACACCTGAGAAGTGAGACCCCGCCCAGCTCTAAGCTTCAACCCCCCAGAAAAAAGGACATTTCAAAACAAACCTTTAGTTAGTAGAATAATGCAAAACATGTGAATTCAGAAAATATTCACGCTGTAAAGCAAATTGGGTAAATCGCAATATTTTTTCCAATTACAGTTTATGTCAAATTAAATTTGTAGTAAAAAATGTCCTTAAACATAAAACCACTTTAAACGTGTGCAGGCCATGGAGTACTCAGGATGTCATAGAGCTCTCAAAGTTGTAATACTGATAGCATGAAAATAGGACAATGTGTCTAGATGGGAACCATTTAAGTGATGTGCCTATTGTGTGTATAATTCTGCCACTGACTGGGAGCAGGAAGAAACTTGGTAACTCAATGGTTTGGTTGACATGAACGGTGCGACCACCATGGGAAGTTAAAAAGTATTAGTCTCAAGGAAAATCCTAACTGTATGAAATCTAATGGAAGTCTCTTCCACAGTGAGAGCCTGCAAGTCACTGACTTTTCATAGGGAAGGGATCACCAACAGGAAGGTAATGCATTGCACAAGTGTTAAGAGGCTGATAGAGTGCCCTCAAGAGCTGCATAAGCACCACGATAAGGTCCCATTCAGGGAATGGTGGCGCCTTTGGAGGAATTAATTTCTTAAAGTTCTGCATGAATGCCTTCGTGGTGGGAACTTTGAAGCAAGAAGTGTGTTCTCCATTTTGAATATAAGCAGCAATTGCTGTTAATTGTAGGTGAAGTAATGTGTATGCTGATCCTGCCTCGTGAGGGTGCAAGAAATAGCAAATTATTTCTTGCACAAACGCTTTTGTAGGCTGTGTGTTTTCATTAAATCAGTATTGTACAAAACACTTCAACTTTGCAGAATAACATGTTTGCATAAGGAGTTTGCGGGCATACTGTATGTGCCAAGAAATATGGTGGTCTTGCCCAGGTTGAACAAGGGCTAGTGGCCATCGCCAAAGATGACCACAGAAAGTTGTCTGACAGACTGAAAGCTAATGAAACAACTCTTTCCTCCTTAACACTCTGACAAACTGAACAGTCATCCACCATTGCCCAACTCCGTAGGCAAGCTGACATACTCCAAGAGCGAGCAAAAGACACAGAAAGGCAGGTACGACAAAACCTAAAAATCTTTGGGATGCCAGAAGATGCTAAGGGACCCAACGCCACACTATGTGGAGAACTGGCCCTGGAACACGGTCGCACCATCCGGCTTGTTGGATACATTTACATTGGAGAGAGCACACCGGGTGCCGGCACGGAGGCCAGCACCGGGTGCCCCATCACACCCCATTGTGGTCCGCATACAAAATGTAAAAGACCGGGACGTACTGTACATAGCGCAAGAAAGTTGCCACCCATCATAAAGGACATTATCCGGATCTGCTTATTCCTGGATTATACGCTTACATCTCAGCGTCAAAGATCCTCCTATCACACAGTAAAGCGTCAAATACGTACAGTAGGGCTCACCTACGCTCTACTGTTCCCAGACAAAGTGAATCACAGGCATCGATCCCTCTTTTTCGACACTCTGGAGGCAGCATGGGATTGAGTAGTGCAGCGTTTCTCCAATTTACGAAGATCTGAGACTCTGCAGCCGACATCGCCTAGGGCACAACAGCCACGCAGCGACTTCTCTGCAACACACTGAACCGCACACGAGTACCAGCTCATCACCAGGTAGCCAGACAGAATCGGATACAGAGGGCAGCATGGCACTGTTCTCTTCAATCACCCCACAGACTGCTAATGATCTCCTGGGCTGAAACTCGTGAGTACTGCAGAGTGGGAGACCTCCCTTGCCCTGCTGTGACCAGCGAGAGGCAGTACCACCCTGTTTTTTATGCCCTTTATTTCTCTTTTTATTATTGCATACAAATGATGTTGACATTCTGATTGCCCCCTCACTATCTGACTGTATTGTTGCTAATCACTGCTGTGGATATCCACATATCTGTGCTGGTCCTATGACAGCACATATGTTACTGGGGGACACCCAAACAAACTGGGACTAGTTCAGATATCTCCCATGAATGATGTCCCCTTAAGAGTACTGGGAACCGGGGCTCCGGTCCTGGTCGTTTACTAGGTCCTCAATAGTGCTCTAGCTCAAACCAGGGCACCTTCGCAGGCTCACATTCACACACCCCATGGGTGTAGGCCCTCTTTATTATTTTGTTTATATACATTTCTTACAGTTTTGGTCGAACTAATGTTCATCATTGGACCTAGAATTGGGGGTTAGTAGTTAGTTACATTACATCGTCGCATGTGCTTTATGTTTATGGTACACTCGTATGTTTGAGAAAATATGGATTTCACTCTTATCGCAGGATGTTGGATGTAAATATAGTGTGATCACTTGGAATGTTCGGGATAAAGGGTTTGCCCAAAAAAGGTACAGTTACGTCGTCAGGCACACATAGTATACTTGCAAAAGACCCGCCTCACTACCCCGGTGGCCCTTAAAAGGAGTAGGAGATGGAGGGTTCAGATGTCCCACACCTCTTATTCTGCACTCACGCGGGGTGCAGCAATTGGAGTGCGTGCAGGGACTCCTTTTTCAGTCTTCGCCAACTCGGGACAGGACATCCTTCTAACACACACGTCCACGGTCCTTGTGGACTGGGCACATTATCCTTGCATTATAAGAGGGGACTTCAATTCGGTAGTAGATATCCACTTGGACCGCTCCCACCCCACTCTGCCGAACAATGGATTGGCGCATCAGGCCAGGGCCCTACAGCAATGGGTAGACCTCTCTGATGCTGGCATGGCGAATACTCGTTTCATTCTCCCCCATGCCTTAATAGGATTCTTTACACTACCTCACTCCAAATTAGAGTTACACCTAGGGAAAACGCTATCCGATCAGAACCCCTTGGAACTCCCATTATCATGGGGCAGAATACCAGCTTCAATACCCACCTGGCGAATACAGCCGCTGCTCCTATAGGACCATGTTTTCCGGGAGACCCTGCCCAGAGCAATCGATATCTATTTCACAGGAAACTCTAATATGGCCTCTTCTCCATTGGTTGAATGGGAGGCATTCATGGTGGTGGTGCGGGGGACAGCAATTCATGCAGTCATAGGCCCCTGCAAAATGATTCTTCTGGATCTTACCAGAGTTGGGCCATCTTGAATGGGCTGCAGTGGCAGATAATGTACACGCACCAAGGCTACAAGAGACCAGAATCGACTACGCTGAGCTACTTGAGCGCATGACAATTATTGACTATAAGTGCTATTTGCAGAAGAGCCATTCCGAAGCCAACAAGTCCACTGGTGGCTTACATGATTTGCCCTGTGCCTCTACCTACACCGATCCTCACTGTAACCATGCAGCAGTGTGCCACTCTCAACACCCAGGTGGAGATCAACGTGGCATATTGTGATTTTTATACTACCCAGTCCACCCCCCCCCCCGCCCCTCACCCCCATGGACCCAGCAGCCATACCTTCCTTTTCAGAACTGTTGACGCTGCCCAAAGTATCAGCTACAGACAGGGAGACCATGGGAACCTCTAAAACCCCTGGCGAAATTTGTGAGGGCCTTAAAGATTCTCTCAAAACAAAACACCAGGTTCTGATGGCCTGCCCATCGAATTTTATACCACCTACTCTAAACGACTGGTTCCACAACTGGAACGGCTCTACAAGTCCTCTCTGGCAGAGGGAACGCTACTACCCACCACAAGACAAGAACAGGTCATCTCTCTTTTAAAAATAGGTTAGCCCCCATCTAACATGCACTCTTACAGGCCTTTATCTTTGCTTAACACTGAATACAAAATCTTGAGCAAATTACTTGTGCGCAGGCTACTTCCTCTACTCTCAACTCCTACACATGGATTAAGGCTGCTTTGATCACGTCGCAACACTTCCCTCAACATATGCTGCTTACATCAAATCATTGCGGGATACCTCTCTTTAGATCTCTTGACAGGCTTTTAAAACACTGGGCTGGGACTTTATGCTTGAAGCCCTTAAGGGTTTTGGCATTCCCTCCAATTACATTTGCTGGATACAACTTTGTGCACCTCTCCCACCGCAGGGGCTTAGACGGGTCCACATATCTACTCTTCATACTAGATATTTCGCATTACTAGACACGTCTCTTCACTGTCCCCATTACTTTTTGTTTTGGGCTGGAGTCCATGGCGCAAAGAATTCGGCAAGACGCACAGGGTTGGGGGATCCCTATAGGTCCCACAAGACATGCTATATCGTTATATGCCAACGATATGATACTGTATATGAGGGTCCTCCGAACAGACATGGCTGAGAACTCCTGATTGTTTTCCATGTTCTCCGCCTCAACATTGACAAAACCTACTTCCTCTTATTTGAAGACACCTATGAAAGACCATTTCTCCCCTTTGGCGAGGTCACACACAGGTAGCAACCCACACTTACGCTATTTAGGAATACAGATTTATCATAGGGCACTGGATTTGTTGGAATGCAATCTCCAAAAACAATCACATTCCTTAAATCTCAAATCAGTTTCGGGATCACTTTACCATATTGGTGGTATGCCACCTGACCCTAGCGAAGATGGTCACGCTACTTTGACTTCTTTACAATTTTGTGAATCTGCCCGTTCTGGTTCTAGCCCGGACTTTTAAACTACTGAACAAGTTACTGATTGATTTAGGTTGGGGAAATGGCAGTCGTAGGGTTAGCCTGCACAAATTACAGCTACGACATCGACAAAGCGGGCTTGGTGCCCCAGATTTGAAATCGTACTGCTTGGCAGGAAAGCTGGAATGGCTCTCCTATTGGTTAGCGGATCATAACCTTACAGAAATCGGATACCCGAACACCATGCTCGACTAGGGCACCCTATACAGGCTCCTCTGCCCAGATTCCACCCTACCCTCTTCTGGCCCCTTACTACTGCGCGTTGCCCTTGCATATTGAAAGTTGTCACTCCGCTACTCTGCCCCCAGGGTACCGTAGGCCCGCAACATTCCATTAAACGGCCTCCCAACATCTTCAGGTACTCTCACAGTGAGAAGGTTACGTTCCTGGGAGAGGGGGAAGAGGGCAAGATGGGACACGACCGTGGGGGCTCTTTTCGCAAAAGGCAGGATTCTTTGTCACTCTGACTTAAAACATGCCCAGGTTTTGCCAGAAGCACTTTCTAACACATGCCAGCCTAGGCGCTAAATTTGTCAGCACTGGGTGCCAGACGGTGCCCAAGCAGGCACGGAAGACCATGTACAGGCAATAAACACAATGGGACACAGCAGCCATCTGGTTCACTGGTTATACAGAGGGCTCTGCTCGCACCTGATGGTTCCCATAACTCCCTGTGAGCCAAATGAGAAACGGCCCTGGTCCTTCCTCCTTGAATAACCCCCAAAAAGTCACCTTTAACTCCTGATTCAAATTAATCCAGTTTTCCATCCTCCATCGTGCCTACCTTACACCGCACAGGCTACACTCGATATTACCTGCAGTGTCCCCTGCATGCACCAGCTGTCGGCCTCCAGACGTTGATCTCTTGCACATGCTGTTGGCCTGACCCTCACTGTCCTCTCACGGGACAGACATACGAGTTGCACTTTCAGACCTGGCTGACTGGGATCGCTGGCAAAAGGTGGAACAGTGCATCCTAGGCTTATACCCATGACCCTAATGCACCAGTGATCTAGCCCTTCGCTGACCCAGTGCTCTTACTGGCTAAAATTCTATTGATGCGGCGCTGAAAATCTTCGGCTACGCAACTAGTTTCCCAATGGCGGACAAAAGTAGAGCACTGGAACTGGCGAAAAGCGAAGCCTTACGTAGGGAGGAGTATAGGGTACTTGCCGAAGCGACCTGTAGCGTTGGAATGGGATGCACTATTAGAATCTTTCAAAGTTCAACTGTCACCAGCAGTGCATTATCTGCTGGATGAGCAAACCCTCCTAGCTTATTGCGGCCGTTACACAGAGAGGTTCTGTCCCCTGTACTCACCTGCACCACCCAGATACGCCTACATATGTCACTGCATGCCACAGACTAGCTCTCATGATTTACCCCGCTGTGGACATCAGGCTACGGTGCGAACATCACCCCTAATGCCCATGCTCTAATTTTGCCATCACAATCCATTTACATTTCACGGATATACCTATTGATATAATGACAATGTCAGGTTGGGGGGCAGGGTGGGCGAGGGTTGTTTGCTATAGTTTAAGGATTGCATTGTCTGATGTTTCAATACCCAATGTAAATCTAGCCTGATTTTCTAAACTAGATCTTACATGTATCTGTAATTGTGTCCTGCATTTGATCTTATCGAATTGTGGACAATGTGGATATAATGTTTCATTAAATCGGTACCGGGTGGTACTACTTCCTTGTATTTAAAAATGCAATAACGTTTGTGTTTAAAACAAAAAGAACATGTTCGGGGTTACATTCTGAGCAGCCTCTTGACAGCTTCTGGGGACAAATGCCACAGTAGGTTTTGTTATACACAAAAAAGTAATATAGTGCTCACATCAACACGGTCCCTGGACACTGTTGCATCACTCTACTCACCTGCACCAGGTTAAGACCCTGCATGCAATTTTTTACTTCCTTGATCAACTTCACTTTATCTGCTGCATTGAACTCAGTCAGTTTCACAGTAAATTCAGTCTTTTCAGTCTTCACTGGAGTATCTTCCTCCGCGGCCTGCAGAAATGAACATACAGTTACGAGTTGCTGAGCCATTTGGGCAACACTCGGTTGAGTGAGTAATACTGTTTATATGCAGCGATAAGTGCTCATTAGTACCTCGGGGGCCTGCTGTCCTCCCACTCCTGGCAATGCGGCTCCCATGGGCATCATTCCCACATCCTGGATCTTCAGAGTTTTCTAGTAGAAAGAAGAAAACAAATGCTACAAATTCAAGTGGAGAAAGAGGCCACATCTAAGTGAACCCTCAAGCCATAGACTTCCGAGCCAAGAAGTGCTCCATACTATTCAAACCCCTTTACCCTTTTCAGCTACTTCAGGGTAGTAGCTGATCAAGACATATGTACTTATTTTGGGAACTTGATATAATGCAGATATAGTTTCAGGAGCAAAACAATTCTTTAAATGGAGCATTTTCATTGTGGCAGGAGAACTCAACATGCACTGATGCAAAAATAAAAATATTGAGGGTGGAGGGCATCGGACATTAAAATACAGAAATTAGAGTGAAATGAGGAGTGTGTCGGCAGTTATAAATTTCATAACTGATAGCCCTAGGCATTAGAATGAATAGTTTTTCTTTACACATATATTTGGTCTAGTTATGAGATTAGAATCCAGTCACCCAAGTATCTAGGTAAGCACCTTAGCCACTATGGCTCCATCTCTTCCACCATATTGGTCAAGAAGGCACTTTGTAGTAAACTGTGTCCTGCCCACCGAGAGCCAAATAAAAAACATCCTCCAATTCACTGAATGCTGAATAGCCCCCACCCCACATACCTTTAGCAGCTCATTCAGCTCGGAGATCTCAAGCAGCGTCAGGCCAGCAATGTCATCCACTAGCTGTTGGATTTTAGGTGCATACATCTTGGGGGCATTGTCTAAAGGAGGGGTGGCCAAGGCATCATTTCTCCACGCACAGGTGGTTGTGAGGGTTCTCGGGACAGCAAGACTCTGCCACTCTGTCCTAGCAATGCAACAAAATAATTTCATGAGCTGCGTTCTTCACCTTCATCCATGTGTGGAACAGAGAACACAAGACAAAAAAGTACAAGTTACAACCATTGTGACTACCTATGTACACCAATAAAGGCAGCACAAATGTTCCTGTGACCCGACCCATTAAGGACCGTACTCGCCGTCACATACCACAGGTAAGGATGTACATAGCGATGGCCTCCTCAAGGTCAAGCCGGTAATCTTCAACATCTCCAATTTAAGAATGAGACTCCCGGCAGCCCCCACCAGAGTTCTTTGAACAGTGGCGGCTCCTCTGCTAAGGCGGAGGAGCGTCGCCCCACTGAGAAGGCCAAAAAGGAAAAAATAAAATGATAACTCATTGTTATTATCATTTTATTTTTACGTCCTTGCTCAGCTGGGGCGCAGCAGGCTGCTCTCAGAGCAGGGCAGGGGATGAGTGGTTTGCCCACTCGAAATGTGCACAACGCTTTGGCCGGCCCTCTCGGCCTGGTCAAACCGCCATGCGCACTTTGTATGTTCTCCATGCAGGCTGCATTACAGCCTGCACGGAGAACATGTCCAGCCTCCCATTCTCTGGCTGATCGCCGTAGATCGGCGCTAAGCAAATGTGACTCGCTATCGGGAAGCTAGCAGCCAGGTGCTTCGTGCCCTGTGGGCGAAAAGGACCAAGAGAGGGTTGGCAGCAGCGCGGCAGACAGGTAAGTGTATTTTATTTTCACTTCATATCTCCTCCCTCCCATTCCCTCGTGAAGCTCCCCTCCTACCCCCCACCGCTGGTAAATGCCAGCTGCCACCGTCTTTGAATTACCCCCAGGATGGGCTAGGGCCAAGGGGTCAGTGCAATCATTCCGCTAGTATTCTTTTCAGGGACGAAGCATTCACCTCCCTGTGCGTACTTTATGCCCCTTTCTACCTCCCAGACATCATCCCCAAGGCAGGGAACAGTTACCCACCAATGCCCGTGCCTTCATGCCCAGCAAAACAGAGCTGCTCCTGCCGCGGTAGGATTCAAAAGCAAGATGTCCGCTCCTGCAGATGAAAGGAGCTGCACATGGGGAGTCAGCAAGGTCGCTGGGCCCTTGGCGTTCCCCGACGCAGCCTGTAACAAATTCTACAGCTGTATGTGACATAGGTGGGATTGAAGCATTAAAATAAAAAATAGAAAAAGGAAAAGGATAAAACGGCATGATGCCACAGACTCAAAGGACAGTGGGAAAGGCTGTTCATATAATATGCATTTATGCTGGCAGAAGTGCCCAATAGTGCCCCATATGAATGGAGGAGGGGGCGGGAATGGTTGTCTATTTGTGTTTCTTATTGTGCACCAAAGTGTGATATAAGTATTGTGGGGGGCTGATGGGAGTGCTGAAAACTTCCAGCTTCTTGGTGTCCATGGTTTCTCCTCCATCGAATACGAAGATGGCAATGAATCTGACATTCTTGGCTTGCGCTCCCAAGAGATATGCTGTTGCTTTAACTGCTGCAAAATGCAGTGGGAAGGAGGAACCATTGGTTTGAGCTGGATATTTAGCACCTGGCGTTTCTTCTCCTTGTCAAACCCTGATGAGTGATTGCCAGGCCAAGTTTGGGGCTAGATTCAGTTGGGGTTATTCTAGCCAGACGGTGGGACGGTGCGAAAGAGTGGATCGGGAGGCCCAATCTCGGTCAGTAATCATTGCCAGTATTGAGAACGAGACAGTTGGTGCCAAGTGACTTTGGCCATTTTTAGGTAGAGCCTAGACAGCGCTTGCACTGTCAGGATGATCTGTTGTATGTACTTTGTGGTCTTGAACTTCTACCATCACTATTTGTCTAAATCACTTGTCTTTTCAAACTCCTTGCTTGCTAGTAAGTCATTTGTCTTCCTGATCCCTCTTTTTCACACCTCGTTCACTCCCCTGGATATCGACCCAGGACCTGTAGGCTTTATTTTTTTATTTTACTTTCTGTTCAGGCATTTTAAAGAAAAATTCTGTACAGCTCTTCACACATGCGATCTTGGCTATGTGCGCTCCATTATCTTGTCCTTCATGTTATGTCATAATGGAGCATGTGTGGGGGCTTTGTGTGCCCACTGATGCCCTGTGCTTCTATGGGTTGAGTCACCCGGCGCTCGTGGCCACTCACTGTTTACTTAAGCTACAAATTCGAATTTCAGTATATGTGCTGCACAAGTGAGCACAAACTTGAAGCTGATCGAGCTGACATATAAAGTCTACATGTCATTATATTTCAAAGTAATGGTGGTTTTTACCGTGAGTTCGTCTATTGCTACTGTTTAAGTAGTCCTTGATGTCTAGTGAATTATCCACACTTATTCACACTTTAACAAAAAGTCTTTGCAACAACATTACCTTTAATTCTATTGAAAAGGCGGGGTCATGGATATGCAAATATTGTAATGATGTCACAACAGGACACTTTTCTTTATTGTACGCGAAACGCATATTTTTGCAAAACCTAGAGATCGGACTAGAACGGAGGGGTAGTTCAGTGCAATTGGCAATGACGGCCGGGTTGGAAAGGCGATTTGAGCGATGTGAAAAAAGCATAGGAACATAGTGCGAGAAATGGAATTACTATTAAGAGGAGTCGATCTCTGCTTTGAAGTAGTCGGATTTGTGGTTCTGAATGTTTAATTTACAGCAAACAAAACAAGCTTAAACAAAAGCTAGCAGGTCAGTGAAGACTGCTATATTTTTCATTTGACAGAGCATCTCTGAGAAGCTAGACTAAATGGAACCATTCACTTTTATTTTTGCGTGTCGATTTATTTATTTGTGCATTATTTAAAATTTAACACTTGTAGCCGATGTCAACACCTGTACCGCAGGACCATGAATATTTTATTTTTATGTAATAAGGCATAAATTAAAAAAGTCATTTGATAGCACGTTTCTAGAATTTTCGGCATTGATAAAACCGAAGAAGGGAGTGTAACTTATGACATGCACAGCCATTCTTTAAATATACACCAAAGTATTTTCTTTGACTCTAAATGTATTTATTATCTTGATGGTGGATGTCGAGAGAAGTGTAACTTTGGCCTACGCATCATTTTCTAGGAAGTATAAACTGCATCCCACCTCTGCAATTTATCCGTTGCATTATTTGCAGTCTAAACTGGATACCAGAATTTGTTGTATAATTACGTCAAGGATGCGTTTTCCAGACATTTTCAATGTTTGTTTGTATTTGGGCATATTTATAGAACATATTTCTGCCACTTGTGTAGTCTTTTAATGCCATCTGAGCACAGGCGTCCTTTCCATACGGGTCTGGGGTGTTCATCTAGTGGAGTTCAGGTGGTCCATGCCTCATTGCGGCTATGCATAGTGGAGAAAGATCTTTATATATTTTGGATTTCATGTTATTGGGAAGTGTACCTGACGTACTTGGCCTCTTGGCTCTAGTTTGGTGATGTGCATTTCTTGTGAGGCACATTTACCATAAAACCGGTAATATACTGTATTCATTTATCTGTCGGGGAGATCTCTTTAAATTTCAAGGATTCTTGGCAGGACACGACTAATTTAGGCTTTCAGCCGTCCCTGTTAAAATGTTTAGAGCAACCGTAAAAACTGATATTTCATTCCCGATATTAAGAAGTTGTAATGCATAATTATAAAGAAAGGATTGACTGCATGTAATTGAAGACCAATGCCACCTGATCTAGAATCCACCCAGTGCAGTTTTCTTCTACCACGTTGTGGCGTGGTAGGATTAACAAGTCGTGAGGCAGGTCTGCTTAGATAGGGTTTTATTGAATGGAAGACACGCTTGTGCCGACTTGTTAGTCTTTCCGTGGCAAACTGGGCGGGATCCGTTTTGCTGGCTGCTTTTCGCCTTCTCTGAGGGGTTTCCGTTTCGTCTTCCTGCTTTCAGGGACCAATCTCTGGGCTCCGTCCGGATCCGTCAAGCGAGGAACGGTTTACGGGAGAAAAAGGAAAACAAAAGTGTCAGGATGTTGTCCGGTGTATTTCACCGACAAGAGGGACCGGGAGTGAAGGAGACACCACACTCTGTGCACGTTGTGAAGCAAACGGGTGAACAATGGGATACGAAGGTCAAGTGCTCGAGTGGGGAACCAGTGTGGCGTGAGGGTTAAAATCAGGGATTGCAAGGCTCACGGCTTAGATGGTCGGATGACCCCTCCTCCCAACCCACCCTGAGAACTTATCTCCTACCTGTGCCAGCCACGCTCCTCCGGGAGCGTGGCTCGGCGATGCGTGGGGACGTTGGCCTCCCGGCTTCTCCTCAGCGGCTGATGGTCTTGTTCCTCGCTCTCCTTCGTCCTCGTCGGATGTTTCACGATGCACCCGAAATACTCCGGATCCCGAATCTACTTCCTCCGCTCCGGTGGTGACACACCTAGTCTTCCAGGATTCCCCTGTTCTTATTGGTTGAAATGCACTGACGTCGGCCGGAGGCGGAGTCTCATCAAAGCGAAAGCCCCGGTTAAAGGAACCGTCTCCAGGTTCGGTCTCCGTGGGTGTCAATAAAGTTGTGGATTGTGGCCAGTCATCCTGCTGTGAGGAAACGAGAGGGAGAGGTGGAGGCACTGCAGACCACCATTCGGCATCGGGTTCACGCAGCGAGCCCGCCCCGTCACACACGTTTTACATCTTCTCTCTTCATTTCACACTTGCAAGTTCTTTTTTTAATGAACGCTTTCTCTTTCGCGTTGCTATCCTATTCTTTCTCGTCCTTTCTTTCTTTTCGTCCTCTCCCTCTCTTGCTTTGAATCAGAGCCTGGTGATGAAAAAGAAGTCGGTCCCCGCAAGCACAAACATCTTTACTTCCTTAATCAATCAAGCAATCATATCACTTGTAAAGCACACTACTTACCCGTGAGGGTCTCAAGTCGCTGGGGTTGGGGAGGTGCTGCTACTGCTCGAAGAGCCAGGTCTTGAGTAGTCTTCTGAAGGTCAGAAGGTCTTGGGTCTGCCGTAGGTGGGTGGGGAGGGTGTTCCAGGTCTTGGCGGCGAGGTGGGAGAAAGACCTGGGGGTGTAGAAGCTGAGTCGTCTGTTGAGGTATGCTGGTCCGGTGTTGTGCTTTGTATGCGTGGTTGAGGAGCTTGAAGGTTATCCTCTTGTTGACGGGGAGCCAGTGCAGGTCTCTCAGGTGGGGTGTGATGTGGCTGCGGCGGGGGATGTCGAGGGTCAGACGTGCAGAGGCGCTCTGGATGCGTTGCAGCAGTCTCCGGTCGAAGTTCCTGCATAGAAGGCGTTTTCGTAGTCCAACCTGCTGCTGACGAGGGCCTGGGTGACTGTTCTTCTCGTTTCTGTGGGGATCCACTTGTAGATCCTGCGGATCATGCGGAGGGTGTTGAAGCAGGAGGAGGAGACTGCGTTGACCTGCTTAGTCATGGAGAGGGTGGAGTCGAGGATGACCCCTAGGTTGCATACGTGGTCGGTGGGTGTTGGAGCTGTTCCCAATGTGGTCGGCCACCAGGAGTCGTCCCAGGTCGAAGGGGTGGAACCGAGGATGAAGACCCCAGTCTTGTCCGGGTTCAGCTTCAATCGGCTGTTCCTCATCCATTCGGCGACGGCCTTCATTCCTTCGTGGAGGTTGGTTTTGGTGGTGTGAGGGTCTTTGGTGAGGGAGAGGATCAGCTGGGTGTCATCGGCGTAGGAGATGATGTTGAGGTCATGTTGTCGGGCGACGTGGGCAATAGGTGCCATGTAGACGTTGAACAGCGTTGGGTGAAGGGATGAGTCCTGGGGTACGCCGCAGATCTCGGTGGCATTGGAGCGGAAGGGGGAGGGGGGAGGCGGACGCTCTGTGTTCTGCCGGAGAGGAAGGATGTGATCCAGTCTAGGGCCTTCTCTTGGATCCCGGCATCGTGTAGGCATGTTCGTAGTGTGCGGTGGCAGACCGTGTCGAAGGCGGCTGACAGGTCCTGGAGGATGAGGGCCGCTGTTTCTCCGTTGTCTTTCAGGGTCTTGATGTCATCGGTGATGAGGGCGGTTTCGGTGCTGTGGTTGCCGCGGAACCCGGACTGTGACGGGTCCAGGATGCTGTTCTCCTCGAGGAAGCCCGTCAGTTGTTTGTTGACGGTCTTCTCGATGACCTTCGCCGGGAGCAGGGAGATGGGCCGGACGTTTTTGAGGTCCTTGGGGTCCGCCTTGGGCTTCTTGAGTAGGGCGTTGATCTTGGTGTGCTTCCAGCTTTCCAGGAAGGTTGCTGTCTCGAAGGAGATGTTGATTACTTTCCGGAAATGGGGTGCGATGGTTTTGTTGAAGATGTGGTGTGTGAATGGGTCTAATGGTGATCCAGAGTGGATGGTGTTCATAATCTTGCTGGTGTCCTCATCGTTGATGTTGGTCCAGGAGAGCAGCCGGTTGGTGCGGGTGGTGGTCGTGGGGGCGGAGGTCTCAGTGGTTGTCGGGACGGTCGTGGCGTTGAAGCGGTCGTGGATGTCGGCGATCTTGCGGTGGAAGAAGGTGGCCAGCGAGTCGCACAGGTCTTGCGAAGGTGGGATGTCGTTGGTGTTGGAGTTGGGGTTGGAGAGTTCCTTCACGATGTTGAAGAGCTCTTTGCTGTTGTGTGCATTGTTAACTAGGCGGTCTTTGAGTGAGGCCCTTTTGGCGGATCTGATGAGGTGATGGTGTCTGTGGGTGGCGTTCTTGTGGGATGCGTAGCTGTCCGGTGGTTGTTCCCGGATCCAGTTTGTCTCCAGTTTTCGGCATGTTTGTTTGGAGGCCTTCGGTGAACCAGGTGGCTTTCTTGCTGGTGTGGCTGTTGGAGGGTTTCTTGAGCAGGGCGAGGGTGTTGGTGCAGTCGTCGATGTAGGGTTCATGGTAGACAGCCCAGGTGCTGATTCAGAAAGCTGCAACCCAGTCACTTACCACAGCCAGTGCTCAGGCCCAAGTCCGATTTAGTCGTCTGAGCTTCATCTCAACTAACAGCTTTTTGAAGCTATTTCACCTTTATTGCATTTATATAATCTAGCACACACACTGTGTTTATTAACCTTGGCTTTCTTGATAAGGCCAGTTTCTGAAACTACCACATTTTTGATATTATCCTTTAGGTCAATTCATACCGACCTTCGTTAATTAGAAGCCCAATTCACGCGCAGTGATTGATTTTTGCGCAGGGTAAGCATTAATTACTTACTGAACACTTATTCAACTACTTGTAATGACAAATACACACCCTTAAAGAAGTTCCTTTCTACCCCATAGGCTACACTTCTACCCCTTCGTCCCGAGGAAGACCCGCCGTGACGCTTTTTTAAAATTTTGCGCCTAACATAGGGTCGAAACGTCGACGTACACCATGAGTCCACACAACGTCTCAGTTCCAAAACCAATTCATACATGAACAGGATGCGTATGTGATCAAGTATATGGACTCAATCTTCCAAAAATTACTTCTACCCAATCGTGTTTGTTATATTAAGTGTATTAAGTGTATCGTTTGTATTCACCTTTACATGTCACTTCTTCTTCACATTTCTGTCAATTGTATTTTTGTAGCCCTAATTATTCATTATTCTTTCTTAAAAATATCGATTCAAAAGTATTGCTTGGGTGTTGTCATTGCTTTTCCTAAATCATGGATACATGTTACATGTAATGCATTTATATTGTTAACATCCCAAAGCAATTGTAATTCCCCGACAGAACCATTGTATCCGTATAATACAGGCCCTGCAGCCAGCACTTCTACAGCGGATACAGCGCTCCAGTTGCACAGCGCTCCTGCACCAGTGCTTCACCGACAGCACTTTTACACCACATTCAAGGCTCGGATATTCACCACAGTCAATGTTCAGGTAATGCACCACTGTTCGTGCTCTCCTATACCATAGCCATCACTCCTGTGCCACGTCTTACACCATAACTAGCTGCGTTTCACCCCTGCGGTTACTCCTGCACCCCAGTTTGTACATCAGCCAGCTTTCTGCTGTGCCTCTGAAAGTCAGCCTTCCAACACCATGGCCTGTGTCCTTGCACCATACCACGCACCAGAGTGCAGCGGCACCAGGCTCACATATTTTGGGGTTCCCGCTACACAATACTCGTGGTTATTGTTTTTACTCAAAACTTAGGTCATAGGTTCTCATTTTCATTGCTCACTTTAGAACTCAATGCACACTTGGTGAAGTGAAATCAGAAACCCTGGAAGCATTGTGGCTTCCTCGCTTAAATTGTTTTAGAAGGCAAATCATTTTTTTACTAAAACTCTTTTCTTCATTATCTCGTATGAAAGCACTTACAGATATGCGAGTTCAGGCTACCAGTTGTACTAAAATAACACTTTAAGTACTTCTTAATATAGTTCTATAAAGTGCCTATTAGTGTCAAAACTTTCACGTTAAAGAACAGTAGATGTAGCACCCAGGATAATGTGCTGTATGGCTAAATACTTATAAGGTCCCAAAGGTGAGACCTTTTGGATATGCCCATGCTTGTTACTGATGCAGGGAGTAACTTGTGCCTAGCAAGATACTCTCCCCTGCCCCTTTTAGGTTTTATGAGTTCAGGGGTAGAACAACTGTTGAAACTTTACAGGCAGAGGGAGCTTAGAAACCACTTTTCCTCATACGTTATTGTTGATTCTGATATAGATGCCTACTTGTATTTTTTTTCCCTCAGATCTGAACAGATGCATTTTCTGCACGTCTGCTTTTCTTGCACACAAGTCTAACGCATATTCACCTATTAGCTCGTATTTTCACCATGTGTAGGATATTTTGCACATATTTAGTCTTGGAGCTTTATATTAGCACATCCGACACTTTAACCATTCATGGTCTTCCCATGATCTCATGATCATATGATAGACGAGGTCTCTATTGAATAACGGAATTATATTATGGAGCTCTATACAATTAGAGTTAAGTAATTATGGCAACAGATAATTTGAAGATAATTTCATTTAATGTAAATGACCTCAACAACGGGCACAAACCAAAAGCTATAGAAAAATGGATTTTAAGTCCTAGCCCAAATATTAGTCTCTTACAAGAGACACATAGCCGCTTTCAAAACTTAGCAGTTTTTTTACGTTTAATAATGGGTCGTATTTAAAGGGAATTCCTCGACAGTGACTATACACATTGGAGTAGCCACACAATTGTAATATTATATAATTGATGGGTCCTGTATTGAGCAACCCAGGCTCAAAAGGTACTGAATGACCGCAGCAATCACCCTCCGGCAGGGCGTGGCCAAGGGGATATATGAATAGGAGCTCATGGTAAATCCCAATAGCGACTAAATGTTGGTGTGCAGTTATTAGCCCCCAGTGGAGAGACAGGGTAGCCTGTCCCTACAGCCATGCACATTGGAGACAAGAATAGCTACTCATGGAAAATCAAGCTCGCGCGCAGCACATCGGTGGCTCACCTAGCATTGGCGGCTCCTTCGCTATGGCAAAAAAGTGTTGCCCCACTGCCCGCAGAGGCAAACGAAAAATGAAATGGTCTAAATGCAGATCATTTTATTATTTGTCCTTTGGCAGAGTCTTGGGGACTGAGCCACAGCTCTGCAGCAGGTGGAGGAGGAGTGGTGGGCCCTGCTGTCAGCGCGCATGACCATTTGGCTGGGCATCTTAGGTCGGGCAAACCATCATGCACACTTACAGCTCTACATCCCAGCTGTGTTGCTGGGTGGGGAGACCAGAAGACACAGGATCCCAGGTCCCAATGGAGCGAAAAAACAGTGCGCCCTTGTGAGAAAGTGCCATCTTTCTTGCATGGTATGCCCCCACTTTTTGCTGAATTGCTGAATGTACTTTGACTGAGTGTGCCCTGGACTCCTGTAAATCAGGTGCCCAGGGCCTATGTTCCTTCCCATAAACCTAAAATCACAAATTGGAAAACCTTGGCCACATGTCAGCCCCTGGTAAATGGTACGCTAGGTACCCAGGGCCTTGAGACCAGGGAAGGCCTCTAAGGGCTGCAGCACTTATTGTGCCACCCTTAGAGGCCTTGTACCCTAACACAACCACACTGCCCTTGCAGGCTGAGAGTCTGGGTACAAGGCAAAACAAAGAGTCCACATGGCACACATCCCTGTGTGCCATGCCCACAACATACACTGCCCTGGCATACATCAGCCACCCATCTAGCTGGGTGCGCTATGCCAGTGGTGTGGGCACAGGAGCATGAGCCCTGTGCCCCTCCAGTACCCCAGGTCCATTCCTGGGCACTGTAAGTGCAGTGCTGCCATTTAAGAGTATATGGTGCTGGGAGCTCGTCAAACACGGACTCCACAGCACCATGATGGCAACACTGAAGACTGTGAAGTTTGGTATCCAACTTCTCAGCACATTAAACCCGCACTGATGCCAGTGTGGGATTTAATGTACAAAGCACTATAGAGGGCATCTTAGAGATGCCCCCTGAAACCTAACCTACAATCCACGTATGGTCTGGGAGGCTGCCTAGGCTGCCACCGCAGACATGTTGCTGGACCCCTGGGTGGAGAGCCCCCGCTCTCCTGGGCCTGCAACAATGCACATCCTGGGCGAGGTGCTAGATCTCCTCCCCAAGGATGGGCAGGGGGAAGCTTCAAATGCATGCCACCTTTGTGAGCTTCTCCAGGCCACTTGCTGTAGCCAGCAAACTGGCCCCCACCGGTTCTGACCCCTACTCTGGCAGGAAGACTAGCCGGAAACCCAAAGTAAGGACAAGGGATGGGCCAGGCCTGCCAACCCTACCCCTCAGGTGGGGGAGGCGAGGTGAAGCACATCTCCGGGTGTTCGCCATTTGAAGATGGGAAGCCCTACGCAATCACAACTAGGCTACTGCCCCCCTCCCACAGGAGAGTGGCAGGATAGGGGGTGTACCCACCCCAGGGCAGGGACCCGTTGGTCCCTGCCCTTTACCTACCTGTAACGCCCCTAAATCTAGTATTTAGAGGCACCCTGAACCTTCCTTCTTTAGATTGCAGATTCCGAAAAGCAAAGAAGAGCAAGAAGAAAGAAGACCTGCTGTGCAGCTGCTAAGAAGAGAAAGACACCAACTGCTTTGGCCCCAGCCCTACCGGCCTGTCGACCCTCGAACCTGCTCCTGCTAAATCCCAGAACCTCTTGTGGCCAGCAACCTCACAAACCCCGGAGGACCTGGCTACCTTGTAACTCTGAGCATTTGGGACTCCCATGAGCAGTGGCTCTGCTCAAAGCAAGTTTCTAATCCCTGGCATTAGCCCTAAACCACGAACCCTGCACACTCTGCACCCGCCAAACCTGGCCTGTGCCGGAGTGGACAAAGACCCCGAGGACGTCCCCCCGGCGACTGTGACCCCGAATCTGGCACCCAAGGACTCACCTTGACGCTCCTGACGCCTGCAGCCTCAGAACCAGGGACCTCCCCCCAACCGCGATCAACAGAGGTTAAGATTTCCCGACACCAAAAGGCACCCCTGCACCCGGCGCCCTGCGGCCCCCTGTGCCCGACTACCTATCCTCCAACTACCCAACTTACCTCTCGAAGTGGTGGTGGCAACTGAAGAATCTTCGGCCCGAGCTTGCAGCCTTTGTTCACCCTGGAGCTTTCACATTGAAATCCATTGAGCGCCCGAAGGATGAAAAGTACCCTGCACCCAGCTGCCCGAGTGGCCCTGGCAGTGTAACTTCTGCTCCTACCTACTTCCCCATTTGCACGGAGCACGTGACCAGGAGCCCAGCTCCCACAGCCGCGTGGCCTGCAAGTCAGCAGACACCAAACAAGGCCCCCCTGCCTCCCATAGGATAACATTGGGCCTAACTCACTCTGCATCCGGCTGCCCCAGTGCCGCTGAGGGTGTAACAACTGTACCAACTTGACCCTGGGAGACCACGGATTCTGTGCCCAGAACCTTAACTCTGCCAGTCGAGTACTTACCCAAAGGCCAATAACCCAATTTTCTTCCATAGGGTAACAGTGACTGGTTTTCTTCTGAAATTTCTTCTAAGTGTGGAGTTTCTAAAACTTAAAATATTCAATTAAAATCAACAGGGTAACGAAAATGGAAATACTCACCTGCTATTAAGAGAGATCCCAGTGCTGGATCTTGGTGCCCAGCACTGACCCTGAAAAGTACTCACAACCATACTTACACTAACCCAATTTTCTTCCATATGAAATCATTGACTTTTTCTGTGAAATTTCGAAAGTGTCGATTTTTGCAAACTACAAATATTCTTTAAAAATCATGCCAACTGTGAAAACATAATGACTTACCTGTTTTAGATAGAGGTCCCAGGACTGAGCCTAGGAGCCCAGCCATGGATTACAAAAGTAACGAGAACATACTTTACCTATAACTTGAATTTTCTCCCATAGGGAAATATTGACTGTTTTCTATGAAATTTCTTCTAAGTGTCAACTTTTAAAATAGCAAAACATTGCCTAAAAATCACAACAGGAGCTAAAACGAATTTACTCACTTGTTTCCAAGACCTGTCCCAGGACTGAATCTAGGATCCAGTCCTGGAGTTAGCAAAGTAATCCTGAAAGTAATCTATTGCAAATAACTTAAAACTCACATTGAGCTCAATGTATTATTGTGTTTGAAATTGTGTTGCCTACTGCAATAACTTGTAACTATTAGTCAATTGCATATTGCAAAAGTATTTAAAGCATCTCATTCTGAGAAAGTATATTTTGATACCTATTGTTGGTTCTAAAATAAAACAACCATATATTTTTTTATATAAACCATTGGCCTAGAGTTCAGTTCTTGAATGTGTGAGACCATTTTCTGACTGAGTGTGTACAACAAATGATTTACACTGTCCTCTGATACTGCATTACTGCTCGACCAAGCTACCACTTTAGAGAATAAGGTTATATCTAACTTTAACATCTGCCAAACCTCTGGGGACTGTGGACTCTGTACGCACTGTACCTATTTGGGAACAGTATATACAGAGCCACTTTCTCACACTGGAGGATCAGCGGTGGGATACAAACTTGCATTTGTTGGACTACTTGGTTACCATCTGATCACACGACAGAACTCTTAAAATTGCCTTTTGAATTCTGATTGGTCTTTTCCAAAATACTAAAAGTCTTGTCAGGGCCTTGCTTAAGTCCCATTAGAATTTTAGAAAAATAAAAGTCACTATAGTCAGGGTAGAGGATTAGAACTGTCAGGTTAGAATGACTCAAACAAACCCAGCTATTAGTGAAAATAATAACATGGACCTGGTGGAGGAGCTCGACCTCACACCTTACCTACACTTGTTTTTCAAGGAATTGAGGTCCCTATGCAAAATTAAAAATTTACCAATGGGCCTGCATCCAACCAAACTAGGGTTCCGGGAGCTCTTGGCTGAGTATGCTAAGGACCACCCATCTGAACATGGTGATGACCAGTCAGATGAGGAAAGGGACGAAGAGGAGGGGGATAATAACCCCCCTACACTATTCCCTAGGGAGAAAAGGCCCCCCATACCCTTGAATCCAATAATTAGCTTCGGGGAACCTAGAGTTCACACAGGAGAACCAGGTATGAGAGAGATCACTGGGGGACCCACCAGTGAAGAGGACAGCCTTTTAGCAAGGCTGGCCAAAATGTTGGATCTAGAGTCCAGGCTCCTGACTCTAGAAAAAGAAAGGAGAGAGATGGGCTTAGCACCCATCAATGGTGGCAGCAATAATAACAACAAGGACAGGGAGGAAACTTCTGATCCTAAAATCCCCAAAGGGATTGTACCTAAATTTGGTTCACAGCCTTTGAGAGGGCTTGTGAAATAAGAAGAGTAAAGAAACCTCTCTGGGGGGAACTCCTGTGGGAACTGTTCTCTGGTAACTGCAGAGACAGGCTTCTGACCCTCTCTGGGCCAGAGGCAGGATCCTATGACCTCATGAGGAAGACTCTGATTGAGGGATTTGGATTCACTACTGAGGAGTATAGAATTAGATTCAGGCGGGCTCACAAAACCCAGACCCAGTCCTGGATTGACTTTGTGGACTTCTCAGTAAAGACACAGCCTTTTTTCACCCTGGAGCTTTCCCACTGAACTCCATTGAGCGCCCGAAGGCTCAAAAGCACCCTGCACCCAGCCGCCCGAGTGGCCCTGGCAGTGTAACTTCTGCTCCTACCTACTTCCCCATTTGCACTGAGCACATGACCAGGAGCCCAGCTCCCACAGCCGCGTGGCCTGCAAGTCAGCAGCCACCAAGCAAGGCCCCCCTGCCTCCCATAGGATAACATTGGGCCTAACTCACTCTGCACCCGGCAGCCCCAGTGCCGCTGAGGGTTTAACAACTGTACCAACTTAACCCTGGGAGACCACTGAGTCTGTGCCCAGAACCTTAACTCTGCCAGTCGAGTACTTACCCAAAAGCCGATTACCCAATTTTCTTCGAAAGAGTAGCATTGACTGGTTTTCTTCTGAAATTTCTTCTAAGTGTGGAGTTTCTAAAACTTAAAATATTCACCTAAAATCAACCGAGTAACGAAAATGTAAATACTCACCTGCTATTAGGAAAGATTCCAGTGCTGGATCTTGGTGCCCAACACTGACCCTGAAAAGTACTCACAACCGTACTTATCACTAACCCAATTTTCTTCCATAGGAAATCATTGACTGTTTTTCTGTGACATTTCTAAAGTGTCGATTTTTGCAAACTACAAATATTCTTTAAAAATCGTACCAACTGAGAAAATGTAATTACTTACCTGTTTTAGATAGAGGCCTCAGTACTGAGACTAGGAGCCCAGCCCTGGATTACAAAAGTAACGAGAACATACTTTACCTATAACTTGAATTTTCTCCCATAGGGAATCATTGACTGTTTTCTATGAAATTTCTTCTGTCAACTTTTAAAATAGCAAAATATTGCCTAAAAATCACAACAGTAACTAAAACGAATTTACTCACTTGTTTCCAAAACCTGTCCAGGGACTGAATCTAGGATCCAGTCCTGGAGTTAGAAAAGTAATCCTGAAAGTAATCTATTGCAAATAACTTAAAACTCACATTGAGCTCAATGTATTATTGTGTTTGAAATTGTGTTGCCTATTGCAACAACCTGTAACTATTACCTACAAAAGTCAATTACATTTTGCAAAAGTATTTAATTAAAGCATCTCATTCAGAGAAAGTATATTTTGATACCTATTGTTGGTTCTAAAATAAAACCATATATTTTTTTATATAAACCATTGGCCTAGAGTTCAGTTCTTGAGTGTGTGAGACCATTTGCTGACTGAGTGTGTACAACAAATGCTTTACACTGTCCTCTGATACTGCCTTACTTCTCGACCAAGCTACCACTTTAGAGAGTAAGGTTATATCTAACTTTAACCTCTGCCAAACCTCTGGGGACTGTGGACTCTGTACACACTGTACCTATTTGGCAACAGTATATACAGAGCCACTTTCTCACAGCCCTGCCCAATCCCTACGCTGCAATCATGGTGAGAGCAGAGTTAAGATTGGCCACAGTGGAAGCTGGGAGCTTCAGCCTGTGCCCAGAGGACGAGAAGACCGGCAAGCATAGCAGCAAGCAGGAGACTGGCAGGTACGTTTTTTCTTTACTTTTTCAACCTCGCCCTCCCCACCACGCTGCCCCACGCCACATTTCCCTGACACCAGCCGCTACTGTCATCTATAGACCCCATGCAGATGAAGAGTGATCGGCTCAGAGTCTGATATAGCAAGTGCACACCTGGCCATATTCCATGTCATTCCTCCGAGAGTGGGTGTTGGCAAGGGCAGGTGATCCTGCCTATCGGAGAAACCAAGGGCAGTTCTCTTGGCAATGAGCACTGAAGCTGGGATGTAGCCACCCACTGCTAGACTCACACACGCACCCAAGGAGCTGCTCAAGCGCCCCTAGTGGCTCCTCTGGGATCCACGCCGCTTATACCCGACATCACTGTACTTTCGAGGTGAAAACCAGAGAGGCCCAGCAGGCAGGAGAAACAGCAAACATGTTGGTTGTCTAACATGGAAAGCAAGCATGGGAACACGTGTATAGGGAGCGCACACATAAGTACTTAGCCCAGGCACTAATACCAGCATATAAACAAGGCAAATCTCAGCGAGCTACTCAACTGCGACAGCTGTGTGGGTTGGGCCACCTCAATAACTACTTCAGATCAACCAGAGAAACGGGTGGAGCCGTAAAATGATCGCTACTGCTACACTTCAGCTGCGAAGAGATCTACAAATTATTCGAGCACCTACTGGCCATGGGAAACGATAACATTACAAATGGAAATAAACAGCTGTCAAACCGATTAAGAAGGTAGATGGGCCTGAGTTAATGGTACAATCAGAGATTAAATGAAATAAGAACCACTGTTAATAAATTACCAGAAGCCACTAGTAGAACAGCTAACTGTAGACTCTTTCACGTATAATAGAAAACAAATAAAATGAAACCTGCATAAGTCTTTGTCACATATCAGGAGGGCCTAGATTTAATTAACCCCTAGAAATCGAGGTTCCAGAGTAAGCTCGAATATACTTGTGGGTCTTCAAGACCTAAATCATCAGCACAATCAGATTTCTTTCTTGCGACGTCAGATTTAAAGTTGGAGCAATGTCAAAGTCATCCCAACGGCTTCTCTGATCACTCTGCAATAGAACTGAATGTGTATGTTGTCATGAAACCCCAGTTGGCCAAAAGATGGTCTTTTAATAAAATGTATCTGAAAGAGGAGGCAAATAACCCATTTTTGTTTTTTTAAATGAAGAGATCGCTAGAATCAATATGGTTTGGGATAGAGCACAAACAATAACGAAAGATATAGATAAAAGATGTAAAAAGAAAATCAAAAGTAAACTTGAGAAACTGGTAAAGGAGACTCACAATAAATATTTTCGGAGAGAGAAATTATGTAAATTGAACCACATTAGAAACCTTCGTGATCATTATTAAAAATAGATCTATTTAAATAATAAAAAAACGTATCAGGAAAGTTCCTAGCAAAGCAGATGCACAAAAATAGCTACCCCAAAAATATTGTTACGTTATGTTAATTAAATTTATATAAGACGCGACAGCTACCCAATAGGGTTTCCCGGCGCCCGCCAGAGAGGAACAGAGAGGTCAGAAGTTACTGATTGAACAACCAGATTTTTAGTGACTTCCGAAAATGCACATAAGAAGTTTCCTTGCAGAGAGCCACAGGCAGTGTATTCCACAAGGAAGAGCCTAGGTAAGCAAAGGAGTGACCTCCCATACGGGACAATCTAATCCTAGGTACCTGGAATTTAGCCTGGGTGGAGGAACGAAGAGCGCGTGATGGCAAATACGGATGAACAAGATTTTGAAGATACTGCGGAGCCGTACCCTGCTTAATTTTGAACATGTAGTTCAAAGCTTTAAACTTGATGCGGCTCTCGACCCTAAGCCATTACGGCAATATACTGCCCTCTAAGCAAAAGATGAATAATGGGGGGAAAAATGACGGGGTATTAGAAAGATATAAAAATATTTATAGCAACAGTCATAAAAATTCTCAACAACATCAGCAAATTCACTTAAAACCTTGCCCATACACTTACTAACTCAGGACTCTGTGCATAGAATGATGACAATTTTTACACTTGAAGAGTTATACTGTGTAATTATACCCTTGTCTAATGAGAAAGCATGTGGAGAGGACTGTTTTTCTGCTGACTTCTTAAAAAAAAATTGACGTATGTTAAATATTCATTTATTAATATTACAAAATCATGTACTAGTTGGAAGAAATATTCCCCCCTCTTTTGAATCGGGGACTGTGGTCAGCTTTCTTTAAAAAAAGATAAGCCATAAGATTTTAATTCATTTAGGTAGATCAGTTTACTCAGCACCGATTACAAAATAATTTTTCCACAAGGTAGCTTGGACCTCTGCCATTAAGTGCTTTATGGACAAAACGGAAGACTTTGAACTTAATTCTTTGGCGGATGGGTAGCCAATGGAGACGTTTCAGCAATGGAAGGGAAGCCGTTCTGGGGGACATATTAAGAGCAAATCGGGCTGCCGTGTTCTGAACTACCTGCAGCCTATTCAGCAAGAATTCATTTGTGGCCGCTAGAAGGGCATTACAAAAATCAAGGCAACCAATTACCAAGGGTTGAAGCAGGGTCCTATGTACAGATAGAGGAAGAAGATGGAATACTGTACGTAGAAGACTCAGCGTGTGGAAACAAATATGTGAAATGGCCGCTACTTGATCTCTCATAGTAAGAGTGGTCCAAACGGAGGCCCAAGTTGTTTGCCACCACCTTAGGGGTAAGGGCTAAGCCCAACTCAAGGGGCCACCCATCTGAGGACCACAAAGCTTGAGCACTGCTGAATAATAACATTTCTGTTCTATCGGCATTAAGCTGGAGGAAGTTTCCAGTCATCCAGCCAGAAATTGCTCACATACCATCCGCAAAGAGAGATTTGGTCGAGGCTGTACCATTATCAAAATCATAAAAGTTGGGAATCATCCGCCTAAGAAAGGAGAGTGAACCCATGATCTCTAATGATCTTTGCAAGAGGGGTCACATACACATTTAACAGGTTAGATCTAAAACAAGAGCCCTGTGGTACCACCTTCGTGAGCGCCATGATGCGGGAGCGGAAAGGATTCAAGTTAACAGTTTGGGTACGCTGGTCTAAAAAACTCGAAAGCCATTTTAGAGCAAGTCCATGGATTCCAATCTCAATCAATCTTTGGAGTAGCTTATGGTGGGACTCTGTGTCAGAAACCAGGTATGTTGCTGAAGTAGAAGATGGGCGTAAAGTATTTATGTGTGATTTGGAACTTCAAAAGTATGAACCTGGGAAGCTCTGAACATAGTTGTGAACTAGAAGCAATTCAAGATTGTTTATATAGTAAAGAGGTGGTTAGGAATTATTTATAATTACACTTCAGAGTACAAGAGGAGCTGAGAGGTTTCTTAGCTGTTGTGGATGATTTGCTCCTTAAAGAGATCACTTGTCAGGGCCTTTCTGAAGCAGATGGCAAGAAGGAGCAAGTCTGAATTGTGGCGGGATAATATTTCAGATACTGGGAGCATAGCTTAAGACGACTCTTATTCTGATCTTTTCTGGCTAGATATGTTCTGTCTGGTCGTTTCAAGATGAGGAAAATTGTAGTGTTTCTAAGATTACCTGGGACAGAGTTCCATGCTTCCACGAAGGACAGTTTTCTGGCTATTGAGAACTTGAATTTGGGGATTTCAAGAAGCAGAGTCCTTGCTTCTGAAGCCTCCAGATCCACCCGAGATGGTTAGGAGTTCGACTGAGTACAGTGGAATGTTGGCCTGTAAGTCTGAAGCAAATCCTAAGCTGAAGAGGGAGCCAATGAAGGTCATAAAGAATAGAAACAATGAGGTCAAATTTCCTTTCTTTGCAAACCAACTAGCATCTGTGTGCAAGACTGCTTTGATTGGGGCCAAGTTTGAATGAGGGATTCCAGCATGTAAAACATTCCTGAAATCTGATCTTGAAATGTCAAGCACATGTACTGCTGACTTAAGTTGATAAGCATGGATTAGGTGCCTTATTTCCTGTAATGTACAGGATGGTAGTTAGCAACTTTGGCAAGCATGTTAATGTGTTGGATGAACAAGAAGGCAGGGTCAATTGTGAATCTCAGAGATTTGGCTACTTGGGCAGTGATGGATCTAAGCCTTTCATATTTAAAGAGTAACAAGCATTGGCATAGTCAATAGGTGTCGCAAACGGGACCCTATAAGTGTTTAGCCATGCAGGAGAATAGGGTTTGGGGGCTTAGACTAGTATGCCGCCTTACTGGTATTTTGCTGCATCTTTCTGTTATTGCATCCAGATATATAATACAACAATTGACATTACACCTAAAACAAGCCAGGACTGTTGGCTTTGTCAATGGTTGTTAGTTGCATAAGATAAATAAGTAACATCAATTACTTTGTTGTATAGGATATTGAAAATGCCCCAGTTCTAAAATGATGTGACCGTGAAACAACCATAAGGAGTCTCTTTGAAGTTGCATCAAACACTGGTGAAGGGTGGTACTGCTGCAGAGTTGAGATGTTTTGTTCACCCTGAGGATGAGGGCAAAAATGGAGAGACGGATAGGGACCTGTCTCGGCACCTGGTTTTTAGAACTACAGGTGGCGAGCACCGACAGGGCCCCGGCGGCTTTAAGCCCTGCTTTTACCAACCGAAGAAGCGCGCATTAAGCTCACTGCGTCTCATCATTCTTTCAAACGTTTGATCCCTAATTATGGATGCCCAAGACTATCTGTCCTGGACACAGGCATCTGGCACTGTATCCCGGAAAACATTAGACCTAGAACGCATGCCGCACCGTCCACCAGCTTGTGAAGACCTGTCCATTGGGCTGGAAATGGGTAAGACACAGGAGATTCTTTGTTGCAATTCACGTCCCTCCTCGAGATTGTGTTTTTCATTAAGGGTGTGTCAGAGAGTCCATTCCAGCTGATATGAGAGCGGTGCAAAGGAGAAGTTTGCAGATCAAAGTTTGAAAAAATAACATATGTTTAAAGTAATTTGACTATTGGCAGACCATGAGCTGCCAGGCAAGGACTTCGCACTGGGATTTGCCCCCTCTCCACTGCAAACATTCTCTCGTCTGCTCCTAGTGAAAATTATTTCCAATTCCAGTTGTGCCTAATTCTGTTTGCTTTGCATATTAATTTTTTTGCCCTAATCTTGGAAGCTACCGTATGTGGAGTTGTGCTGGTGCAACACAAATCAACCACAAACAGAACCAAGCACATCCATAAGCATACACACGAATTTTTTTTTTTTACAAAGTCATTTTTATTGGCATTTTCTTTGATTAAGTACATCACATCAGTATCGGTGACATTAATACAAAAAAGATGTATTACATTTATTTTACATCGGACCATGCAATTGGAGAGCATTGTGACGTATTGCCTCCTGCACAGTCCCAAGAATTGGTGATTTTGCTGTGGGACGAGTGGTGAGGAGACATCGGCATTCCTGGAAGGTAGTCTGTGTTTTGTACTGGGATGTGATGTGCACTCTCATTACTAGCCCTATGTGTTAGGGGCTGTTATGCGCCAGTAATGACAGAAACTGGAACGAATGGCAGTGAAGAGGGGGCATGCAGGCACCTGATCTGCCAGCCAGAGTCTGTTCCCAGCTCCGCGTGCTGCCCAAGGCGAGCCACCCCACTCACCCCCCCCCCCCGGCACACACTGCACCAGATGCCTCAAGCACGTCTCTTTAAACAAAAACAAAAAAGTGACAACAAAAAAAGAAATATTTTTTCAAAAGGTGCCAACTAGGAAGGTGATGTAGGTGCCCAAGCAGCATGTTTCTTGTTGCCAGGGTTAACAGAATGGCAGCCATGGCCTAATGTTCGAGGGTAAAGGGCAGGGGGCGCTGGACATTAACCCCTTCGCTGCTAGGCCTTTCCCCCCCCTGTGCTAAGCCTTTCTATGGCTGTTTGGCTTAGTGCGCGCTTAGGCCCTTGTAACATTTTGACCACATAAGGTATCCACGCCAAATTTGCGTTCTTTACTTCCAACATCATGGGGATTCTAAAGGTACCCAGGGTTTGTGGATTCCCCTGGAGGGGTCCCAGAAATTAGCCAAAATACAGCTACATTTTAGTTTTTGGGGGAATAATGGGGAAAAAAGGGCTGCAAATGAAAGCGTCTGGGTTTTTCACTGCAAATGGTATCAAAAAAGGGTTTGTGGGGCTGAAATCACCATTTTCCCAGCTTTTAGGGAATGACAGACTTTTGTCAGAAAACCAATATTTTTTCCACAGTTTTGTCATTTTTCTGGGACATAGCCTATTTCTGCTATTTTTTGTGCTTTCAACCTCCTTCCAGTTAATGGTAGAAATGGGTATGAAAGCAATAATGGATCCTGGAAAGCTATACATTTTAGAAAACCAGACAAAATTCTGAATTCAGCAAGGGGTCATTTGTGTAGATCCTTCAAGGTTTCTTTATAGAAACTAACAGTTAAATATAGGAAACATTGAAAATGTGTTGAAAAAAACAGAATTTGTGTCAACGTTTTCACCTGTAACTTCTTCTAATTATGACAGCTCTTTGAAAGCAATATACCGTTACATCTGCTGGACCTTTCTGGTTGTGGGGATATATAGGACTTGTAGGTTCACCAAGAACCCGAAGAACCCAGAGTCAAAAACTGAGCAGCAATTTGCAATGGCTTTTTATTATGTACCGGGTATATAGCAATTATTGTGGGAAAATGTATACATGGAAAAATCGGTATGAAAGACACCTATGTATTTCTGAAATGGGAACAAATTATAGAGTTTAGTAACAGTAGATATGTGCACATTTTCAAAATTGGGAATACTCATACTAGCTTGAGAATTATCGGTCATTTTACAAAATGACACAAGGTCTTTCATTTGGAAGGTAGAAGTGCATCGAAAGTCAATAGGTAATAACAGTTGCTTTACAAATCTGAATTACCCTAAGTCTCCAGATAAAAATGGTTCCTCACTTGTGTGGATAGGCATAGTGTCCACGACAGGAAATGGTTCAAAACCCAACGTGAGCACACTACGTTTTCACAATGAAAAATTACCTTTTTTTTGCAAAGTGCCTAGCTGTCGTTTTTGAACCCTAGCTCTGCCGGCACCTAGGGAAACCTAGCAAACCTATACATTTTTTAAAACTAGACACCCAGGGGAATCCAGTATGGGGTGACTTGACTGCCTCCCACCAGGTTCTGTTACCCAGAATCCCTTGCAAACCTAAAAAATTGTCCAAAAAAACACATTTCACCCACATTTCTGTGGTGGAAAGTTCTGGAATCTGCATGGATCCACAAATTTCCACCCACCCCGCGTTCCCAAAGTCTTCTGAGTAAAATGGTACCTCACTTGTGTGGGTTGGCATAGTGCCCGCAACAGGAAACAGCGCAAAACGCAACGTGGACACACCTCAGTCTCGCAGTGAAAAATTACCCTTTTTGGGCAAAGTGCCTAGCTGTAGTTTTTTAACCCTAGCTCTACCGGTACCTAGGGAAACCTACCAAACCCACACATTTCTGAAATCTAGACATCCAGGGAACGCTGTGTGGTAGGAAATTTGTGTCAGCCCGGTGATGCCACAACTTTCCCACACAAAAACGTGTGAAACAAGTGACTTTTTTCAGCTAACATGGAGTTTTGCAGGCGATTCTGGGTAAGGAAACGTTGGGGGATCCACGCAAGCCATACCTCCCTGGAATCCACTGGGTGTCTAATTTTCAGAAATGTGTGGGTTTGGTAGGTTTCTCTAGGTGTCGGCAGAGCTAGGGTTAAAAAAACTACAGCTAGGCACTTTGCCATCGTAATCGTTGGCGTCTAGTGGGCTTTTGCTGCTGCCCCATCTGCCCCCCAGGCTGTAATTTTTGCAGGGGAGGGGGTGGAGGTATGAGCATGCCCATTTTGTGCAACCCCACTCTAATTCAAATTTGCCCCCCCCCCCCCGGCGGGGCAGATAGGTGGCTAATGCCCCCATTTGCCCCCCAGGGGGGACTGAAAGTCCACTAGACGCCAGGGAGATTTTTGGGCAAATTTTAATTAGGGTGGGGGCTGCCCAAAACGGACATGCCCAATGCCCCCACCCTAATTAAAATTTGCCCAAAAAATCCCTGGCGTCTACTGGGCTAATGCCCCCATCTGCCCCCCAGGGGGAGCAGGAAGGCTGTAATTTTTGCAGGGGAGGGGGTGGGGACATGGGCATGCCTGTTTTAGTTCAAATTTGCCTTAAAAAAAAATCCCTAGTGACCAATGGACTTTTTGCCCCCCCCCCGGGGGGGGCAGAAAGCCTATTAGACGCTCGGGACTTTTTTGAGCAAATTTTAATTAGGGTGGAGGTTGCCAAAAGCTGGCACGCCAATGCCCACACCCTAATAATAATGTTCCCAAAAAAATCCCCGGCGTCTAGTGTACTTTTTTGCCCCCCCCCGGGAGGGGCAGATTGGGGGCTACTGCCCCCATCTGCTCCCCAGGGGGGGCAGGAAGGCTGCAATGTTTGCGGGGGAGGGTGTGGGGGCATGGGCATACCTGTTTTGGGCAGCCCATGCTAATGCTCCCATTTGTCCCCCAGGGGGGACTGAAAGTCCACTAGACGCCAGGGAGATTTTTGGGCAAATTTTAATTAGGGTGGGGGCTGGCCAAAAAGGGCATGCCCAATGCCCCCACCCTAATTAAAATTTGCCCCAAAAAATCCCTGGCGTCTACTGGGCTAATGCCCCCATCTGCCCCCCAGGGGGAGCAGGAAGGCTGTAATTTTTGCAGGGGAGGGGGTGGGGGCATGGGCATGCCTGTTTTGGGCAGTCCCCACCCTACTTCAAATTTGCCTTAAAAAAAATCCCTGGTAACTAGTGGGCTTTCCCCCCCCCCCCCCGGGGTGCAGATTGGGGCTAATGCCCCCATCTGCCCCCCAGGGGGGCAGAAAGCCTACTAGACACCAGGGATTTTTTTGAGCAAATTTTAATTAGGGTGGGGGTTGCCAAAAACGGGCATGCCAATGCCCCCACCCTAATAAAACTTTGCCAAAAAAAATCCCTGGCGTCTGGTGGACTTATTGCCCCCCCCAGATTGGGGGGCAGGAAGGCTGTAATTTTTGTGGGGTAGAGTGTGCGGGCATTTGCATGCCTGTTTTGGGCTGCCCCATTTTAATTCAAATTTGCCCCCAAAAAAACCCTGGCGTCTAGAAGGCTTTTTGTCTCCCCCCCCCCCCGCGGCATGGGCAAATGGGGGCTAATGAAAGTCCACTAGACGCCAGGGAGATTTTTGGGCAAATTTTAATTAGGGTGAGGGTTGCCCAAAACAGGCATTCCAATGCCCTCACCCTAATTAAAATTTGCCAAAAAAATCCCTGGCGTCTAGTGGGCTTCTTGCCTTCCCGGGGGGCAGAAAGACTGACATTTCTCTGGGGGGGGGGGGGGGCTATTGCCATGCCCTTTTTTGGGCAGCCCCCACCCCAACGTCAATAGAAAAAGGAAAATCCCTGGTTTCTAGTGGGCTTTCTGCCCCCCCCCCCCCCGGGTGTCAGGAAGGCTCTAATTGTGCATGGGTGTGTGAGCTATGGCGTACCCATATTGGGCAGCCCCCACCACTATTTTGTAGTAATAAAAAAAATCTCTGGCTTCTAGTGGGCTTCCTTCCCCCCCCCGGGGGCAGAAAGACTGAATGTGGCTAAAAAAAAAACATGGGGGAGCAAAGGCCCTTGCCCAAGGGGTCGCTCCCCCCTTCCTAGTGCTAGTGGGTGGATCCCTGCTTGGGGGATCGCCCTCTTGGGGTCATCCCCAAGCAGGGATCCACTAGGGAAGGGTACCGTTGGTAAGGGGAGATTCTCCCCTTTCCGACGATACCTCTCCCAAGTGTTTCGGTGCTCGGGGGCGGAGACAGCCCCATGAGCACTGAAACTAAGTTTCAGTTTAGTTTTTGTTTCAATGACGATAGTGCGCCATGCGTGCGATCATCATTGCAACAAAATCTAAACATAGGCCTGGGGAGGTTGGGGGGAGCTCTTCCCCACCTCCCCAGGCAAAAAAAAAAATGGGAGATCCCTCTGCTGCCTGCAGCAGAGGGATTCTCTGAGCATGTGCTCATGACGGAATGGTTCCGTCATAAGCACAGCAGCACTTGTGCTCATGACGGAACCATTCCGTCATGAGCACTGAAAGGGTTAAAATCTGGGGCTTTAGTGAGGGGAGAGGCTTGTTGTGTTGTGAAGATATTGTTCATGCTCGATGTTTTTTAAATTATTTTTAATGAATGTCAAAAATTGCTAAACTGGCAACCTGCCCGTGCCGGGGAAGAGATCGCCATGCCAGGCACGTCTTTGGAAGGATTTTACGAAAACCGTGACATATCTAGCTGAAACAAAGGGGCCTGGTCTCCCGTAAAGGAAAAAAGAAAGAGAGAGATGGGTCTTGCAGAACTAAGAATCAGCAATTTCTGAAACACCTTGTCCGAGTCCTTCCCATCCCCCCTCCCCCCAACACTGACACCCCTCGTGCATCAGCTTGGCAGACACACATTGGCAAAGCCAATAGGTCTCGCCTTTTGGCTTTGCCAATGCTTTTCGCTGACTCTGTTCAGCATTTTAACAAACAGTGGCATACCGCAGGCGGGGGGTCGGTTGTACCTCACGGGTGCCGCAAGTTGGGAGGGAGGCAAGAACAAAGGGGATGCGGACAACGGGAGGGGCAAGAGCATGGTGAACACTGACAACGGGAGGGGGACGGGAGCAAAGTAAACACAACAGGAAATTAAAAAACAAGCCAGGCAAAAGAAAAAAAATAGCGCGGGTACTAAAAATATGGCCCGTATCAAAAGGAAACTGTAATAATGAAGACCAAGAGCAGGTAAGGAGGTAACTCTTCTTTATTGGTCTATTCACCACCACAGGTTCCAGCAGAACTAGAGAGGGCACAGTAGAATGTTTGTGACAGAGGAGGGGTGGAACCAATAGGAGGTGAAAGGGAGGGGGGATAGGAACGTACCAAGTGGATAAGATTACAACACACCTCCCTGCATAGGGCGGAAGAAAGAGAGAGGCACTGGGAGAAGGCGGAAGGAGGAGAAGGCGGAAGGAGGAAAAGGGGGAAAAACAGCCAGGAGGTAAGGCAGGGTGATGATGGCAGCGCAAAGTCAAAACAGTAACACAATGCAAAGAAATGGGAGCAACCACCCCTGCAAGGGAAAGAAAAGGAAATTACAATTGTCTCTCACTTAACACAGTAGTCACGGGTCCAGGTCGGTGAGCTCCTTGTTCTCAGAGATCTTCTGGGACCGAGTGTTTGAGACTCTGTCTCTGGTTTATTACCGTTGTCGAGGACACCCCCTTGTCCAGGAGGGATGATTCTGTCCATGCTCCATGTTTGGCCATTGTCGAGATGGACTACATTCTTTCCTACACTTGATATTCTGCACGGATCCGAAAATCTGGACGCTTCTTTCCTGCGTGCTTTAGGTAAATCCACCCGGACCCAATCTCCCTTTTTGAACATTAGTTTTTTTACATGCTTGGTCTCGTCGTATCTGACTTTGTATTTAGCTTGATGTTCTTCCACTCTTCTTGAGATTTCACTCCTGTTTACTACACAAGTGTCCATTCTTGACCCTACAGGTGGACTGAGTTTCGTCTTCGGGATTCTTCCTTTAAGAGAGGTGAACGGGGAAACCCCAGTAACACTGTTAGGAGAGGTGCGATAGGCCCATACCGTTTCCACTAACGCTGAATTTGCTGGTGTCCCCACTACTTCTGCCCTCTGCAAACACTCTTTGAACAACCGGTTGATCCTTTCCACTAAACCATTTGCACGGGGACAATACAATGCAGATTTGTGATGAGTGATGCCCCTGTGATACAAAAACTCTTTCATATTGTCCGACGTGAACTGTACTCCATTGTCTGTTATAAGGGTGTCAGGTAATCCCTCCTCAAAGAACATATTTTCTAAGAACTGTATGAGGACTCTTGTGTCGATTTGATGGACACATTTGTAGACCAACCACTGTGAGTGATAGTCCACCAGCACCAAGATGAAGCGTTCATTCAATGTTTTCAAGTTGAGAGGACCTATGATAGCCAAGGCTAACTTTGACCATGGACGATCAGGCACTTCGATGGGAGAAAGGGGGGGCTTGCGGGTCTGGTGAATTTTGTCACTGCGGCTACAGTCTACGCAATTTCTCACCACCTGTTCCGTCATGGCGTCCATTCCTGGCCACCAATACTCCAGTCTGATTTTGTTCTTGGTTAGACTCCGCCCTAAGTGTCCTACGTGTGATAGTCCCACAATCTTCTCTCTCAAATTCTCTGGAGGAATCACTTTCTCCCCTCTGCAAATCACATTTCCTTGTATATTCAGTTCTACTCTTACATCCCAGAATTTACATAAATTGGTTGGAATGTCATTCTTGTTTTCAGGCCAACCATTTTTGATGAACTCCTTGATCGAACACATTTCTGCATCAGCTTGCATACTGTCATGCCATTCTTCCTTTTTTAAGCAGGTAAGTTGCAGTATCACATCATCACATTCACAACTAACAGGAGAACTCTCTCCCTCTGATGGAGAACGTGACAAAAAATCAGCAACCGTGTTTTGATAACCTGGCATGTACTTCACACTAAAGTTGTAGCCTTCCAGTCCCAAGATCCATCTAGCAATTCTGGGGGTGGTTTTGTTAGCTCCTTTGGTGGTGAAAGCAAACAACAGAGGTTTGTGGTCCGTTTTCACCGTAAAAGGAATGCCCCACAGAAAGAAGCGGAAGTGTTTGATCGCCCAGAAACAAGCTAGTGCTTCTTTCTCCACCACAGAGTAGTTGATTTCAGCACCCTTTAGAGCTCGAGAGGCAAAAGCTACAATGTGTTCTTTGCCATCCCCCATTTGGGTGAGACTGGCCCCCAATCCTCTATTGCTTGCATCTGTGCAAAGGATTGTGGGTTTGTTAGGGTCAAACCTACCCAGCGATGGGGCAGAAATGATGCTTTCTTTAACCAATTCAAAGGCCTTCTGACAGGCATCGGACCACACAACTGAAGTTCTGGATTTGAACAAATTGCGTAAAGTTCCACTATGGAGGAATAATTACGTACAAATTTGGAATAATATTCGGAAAGGCCCAAAAATGATTTGAGCTCTTGAACACATTTGGGAGCCACAGTGTCGCGAATCGCCTTAACTAGGTCTAATTTAGGTTTGATACCATCTTGAGAGATGGTGTGCCCCAGGTACTCAACCGATCCCACTCCTATGCGACATTTCTCCTTTTTAAGAGTGAGCCCAGATTTTTCCAAGTTGGTCAACACCATCCTGAGAGTAGCATTATGCTCTGTCAAGTCCTTCCCATAGATTAGTATATCATCTTGGAAACAGAGAGTTCTGAGAAGGTCTTTCAAAACATGCTGCATGATCCTCTGGAAGGCCGCCGCAGCGGAAGCCAACCCGAAAGGCATGCGAAGGAATTGGAATGCCCCAGGGGTGTCACAAAGGAGGTGAGATGCCGTGAGTTGGGATGAAGCTCCACCTGGTGATAGGCAGGGGATAGGTCAAGAACGCTGAAACAACTCGCACCATACATAAGGGCAAGTACCTCATGAATGCGTGGAAGAGGGTGCCTGTCTACCCATATGTTCTGGTTAAGGTCCCTGAGGTCTACACATAGCCTGATATCCTTACTGGTAGCCTTGGTGGTAAGAACAATGGGGGCCAACCATTGTGAATACTCTATGGGTCAAATCACCCCCAAAGTCAGCAATCTGTCTAACTCATTCCGAAGGGGAACGTGCATTAAATGCGGTATGGGTCTAGTTTTGTGTGCTACCGGCTTAGCATTGGATTTTAATTTGATGGAATGTTGATAATTCTTAAGTAATCCTAGGTCATCAGAAAACACCTTAGGGAAGTCATTGCAAACATCCATCCCTCCAACCGAGGGATCCACTAAGAGAACCTGGTCAGGACTGTTGGGATCTAACTTAATCCCGAGTTCTCTCTGGCGTTTCCATCCCAACAAGTTGGACCCCTTCTGGGTAATGTAAATCTTTCCCACCGTGTTCCTCCCTTTGAACCCTATTTCCTTAGTGGTCATGCCCAACAAGGGTATGGGGTCCCCATTGTAGCCTCCTGGTTGAATGTCAGGGGGCTGTACAGTATCTTCCCATGAGGGAAAAAGTTGAGAAAAAACCTTAGCATCAACAAGGGTGTATGGGGAACATGAATCAGCAAAGACAGTTAGCGTTTTATTATCAAGAGTGATGTTGCAAGAAGGAAATTTGTCCGTATTGTCTGTGTCTTTTAGTTGAAAGATCAACTTGGGATCTGGAAATGATTGAGGCTTGATCTCCAACACAGATTTCGAGCGCTGATCATGACAAACCCTGGACAAATGTCCTTTCTTCCCACATTTGTGGCAGACAACAGAACGTGCTTGGCATACCGGGTTGTTGGCTAGGTGTATTGGGCTCCCACACCTATAACACTTGAGTTTATTTCCCGGAGGTAAGGTGATAGCCATCTTATTTTTGTGATCTTTGCTTATGGCATTGACCTACATAGTTTTACCCCCTTCTCCTTTCATTTCAACCATACAATCAGCTGTGTGCTCAATCCCAACCGCTATATCAATGGCTTCCTTGTGGTCAGGATTGGCAACCAGAAGTCTCTCCTGAATCTTATGATTGTTGGTGCACCTGACCAACTGGTCCCTAATTAGGGAATCCTGAAGGGACTCAAACTCACATGTGTTCGCTAGACCCTTTAATGCTGCAATGAATGGTTTAACCTTCTCACTTTTGCCCTGTGTTCTTGAAAAGAACTTATGTCTCTCTAACACTACGTTTATTTTCTTACTGAAATGTTTTTGTAGTTTGTTTACTGCTACCATATACACATTCTCATCATCATCACTGTCACTTCCACCTTCTGCATTAGTTGAAATATCATCGTAGACTTTACGTCCCTCAATGCCCAAATTGTGTAACAGGGTGTGTAACTTACGTAAATGAGAAAATTTCCCCCCCCCGTACCCCCCCACCCCGACAGCAATTAAATAGGACTCCAGTAACCCAAACCATTGTTTCCAAGGCAGAACAGGTTCTCCTGACTTGTTAAGGAAAGGTGGGGGCTGCGACATATTAGCAGCTGCCATAATTTAACAATAGCTGGCTGGAGGGGTAAAGTACCACAATACAGGACAATGAAAACGTTGGTAAGTATGAAGTGAAGAAACACAAATTTTCTCACAAATGCTTTACGACCCCCCAAATGCAAAACCAGAAGTACAATGCAATTTAGAATGCAGCAGTACAGAAAAGCAAAAGGTACAAGCTTGGACAGTCAGCATGAAATACGCAGATGAACATCACCAAAATTACATTGCAATACCCTGGTGAAAATTACCAGCAAAGTAAATCACATTGAACGTGTGACTGAGCAATATTTATCAAAGGGGAAGCTGAGCCTGTCAGCGTGAGCAGACAAGCACGACAAAAGTGATAACAACTGTGCCCATCAGTGATAGCAACAGTGTGCTGCTGTGCCTGTCAGCGTGAATTGACAGGCAGGGAAACTCCAAGAGCTGTGCCCATCAGCGAAAGGAGTAAAACAGAAAACTTGGTGGAGGTTTTCCACAGCTACATCGTGAATTAGAGTGGAGAATAACGCTGGAGACCAAGAAGATAAACACGTTGCTGTTCACATGAATATCCCCACAAGGACTAAACAGTAGAGCCACGCTGCCACCTGGAGGATCAAATCGGAACCACACCTCCAATCGCCTCAGCTGAGAAGTGTCAATTATGACGGATCAGCTGCGAGCGCTATGAGCGCGCGAGATGGAATGCTCGACTCCCGTCAAGATCGTGTCAGAAAATTGGCCGCAGACTGGAGAAAACCTTACAGGGGCTGCCCCAGACAGCGATCTCCAAAACAAGAAAGACTGCCACACGCCACCCTGGGGACACCACCGAAGAAGGCGTCTTCACTAATAGCGCCTCAGACGGCAACCACCTGCCAACACGGGACAGCGCTGAGGCAGAGAAAGAAAGACACCCGCTACAAGGCAGAGGCAGCGCTGAGGGGCCACAAGCAGGGACTAATGACTAAGTCACAGAGGCACTCCAATGAAACGAGGCGGAAAGCTTAACAAGTGCTGAAAGCAACCACCCTCGTACCACCGGCAGTAGTCAGAGCCGAGATGCCGCGGCAGGAACAGGTGTTACACGCTACCTCAGCAGTGGCAGTGCTAAGGGGCCACAGGCAGGGAAATAGTCGCAAGTCCATTGAAGCACTGAAAAATGGAAACAAAGGTAGTAAAAGCGCTCCTCTTGTCAGCAGAAGGCAGGCAGCAGCATGACGAAGCACACAGGCACAGTCTTACTTGAATTCGAAGCAGATAAAGGACAACGAGGTACTCCCAACCGCCGTCAAAACAGGAAAGCTGGATTTGAAGAAGAAATTGGGGGTGGTGGTGAGCCGTCCCTACACAGCGAATCGTTGCCAGTGTATTAATGAAGACCAAGAGCAGGTAAGGAGGTAACTCTTCTTTATTGGTCTATTCACCACCACAGGTTCCAGCAGAACTAGAGAGGGCACAGTAGAATGTTTGTGACAGAGGAGGGGTGGAACCAATAGGAGGTGAAAGGGAGGGGGGGATAGGAACGTACCAAGTGGATAAGATTACAACAGAAACATGCAGCAGGAGCAAACGTCAGGGCGGAAACAAAACATGTACAAGGCGCGACAGATGTACTCTATCCACGAACCAAAACAATGGCATTTAGAAAGACAGACTATGTAACCAATCACAAGCGGTGGGAGTGTGGTGGGTGTCTTCTAACTTCCCGGAGACATTACAGCATGCCTCGCAGAGCAGCGTAAGCGAGCTGCCTCTAGGCTCGACCTAGAAAGGAATGGATCAAACTTTTTCGCAGAAAAGGATAAAATAAGAAATTCTGTTTAATCTGAGTCAAAAAGGGAGCAGTCTTTCATTCAAAAGTGAAGCCAGCAAAGATAGCTTTACAGGTTGGTGATTTTGCGAAAGTTGTTGTGCAAGGTACAGCTCAGTGTTATGGCTGTACTGATGGAGGTTTACTCCAGGGTCTCTCATTATTAAGTCCAGTTGTTTCAAATAAATGTTAAAGAGAACTGGTGCAAGAATACACACCTTTGGGGGCTGGAGGAGCCCAAAGGTTAGTATGGTCAATGAAGAAACATAGCCTCCAATTTTTACCACGAGATGGCGTATTGCGAGGGAAACAACTTCAGGACATTTTCTTTCATGCCTATGCACTGTTCTATTGTGGCTATCAATCAATGGTGGTCCATTTTATTGAAAGCAGAAGAATAATCAATGAAGATCATCAGATGTTCAAGATGTGGTGACCCTCATTCAGGATTTGAGGGTGACCATTTCAATACTGTATGCAGCTCTGAACCCTGACTAGTGTTTGGACAGGGGTTGGTTCCTATAAATGTAAGATGAGTTGTACATTCTACAACCTTTTAATTGGCCTTGCCTAGCCATAGCAGATTTAAAAGTGGAAGGGAGTTAAGTTAGGGCGCACAGATCAAAGCCAGGTTATATGAGCATAGGAGTTATCCGACACGACTTTATGGGGATGGAGGAGTCTCCTGGTTTAGAGAGACAATGATCAAGAAGTGCCAGTAGTTAGAGAATAGAGAGAAGTTATCCTTGAGGATTTTGAAAGGCAAAAACTCTCAAAACAATGTGCGTGTCTCAGTCTGCTGACAATGGTTTGAAGATTGTGAGGGAGGTGGGAGAATGTTTTCAACATTTCTGAGCATTTTGGGGGAAGAGAAGAAGGGGTAAAAGAAGATAGACATTTATTGGCGGAAACTAGAACAAGCATTTGCAATGCAATTGGTTTCGCATTCACGCGAGTTTGAGCTATTGGCATTGTAAACGACAATGCCTTTTATTTATATTTTGTTTTTTAAAAACATAAATAAAGACATTGTCATTTACAATGCCAATATCTTAAACTCGCGTAAATGCGAGACCTATTGCATTGCAAGCTCATGAAGGGGACATGCTGGACGGGAGGGAGCTTGGTGGGCAGAGGAAAAACAGTTTAGCAGCCTTTGCTCCTCAGAATTAGTTTCCAGCAAGTATGCCGACACCCATGTCCGCTTACACGTCCTTTTACAGAAGGAAGATATGGAGCAAGAGTGGAAGGGTCAAAGCAAAGCAGATGCTGCTTGCAGACAGAAATAGAAACAGTTTTTTTTGTTGTTGCAGTTTTATCCTGAAATTATATAATCACTGCAGCTGTTAACTAGTAGCGTTGCCACATCAGTTTTGATGCGCTCTACTGCTACGGCCTGCGCTCTTAAAGGGGCAGGTGCCCCTGTACGGTGAGAGCCGGTAGCAGTGCCCTTCAGCATCCTTGACAAATGCATAGGGCTTTAACCATAAGGTCACTGGGTCCGGTGCCGCTGCACCTGCTGCACTGTTTCCAGCTAAGCATCTGGGATAATAATTTGCTTTTTCTGTAGTGATATAGCCGACAACACTATCAATCAAAAGGGGGATTTTTTTTTTACCCAGCTCATGTCTGTCGGCCAACTGCACAAAGCATGCTGAAACTTGTAGTTTCAGTTGCCCCTATGAACATCAGCTGAACTGGATTAAACGTTGAGGTATTACAACCGCCAAGACTGAAAACTGTGTTGTTTATGCATTTTAGTGCATCATTTTTTATCAGCAGCTGTCTGCGTGAATGGGGGATCGGCACACGGCCTTGACAATGTGAGGACGGACTTCAGAGGTCAAAGCAAAGACTACCTAGAGAAAAAAATTGTTGGATGAAAACTGCGAGACAGTCTGCATAGCACCTGGCTGCATCTGATGTGTAGGTGCCTAGTGGGCTGGCAAAGACTTGTAGCTGCACGTACCCTGCAAAGACAGCAGGTGTGATGTGTCCTAAATATCTCATTTATTTATGAAGCACCCGAAAAAACCCTTGTGACACACTGGATCCAACGATGGGTTAAGATATTCCCATGTCCGACCAGGCTTCGGAAATACCTTTCTATTTAGTACCCACCCGCACCCGATTTTCAAAACTAAGAACTTGGCCATAGGCGAGACCTATTTGCTTTGCCAATGATTGCTAAAGTTAGTCACTTCACAAAACGTGCTAGGTAAAATTTTTATAGCAACCAGCATAACTTACTGCTGTTTTTTCAACATTTCTTTGCAAAAATATTTATAGTGAGCAAACGGCTGATGTTGATTATGTAATAAAAAGCATCGTCTCAACATGGATATTTGATGCAGAGTAGTAAGGCAGCTAATCACGAGGAGTCGAAGATTTTCAACTTATTCTGCCAAGCGCCACACTTCCGTGACCTAAAAAGTGTCAAGGGACAAGGATCAAACCCTAATACTGGACGTATTGGTAATCCTCAGATTGTACTGTCTCAGGACAGAGTAAGCATCAAACTGTAGCATATTCTACCTTAGAAACATCACTTTAACCAGTAGGGCAGCTTAGTGAGTTCATGCACTTACTGCAGAGTTCTATGGCAACTTGCAGGTTTTGGACAAGTCCCGGCAGGCCTGACACAGTCTTCAGCCATATGAAGTTATTAACGCAAGGATTAGATCTACTGAACAAAAGAAGATGTATCTATGTTTTGTAAAGCGCCTAGGCACCGTTCACAGGAGTATTGTGCGCTATGTGTGAGAAAGTGGCTCTGTATATACTGTTCCTTAATAGGTACAGGGTGTACAGAGTCCACAGACCCCAAGGGTTTAACAGAGGTTAACGTTAGATATAACCTTACTCTCCAAAGTGGTAGCCTGGTCGAGCAGTAAGGCAGTATCAGAGGACAGTGTAAAGCATTTGTTGTACACACTCAGTCAGCAAATAATTCCACACACTCAATAACTGAACTCTAGGCCAATGGTTTGTATATAAAAAAATATATGCTTGTTTTATTTTAGAACCAACACTTGGAATTAAAATATACTTTCTCGACAGGAGATGTTTCATAAAAATACTTTTGTATATGCAATAGACTTTTTAGTAAACAGTTACAAGTAGTTGCAGTAGGCAACTCTATTTCTAAACACAATACATTGAGCTCAATGATAAATTCAAATTATATGCAACAGATTACTTTTTAAATTACTTTTGTAATTCCAGGCTTGGATCCTAGATCCAGTCCTGGGTCAGTTCTCAGAATCAGCTGTTGAAAGTCGACTTTGGTACTGTAATGATTTTTATCTAATATTTAGCTATTTCAAAAGTTAGCACTTAGAAAATATTTCAGAGCAAACAATCAATGATTCCCTATGGAAGGAAATGTAGGTTACAGGTACAGTAGGTTATCGTTACTTTTGTAATCCAGTACTGGGTGTCTAGACTCAGTACTGGGACTTTTATCCAAAACAGGTAAGTAATTACGTTTTCAGATGTTATACGATTTTTGATGAATATTTAGAAATTGCAGAAATCAACACTTAGAAGAAATTTCACAGAAAAACAGTCAATGGTTTCCTATGGAATAAAAATGAGTTTTCAAGAAAAAGCCAGTCAATGTTACCCTATGAGGAAAATGAAGTTAGCGGTTTACGGGTAAGTACTCGACTGGCAGAGTTGAAGTTCTGGGCATAGACTCAGGGGTCCCCCAGTGTCAGGTAGGTACAGTCAGTTCACCCTCATGGGTTTCAGGACGGCTGTGGGAGCTGGGCTCCTGGTCACTTACTCAGGGCAAGTGGGGAAGTAGGTTAGAGTAGAGTTTTCACTGCCAGGGCCACTCGGGCGGCAGGGTGCAGGGTGCTTTTGAGCCGTCGGGCGCTCAATTGATTTCTAGGGAAATCTCCGGTTTGGAAAAAGACTGCGGGCTCGGGGACGAGGACTCTTCAGGTGCCACCACCACTTCGAGGGGTAAGTTGGGTAGTTGGAGGATAGGTAGGTACCCCGGGATTGGGCACAGAGGGCCGTGGGGCGCCGGGGTGCCTTTTGATGTCGGAAATCTTACCCTCTTGTTGATCGCGGTTGGGGTGGCACTCTGTTCTGAGGCTGCAAGCTTCTTCAGGATAGTCGAGGGGGGTCCTTGGGTGCCGGACTCGGGGTCACAGTCGCCGTGGGGTCGTCCTCGTGGGTTTAGTTCACTCCGGCACCGGCCAGACTTGGCGGGTGCAGAGTGGGCTGGGATCGCGGTTCCGGGCTGCTGCCAGGGGTGAAAGGTAGGTTCTGAGTAGAGCCTCTACTCATGGGAGTCCCAGGGGATCAGAGTTCAAAGGTAGCCAGGTCCTCCGGGGTTTCTGAGGTTGCTGGCCACAAGAGATGCCGGGTTTGGAGCAGGAGCAAGTCCGAGGTCGACAGGCCGGTAGGGCTGGGGCCAAAGCAGTTGGTGTCTCCCTCTCCTTTGCAGCTGCAGGGCAGGTCTTTTCTTCTCGCTCTTCTTGTAGTTTCGGAATCTGGAATCTGGGGAAGGAAGGTTCAGGGTGCCCCTAAATACTAGATTTAGGGGCGTTACAGGTAGGTGAAGGCCAGGGACCAATGGGTCCTTGTCCTGGGGTGGGTACACCCCCTATCCTGCCCCTCTCCTGTGGGAGGGGGGCAGTAGCCTAATCCTGATAGGGTAGGGCCTCTCATCTTCAAGATGGTGAGAGCCCGGAGATGTGCTTCACCTCGCCTCCCCCACCTGAGGGGTGGGGTGAGCAGGCTGGCACATCCCCTGTCCTTGAATGGGGTTTCCGGCCAAGCTTCCTGCCAGAGTGGGGGGTTGCAGTGGCCTGGGGAAACTCCTAGAGGCGGTAGGCCTTTGAAGCTTCCCTTTGCTCATCCTGGGGGAGGAGATTTATCACCTCACCCAGGATGTGCATTGTTGCAGGCCCGGAAGAGCAGGGGCTCTCCCACCCAGGGGTCCAGCAACGTGTCTGCTGTGTGGCAGCCTGGGCAGCCTCAGAGCAGACGTGGATTGTAGGTTAGTTGTAAGGGGGCATCTCCAAGATGCCCTCTGGGGTGCTTGGTACATTAAATCTCACACTGGCATCAGTGTGGGTTTAATGTGCTGAGAAATTTGATACCAAACTTCCCAGTCTTTAGTGTTGCCATTATGGTGCTGTGGAGCTTGTGTTTGACGAGCTCTCAGCACCATGTGCTCTTAAATGGCAGCACTGCACTTACAGAGCCCGGGAATGGACCTGGGTACTGTAGGGGCACAGGGCTCCTGCTCCTGTGCCCACACCATGGGCATAAGGCACCCAGCCAGAGGGGTGACTGACATATGCCTTGGCAGTGTGTGTGTTGGGCATGGCACACAGAGATGTGTGCCATGTCGACTCTTCATTTTGTCCTGTACCCAGACACTCAGCCTGCATAGGCAGTGTGTGTGTGTAAGGGTACAGTGCCCCTAAGGGTGGCACAATGAGTGCTGCAGCCCTTAGGGGTCTTCCCTGGTCACAAGGCCCTGGGTACCTAGGGTACAATTTACTAGGGGCTGACATGTGGCCAGGGTTTGCCAATTTGGAGTTTGGGTGTTTTAAGGAAGGAACATAGGCCCTGGGCACCTGATTGGCAGGAGTCCAGGGTACACTCAGTCAAAGTACATTCAGCAATTTAGCAAAAAGTGGGGGCATACCATGCAAGAAAGAGGGCACTTTCTCACACTATGTCATTATAACCAATGGGGCAGTAGCCTAAAATAAAATGATATCCCCTGCCCCGCCGCCCGCTCCCACACAGAACGTAGTGAGGGGCCCCTGAGACACCCGTATCTCAGTGGTGCTCATAGTCTTTAGGCTGAATAGAGGAGCCTCCCTGAAGCCCTCGCCGCAGGGGCTGTAGGGGCCCCGTGTTATGCCCCTGCATTTAGGTTTGGCGCCCTCGTGCAATTGAAGGTAGAAGCAGCATCAGTGTTTCTGCAACGCCGGTCTCCCTACAGCACACACAAAGTATGATTACAATGAATTATGCAAATGTTGGTCGCACACTGCTCGTCACACCAGTAAGTTGCCCCAAGGGACTGTGGTAGATGTAGTGGCGACGGCGGGTACGCCTATGCCACGATGTATAAAGAACAGTATGTGTTGCGTTAGCCATCCCTGGACACGTGTTTCGAGGTAGTTGCCTCTCGTCAGCAGGGAGCAGGTCAGTGTAAAGGGGTGCCGCGTGGACTGCCAAAATGTAATTAAAACAGGTCAAGTACCTCTCATGGCGCGCAGGTGCAGATCCATGGCTGTGCCACCCCTTGGTTTTTTCTCATACCCACCCCTATGTATGAGTGCAAATAAAGGACTAGCTCACGTTTAAATCAACTTGCTTTGAATTGGAATTTTTTCCTCCAAGAATCAGAATACACTAATCTTGCCTTGACAACCCATCAGAACCTCAGCAGATCCATGGCTCGTCAGCCCGTTGGCTCAAGGGAGCCGTAATAAATGATTCAAAGCAGCTACCTCGAAACACGTGTCCAGGGATGGCTAATGCAACACATACTTTTTTACATACATCGTGGCATAGGCGTACTCGCCGTCGCCACTACATCTACCACAGTTCCTTGGGGCAACTTGCTGGTGTGACGAGCAGTGTGCGACCAACCTTTGAATCATTTATTACGGCTCCCTTGAGCCAACGGGCTGACGAGCCATGGATCTGCACCTGCGCGCCATGAGAGGTACTTCACCTGTTTTAATTACATTTTGGCAGTCCACGCGGCACCCCTTTACATTGACCTGCTCCCTGCTGACGAGAGGCAACTACCTCGAAACACGTGTCCAGGGATGGCTAATGCAACACATACTTTTTTACATACATCGTGGCATAGGCGTACTCGCCGTCGCCACTACATCCACCACAGTTCCTTGGGGCAACTTGCTGGTGTGACGAGCAGTGTGCGACCAACCTTTGAATCATGTGATTACAATGAATGAATGCCAATGCCTCCTCTGCCTACGCGTCCAACCACAAAGTAACTTCAAGCCAAAAACATCATTCAAAAGCGACGCGGTAACATCCTGAGCTGCGGGTTACACCAGCCCTTGAGAAATAAGGAGCAGCGCTCTCAGTGAGACCTAACGGGCCCCCACAGCTCGCGGGACCCTCCATTACACATGCAGCGCCTTACCCACTCATTCCGGCACACTCTCCCCCAGAAGGCAGCCAAAATAATCCATATTCAGGGCAGGGAGCGTGGAGAGAGGGGGCTGAGCTCGGCATGTGTGTGGGACCCGAGGTATGTGCGCATCCACGCAAGCAACTGGGTGTGAGGTAGCTAGCTGTCTGCGTGTCCGTGGAGGGCTCTGTGTGCGAGGGACGCCGGGTCCGTGCTTGCTTTCAGGAATCTGTGTATGAGGGAAGCCAAGTGTGCCTGTGCAGGGCTGTGTGTACGAGGGAAGTCCTATGTCTGCGGAGGGTTCTGCGTCCGAGGGTGTCCGGGTTGGGAGCCGTGTGGGTGGGGGCGGGGCGCATGTGGCCGGCCAGCATTGACAGTGTGAATGGCTGTGTGACAGGCTCAGCTGCACGGACAGGCTACCGCAACTGCCCCGCAGAGCCGGGGAGGGAAAGGACCAATCCCGCCCTCTCTGGCCTCAGTGCTGCCGTTCTCCGAGGGAAACACAAGGGCTGCAGCTAAGTGGGAGGGAGCACTGTGCCTCAAACCCTCTGGGGTGCACGGGCTCTTCTCGCCGATCAGGGCCTGGCACTTCCCAGATGCGGGGCAGTGGTAACTGCCCCATCACAGCTTTGGGGACACTGCTCATCTGGAGGAGAGGACGTCCTCGTAAAACCCCCACTGTCCTTGTTTTCCCTCCGTGAAGTACTGCCCTGAAAATCACGGGGGAGAGTGGCGGTTCTGCCATGTGAGGAAAGCCAGAGATTAGTGGGATAGTAACATCCCCCAGCCTCAAAGGAGTGAGGGAACAAATACCCCTCTTTAAACAAGCATTTTCAATGCAATAGGTCTCGCATTTACTAGAGTTTGAGCTATTGGCATTGTAAATGACAATGCTTTTTATTTACTTGTTGATTTTCAAAACATAAATAAAATGCATTATTATTTACAATGCCAATAGCTTAAACTCTCACAAATGCGAGACCTATTGCGTTGCAAATGCTTGTTTAAACGAGTTTCTGTGTGCGCCTCCGAGAATAGCGCAACTTTAGTCACGTTGGCACTCGACACAGGAAGCGGCGCTAACATGGTTTTGGAACTGTCCAGTGCACCTGATCCAATGTTACTGCCCACTCCGCCCATCTTATAGATGTAAACTAAGAAATCTACTGCCAGTAGATGGGTGGAAGCGGGTAGGTGCCCGAGGGAACGTCACCAGGAGCTGCTGGCATAGTAGGCACAATCCGGCCAGAATACAAAAACAGGGTCGTTACCCTTCGGATGAGGCGGTTGTCATGCTGCCCGCCAGTGATGTGTCGAGTGACTGGCGGCACATCGCTTATAATGTCACCCAAAGCAAATATTTCCTGTGCCAATGTACAGTCACAGGCAGCTCTGTTCAGCGGAGCGGCAGAGAGAAGGCCACGTGGACAGTATGATAAGGGTAAGAACGGCCTCCAGGTTTCCATCCGCCTTAAATGGGGGTCGGTGCCTTCGAGGCGACTCCCGGTGTTTTTGTGCCCAAATGGCTGCAACTTTGATATGTCGAGGTGAAGACGTGGATTAAATGTGACTGTGCCCGTTTCGAAGACACTGAAACGACGGGGGTCATAAAATGGAAAGCGCGAGGTACCTATAATTTGCATACGACCTGGTCGTTAAATAGTGACAGCAGGACTTGATATCGTTTAACCTTTCATTCTCATTGGTATTATTGCAACGACGTCACTACCTGTAACTTCCATGTGCACCCGTGAAATGGATAAAAACAAAAATAGATGGTTGAAATAAGTACACAAATCCTACAGCTAGTTCTATTCAGTGGATATGCATTGCGTTAATTTCACTAGAAAGAAAACCTGACGACTTTTTGTGACTACAAAGCTAGGCCAGTTCTTAAAATGGATGGTGAGCTTTGGAAGGTTAAACTAATGTGGAACAAGCGGCCGCGAATGTGAAAGCAAATGGTGTGCAGGCTGCCAAATGGTGCGCGCGCCCGGCGCACATGCACTGTATTTGGAGGCCTGAAAGCACTCGTTTGCACTTCCAGATCCCCCATTTACAAAAGCTCTCGCGAGAGCAGCGCTAAAGCGTTGGCTCAGGCGAGGCCTAAAAAGTGCCTGGGGAAGCGTTGGGCCCCACTGTCCTTCAACTGCCAGGGCAAGAGGGTTAATGTTTTTCAAATTCGGGCAACGCTGTACACCCCCGGAAACAAGAGATGAGCCCCCCCCCCCGCTGCCTGCTAGGCAACCTGCGACGCTGGGCCAATCCCAGCGCGGTTTGCGGTGACGTAGGAGCTTACAGCAGATGAAGCTCCCGGCGGTGATTTCTTGTCTTTATGGGGCCATGACTTTGAAACACATGGCCCCATAAAGATAAGAAAAGCCTTTAATACAAACCTAAAGCAAGCGAGCCAGTCCAACTGGGACGGCTCTAGAAGAGAAAAGTGTACGTCACTAGACGCTCTTTTCCAATGGCTGGCCACCGTTTAGCATAAATGGTGAGGCCAACCAATGGAAAAGATGGGCGGGGCTTAAAGCCCGCTAGAGAAATCTCCTCTAAATCATTAAATCTTTGCCAGTGAGACTGCGCATGTCTGCGCAGTCTACGCCAGGCGAGACCTAAAAACGGTTTAAGGATAGTGTAGCAAACTACACTGTCCTTTCTCTTGGGAGTATCACCATTCAAGGTTAAAAGAAAAGTGCAGCCTTCTTTTTCTAAAGTGCAAATATTTTCGAGGTACATTTTATTTTGAAAGCAGATTGCTTGAAAGTTTAACTGCAAATGGTCCATTTATTCCTCAAGCAGCAAATATTGTATTGGTACACTGCTTTAAAAATAAAATCAATCTATCTTCTATTCCTCTGAATGCATGTGCACAAAATAATGGAACATTCTGTGAGCATTATAAATAGCCACAAATTGTTGAATTTTGTCATCAATCCACATTTTTACACTGGAACCCTTTTATTAATGCAAGCTGAGCTTACTTTGCTTCCTCAGGGAGCTCACCCTAAAAGTAAAGGCTTTGCAATAATGAAGCTTGCATACCACCCTGAATATCCTGTACATGCGGGTGCACGTCTTGCTTTAATAGCAGCCAATACTCTATCCCCCAACTATACGGTGGTACTGTAAACTGCCATCCTAAGGATGTGCACTGCAGGGTACTGAGTGTACTTGTCCGGTGGACAAAAACATGCAGACGTTTTGCCCTTGACCCCAAACATTATGTTCTGAGTGTTGTGCAATTAGAATTCCACACCCTTGGCTTTGGAATGGCAGCCATAACCATGTGTTTAATATATTTAAACATGTATTTTACATCTCGTTATATAAATACATTTTAAAAGTAGCACCATTTGAACATCAGCAATGCCTGCAAAGGAAGATACAATATGGTTGTGACAGCCATTCCCATAATGAAGTGACATAATTTCCAAGCAAGTGTCCTAAATATGCTTCTAGGACTTGCTCTCCAAGTTCAATGGGAAAAAACTTCACTATCCAGCAGTTTGGTTGGTGCTACAAAAAAGGAATTTATTTGGCTTATGCATGGTTCTGAAGCCTGGGGTGTGCACACATTCATGAGTTATTCCAAGCAACAACTGAGGACATTCGATTGGTGAGGCTTGGGATCTCCCCTGGATAAAGCGGGTCATATGCATCGAGTCCACCAAAATAAAGCTGAACCTTGCAGCAGTTTTTGAAGACGAGACGTAGCATATTCATGTGCTGACACTTTGCCTCATTCTGTAAAGCTGATCCTACTTCAGTTCCCCTTAGCTTGACTTCACAGGCAAGACAATGTGACTATGACACTCTAATGGCCTTCTCCCTCCCTGACACAATGTCTTCTCTCCGTGGCCACCAACTTTCAACTACTCATTTCCTTCCCCTGGTCTGGCTTATCTCAATCTCAGAGCTGTATTTATAAATGGTTTAATTTAAACTACACACGCAGAGCAGCAGTATACAGAACTGAGCTAAGATACTTAATTACAGCATTTCAACTAAGCTTTCAAATACATGGGACATTTTAAACTAGATCTAAAAGCATCCACAAAATAGCCGGGAACTGGAGTTAGAACAGAAAATAAGACTCCTGTTTTATCTTGGGAAATGTTGCACTATTTTTCAAACACTCTGGGGCTTAAGTTTGAAAGGTAACTTAGCTGTCCCTGTATCCACAAAACCTCCTTTTGCCCTGTCCTTGCATTCAGAAGTGTCCCACACACGGCATAATACTATCACTAACCTTGCCTCGTTTAATAGCATCAGGAACACTTTGAGAGATTGGGTGAACATGCATAATACAAAACATTTAAAATAACTTATTAATAGGAAGCCTACATGGAGGGTAGTTAAAAACTGAATACCCACAGCAGCGTTACCTGTGTAGGAAGAGGGGTATTATCCTGAGTCTCCGACAAAAGCGACCCCAGTGGCAGACGGGCAGCATGGCACAGCCGATGAGACACGAGCCGGCCCGCTGTAGGGATCTTTGAGGTTGTATTCAATGGTGCAGGAAGACTGGAGATATTCCTAGAATGTAAGGACGACGAAGGGTTAAATGCTCTTGGGTAGTCTTTAGAACAGGTCTGTTGTTCTGTATCGTCACAGACAAACCAATAATTAAAACGAAAATCCTCGATTAGGCTACTACTCTTGTAAAGGACGTTTTCTTGTATTACGCGGTGAGAAGGGTCAAACCATGTGGATGCCCAAGAGTTCAAAACCAATCAAGTGGGTGAAAACATATCCCAGTACTTGGGAAAAGTATAGTAATCCTTAATTGGTTAGTTGACTCTTGTTATTCAGTTGTTCATTGGTTGCAGTACCTCCGTGGCTCTACTGTGGGTTAAGATTGGCTGAGGAAACTCTGACACGCGCACGTCGTTGGCTGTCGTGTGCCTCACACAGTTTAGCTGCTGCACATCTCTGGGTTCTATCAGTGGGCGGGCTCCGTGACGTCAAATAGGGAGGGATACAGGATCCTCATTAAATGGCTTTCTCCTCTAAGCTGCGTGAAATGAAGCGAGTTTCGACCAGAGCTGCCGTCTCTGGAACCGGTGACCCTGTGTGCAGTTACTGTCAGCGTCCGTTCAATAATCTCCCCGTGCCTATAAACGAATGTGATTTTACGTAAACTAGTCGAGTTTGCGCTAAAACAGCACAAGAATGATAAAACTTTCAGCGGTTGAGGTTCGTATAGCTCGACACCTCTCCCCAGGTTCGTATAGCCCGACACCTCTCCCCAGCTCTCTTTCGCGATCCTCGTACAGAACCTCTGTCCGTCCTGTACTTGGGATATTCCCGTGTATTTATTTATTTAAGGTGTGAGAGCCCTGTACAATAGAACCAGTTACGTTACATGAGAGAAATGGTACAAAATAGATAGCTACAAAAATAACAGGAGATGTAGAGTAAAACACATGTAGGCAATAACAAACACAGCAATCAAAGGTGGGGAATGAAGAAGAAGATATTACAAATTTACAATGAAGAACTAACTTCCTGGAGGGGTCTGAGAATGAGGGTATTAGTTCTGAAAGTGTCTTTGGAAGAGAAGAGATTTCAAGTCGGCTTTGAAAATCTGGATGGAGGTGGTGGCACGGAGCAATGGCGGAAGCGAGTTCCAGATTCTCACCGCATTACCTGAGAACAATTAAAAATTTGCGAACATCGGGGGCGTGGTTTGGATGCCGGGAGAAATGACGGCGTAGCGTTTCACTCCTCCTGTGGAGTATTTTTGGGCGCTTAAAATGAACCAAGAACAGCTCTAAAGACAGATCCGGAGATCGGAGACGTGGGTCCTCTTCGAGGCTGGTTCCGGGAATTCTACAAGGCTCCGACGCCGAGAAATATGTGGGAGCCCTGACGCCGGCCTCGCGGTTGAGAACGTGAGGTCGTGAGCTCTCTCAACCCCTGCGGTGATTGAGCCGCGGTAGCTGCCTGCCTACCTGAATCGGAAGGGACTCCCAGGGACACTGCGTGAGTACAGATCGGAAACGCGTTGCGATCTAATGCCGTATAATGACGATCTCTGCTACCCAGGCATTCGATGAGCACAAAATGGCGGACGCACCGAACGCCTAAGCTTAAACGCGGTCGCAGTTAGAGCTGCGATGGGACCGGCGTTTCCTTTGAACACGGAGCAGGAGGTAATGCTGACGCTATACTCACAATGTGAGTTGGGAGTAGCCGGTACCGAGAGTCGAACTGCCGCTGATTTCATGGTGTGGGCTGGTGAGTCATCTGTGCTTCCTTGGTGTACTTCCTTGGTGTGTTGGTGGCAGAGATCACACAAAAGGGCGGGCGCGTTAATGGACACCCTCTCTGCTTAGAAAACGGAATCTCTGAGACCCAGGTCTACCTAATGTGCATGAATATAGCGCTTGGAGGGAGGCACATTCAAGCAATTTACTGGCCCTGTTCTATGAGGAATGGTGGGACTTGTGTATAAGCACCAGCATAGCACGAGTATGTGAGCTGTGCAAACCGGGAGAACTCAAACGAAGGATCGAGGATTGTTGGGACATGTGTATAAGCACCAGAATAACACGAGCATGTGAGCTGGGCAAGTCGGGAGAACTAAACGACGACTGGGAATACTATGATGGTAGCGAGAGTATGTGAGCTGGGCAAGAAGGGGGAACTAAAACAAGGACTGGTCATGCTATGATGATGGCGATTTATTGCAACCACATCCTCAGGTTTGGACCCTCTGAGCGCTCGGATCTGAGCCCACACAGATCATATGCCCCAAGAAGGTCTTCGGTATCCTCCGTTCTCTTTCTTATCGGAATCGCGCTCTCAATTGACGGAGGTCATCCTGGCATACTGCATAATACGCACTGCACATCCTACGCATCTTCGTGGGCAACCTCATTAGCGCTTGAGATTACCATTGGGGGAGCCACTGTGCCAGTTGCTTAGAAGTTGCTTAGAAGGGGTAGCAGAAATGTATGTGCTAGTTCCTAGCTGCAGGTGCCATTATGGGAGACAAAGAAACAAAAAACCTTAAGAGGCTCAAGGCCGAACCTCCTAACCCGATTTCACCTTTCAAGGGCAAGAAGGACGTCAACGACACAATGGATATCATATTGAATAAACTTGAGGAGGTACATGATCTTGCGAAATCCACAAAGGAGGAAATCGTGGCGATTAGGAAGGATATTTGAGATACCAACGCCAGGCTCACGGAAACAGAATCTAGGATCAGCCGTCTAGAAGACTCGGAGACAAAGATTTGCAAAACTATTAAAAGCCTGTCTGTATCCTCAGAACAGATGACAAAGAAACTGTCTGAGTTGGAAGATAGGAATTGAAGGGGAAACCTTCGTATATTTGGGATACCAGAAGGCTCAGAGGATGCCTACGACTCCTGTGTTTCCTTCATGGAGTCATGGTTCTCGCAAGCAACCAACCTCACTTTTCATCACCCCGTCGAATTCGACAGGGCTCACAGAGTTCCCGGTAGGATCACACCGAGCCAGAAAGGACCCAGGCCCATCGTCTGTAAACCCCTGAGGTATCAACATGTGGAGCAAATTTTATCCTTTGTGCGCGAAAACAACCACATCCTGTGGAAATCAAGCAAGATCTTCATCTCGCAGGATTATAGTAAAGAGACTGTTGACGTGAGAAAGGCCTTTCTTGCTCTGCGCCCGAAGCTACGATCACTGGGTCACCAATTTGGATTCATAGGTCCAGCAAGGTTTCGTGCCTTTGTTCACGGTTCTCCTCAGATCTTCACAGATCCACAAATGCTCAGGCGACTCCTAGACGGTCCTGAGGATCTCCATATGGACACGTCGACGCTGGCCTCCGCAACTGCTTCTAAATGAGTATCCTAATGAATATCCTTTTTGTCCTGCAGGTCTCTGATAACCTATGCCGACAGAGTTCTCTATTCTTTAGCGCTATCCACCTGTGGGCAGAAGCCTGCGTTGGATCCCGCATAATTGCAATGTACTTTGCTCAGTTGCTAAAGTTGCCTTGTTGCAAAATAGGCCCTTTATAATGTTCTAGTACTACATGTACTGTTCTAGTCCCATACAAGATGATGCTGTGGAGGGAGGGGGGGGGGAGCCCTGCCTCTATGCCTATACGCCAGGTAAAGTTGGCTGAATGTATGATTATAGGTTCACATACATAACTGCTATGACAAAGTATTGACACAGCCTTCAGGGGGGCTGTGCTCATTCAGTACCTTGAAATGTGTTGTTAATTGCAATGTGCATTGCTCGATTGCTAAGTTGCTTTGTTGCAAAATAGGTCCTTAATAATGATCTAGTCCTACATACGACGAGGTTGTGGGGGGGGGGGGAGCCCTGCCTCTATGTCTTTGTTGCCAGGTTAATTTTGGCTGAGTATATTGTCCTAGGTTCACCTACAACTCTGTTAGGACAAATTATTGACAATTTATTGAACCCAGCCTTTCGGGGAGCTGTGCTCACTCCGTACCCTACTTGAAATGTGTTCCTCTCGGAGATGGGGCATACAGGTTTGTGGTTAAAGGGAATGTGGTAATCAGTAGCAAAGATGATTGTAGTAAGTAAAGCGGTTTATGTATACACTGCTTCCGGCAACCAATGTTTTACGCTGTTCAATTACTGATCCAGTTTCCAAAAATAACACTGGTTTCTGCTCAAGGCCATGGAAGGGATGCTGTTTTTTCCATGTCACCCTGCCTAATACTTTCTTTCGGGTGGGTTGGGGAGAGGGGGAGGGTGGGAGGGAAGGGTAGGGCGGGGTAAGAGTTTGGATTTTATTTTACTTTGCCTTTTGTCTATGTCTTTATTTTTTAATGCGTCCCAGGATCAGGATGCCCGCACTGTCAGTACTCTGAAGATGTTCTCTATTGCGCCACCATTGATGCTGTCTTTATCCCTATTGATGTTCTGCCTTTGCAGGTTCAGGTATTGTTATCTACCTCATATCAACACCGTGATACGGGCACTCTGCCTATCCGAATGGACACGATCTTCCATTAATTCTCTATGTCACTACCCACAATAGACACATCGCTCGGCATAGCGAAGGTGAATAACCTGAAAATACTTTCACTTAATGTTAAAGGTCTTAATCAACCTGTTAAACGTCAGAAATTCCTAGAATACCTACTCAGGCAAAAAGGGGATATTGTCCTTTTGCAAGAATCTAAAATCAATGCTAAACAATTTAATACACTTAGGAACAAATTCTATGTCGAAGTGGCAGGTTCGGAGGCAATAGGCAAGAGAAATGGTGTTTAAACATTAATAGAGAAAAAATCCAATGTTGACTTGCTTTCCTCCATATCTGACACTAAGGGGAGGTGGGTCACAACCAAGTTGCTCAAAGATGATACTGAATTCTATGTTACGAATGTTTATGCTCCTAACACATGTGATTTGTGTTTTTGGTCAGACCTCACTAAACAAATTGAGACCATCCCTGACTCAGCTATACACATTCTCGCAGGGGATTTCAATCTACCCTTCGATCCAACTCTTGATAGGGACTCCCGTTGCACCTTCCGTGGCAATAAGTCTCACAAGGCCACTAACCTTTGTACATGATTTAACTTAGTAGATTCATGGCGGTTGCAAAACCCTGATGGGAGAGACTATACTTTTTACTCATCTCCACACGATTCGTTCTCCCGTATCGACTACTTATTTATCACGAAGAATGGCATCCCCAGAATAGAAGAGACATCAATAGAGCCAAGGGTTATATCTGACCATTCATGTATATCCCTGTCCATTTCCAATGTGAAATCGTCTACTCGTCAATCAATTTGGCGGCTCAATGAGGAGGTGCTCGAAAAAGAGCAACATCGGTCTGCCATTGAATCTGCCATTAAAGATTACCTGGAACATAACATTAGGGGGGACACCACTGATCTGATCCGTTGGGAAGCACTAAAAAGTACGGTGAGAGGGGTCATTATCAAAATTAGATCAGCCATGAACAAGAATCACAACAAGGCCCTGGAAAATCTAGAAAGAGAAATCTCTGCCCTGAAGAATAGGCATCTACTTGATAGGAAAGAAGATACACTGAATAAGCTGGCCAATACGAAATATGAATACAACAAAATAATAAGTGAAAGAGCAGGGGTTTGGTTGAATAGGAGGAAACAATTTAAGCTATGTGAATCAAATAAGGCTGGGAAAAGTCTGGCTGCTTATCTCAAGTTTAAGGTGCAGAAAAGCACGATAAACTCCATTCAAGATCAATTGGGGATGGCCCATTCAGATCCTGTCAAGATTGCAGATGTATTTAAAGATTTTTATGAGCGTCTCTATGCCAAGAATATAGAAGTGGAGGAAACCAAAATTCAGGGCTACTTAGGGGAATGCGAACTACCGTCTCTCTCCATTGCCGACCAAGCTGACCTTAATAACCCTATCACGATCCAGGAGATTGAAAAGGCTATCAAGTCGTTAAAAAGTGGTAAGGCCCCCGGACCGGACAGGTTCACTGCTAGATTCTATAAGTGCTTCTCCTCTCTCCTATCCCATCCACTTCTACACCTGGTTCAGGAAATCAATGATACAGGGGAGGTGAGAGGTACACTATCTGAAGCTATCATTGCCGTCCTTCCCAAAGAAGGGAAAGATCCAACACTCCCTAAGAATTATATGCCTATCTCGCTTATTAACCTTGATTGTAAGCTCTTAGCCATGATCCTAGCCAACCGCCTCCAGAAAGTTCTGCCCAAACTTATCCACCCCTCCCAAGCAGGTTTCTTGAAGTATAGGTTATCCAGTGACAAATTTTTTAAATACTTGTAGCACACTGGATGGGGTTATGCCATATGATTCAATGAGTACTGGAGGTTTTTGATAAAGTAGTCTTTCTTCCACTCATTCCAGACTACATAAAATTTTTTTGCTACTTGGTGCCAGTTCTTGTGTGTTGAAACTGAACTACAGTTTCAACACACAAGAACTGGCACCAAGTAGCAAAAAATTTTTGGAGGGTGTTCTGGCACGTCTTCCCTCTGTAGCTCCTTTTTTTGATTCAATATCCAGTGACAACACCAGAACATTAGCACATGTACTCGAAAAGGCGAAGCTTTTAACTACCCCCACTGTAGCAATTACGCTTGATGCCGAAAAGGCATTCGACAGGATAGATTGGACTTACCTGGAGGCAGTACTAAATAAATTTAACCTAGGTCCGTCCTTCACAAAGATGGTGATGTCCCTTTATTCCTGCCCCTCTGCCAGAGTTAGAGCGGGAGGCTCGTTCTCCTCATCATTCCGATTACAACAGGGAACCAGACAGGGGTGCCCCCTCTCCCCTTCATTATTTTTACTAGCGATCAAACCATTCCTCCACCACTTGCGGATTAGTAAGGGCATTGCGGGAATTCCATTTAAAGACTGTACAATAAAGCTAACCGCATATGCTGATGACGTCCTGGTTGTCTCGGAAAGGGCGGAGGAGGCTATACCGTCCCTCATGTCCACTATTGACGAGTTCTCTAGGGTGTCGGGATATAAGTTAAATAAAGATAAAACAGAGGTTAAATTGTTAAAGGGAAATAAGGATGTAATGGGGGACTCTGGTCTAACTTGGCAAACTGACTGCTTCAAATACCTGGGGTTAGACTTTGATAAGGACCTAATTAGAACACTACGCGTTAATGAAAATCTGACCTTAAAGAAAATATCAAAATTGCTAGAGTTGGTCTCCGAAGTATCTCTCATGGTGGAGCAGGGCCGAAACCTTGAAAATGATGGTAACCCCATTGGTGAATTACCTGGCGAGTATGTTGCAGATGACCTTTTCGGATGACTTTTTAACCAGGGTGGACAGGCTCTTTGGAGTATTCCTGTGGCAGGGGAAGAAACCCAGGATATCAACGAAGAAGCTACAGCTATCTAAAGAAAAAGGCGGCCTGGGTCTCCCCAACTTCAGGAATTATCAAACTGCCTTTCTTTGTAAACAAGGCGCACATGGCTGATTGAAGACTTGGCTTACACTCCGTTGTGGCTGGATGTTGAGAAATCCCTCATTGATAAGGTCCCCCTTATTGCCATACTTACTATGGATCTCTCCCATCTTCCTCATTCAAAATACATCTTACTAAACACAAGACGTGCCCTCCTAAGACTTGATCAAGCCCACAAAACAGGATTAACCATCAAAAACACTACCATGGTAGCCTTGTGGCGTAACCCCTCATTTAAAATTGAAGGAAAACCCCTCCAATGGGAATATTGGTCAGGGAAGGGGGTCAATTTGGTGAGCGACCTGTTTGAAGGGGTACACCCTTTACCGTTCTCCTCGCTCCAGGCCAGGCATAATCTGGCGCCGATAGACTTTTATGACTTTTGTAAAACTAAAAGTCCTTTTAGCCACACGTTCTCTTAAACCATGTGATCCATGGCTTAAGACCCATGTAACACGTATCATGGCGGCTGGTCATTTTGTCTCGAAAACATACAAGCCTCTCCTCCCTCTACCCAGGAAAGCCCACAGGCGGAATGAAATTCGATGGGAGTCGGAACCCAACTCTATGGGCTTAATGTTTGATTGGGATAGGATACACACCACTGCTCTATCGAACAAAGTCTCACCAATACTATCCCAAACCAAATACATGCTAATAAACAGGACGTACTGGACACCAGATAGGCTTTTTAAACTCCAACTGAGAGATAGCCCTAAGTGTTGGAACTGTGACTCAGCTGTAGGAGTCTTGGCCCATATGCATTTTAACTGTCCCTCTCTGGGATCATTCTGGGGGAAAAATTTTGACTGCATAGAACATATTTTCAGTATCAAACCTGAGAGAGAATTCGTCTATATCCTACTGGGTGTCCTGGACCAGAACCTAGATAATGCCCATGATCGCCAACTGCTGGATATTGCTTACTCTGGCCTGTAAAGTAGTTTTATGTAAATGGAAGAGTGTCCTTTAGGATATGGCAAGAATGGCTATCTTTCCTAAGAGGAGCTGACAACCCTGCTCTACATTCCTCCCCATGGAGCGCTTCCCACAATAAGCTTTGGAAATCTCTTGATGCCTCATCATTTTCATTTGATCCTCCATGATGTGTTATAGTCATACGTAAATCAATGACGAAGTGGAGTTTACTGTCGTATACTAGATATTGTATGGTGAAGGAAATGGGTGGAACCATCAAACCTAAAGGGATCTATTTTCAATGGAGTGTTCGGAAATGTATGAAATAGGGAATTCAATCCAGGGCTCTGGACAAGGCAATGCATATGCAATATTGTATTTGCAGTAATGGTGTTCAACTAGTATTGCACAGTCGGACCTTATGATATGTGTTTATGTAACTCATGGCATAGTGCATTATCCTGCCTTTATTTGTTGTTATTATTATTATTTATTTATTATGATTTGTATGATCGATTTGTATGATTGATTGATTTATGTATAAATGTTTTATTATGACAACGTATGTCATTCATTTAATGTATTTCTGTCTTTCTTCTTCTTCTTTTTCAATAAAAACAATTTGAATTAAAAAAAGCAAATTGCGAACATCCGTGACAAGAATTTTCAATTCTATTAAGGACAACGGAGGCGAGGATTATGCTTCTCATTTCTTTGCTTTATTAGAACAGCAGCCAATAAAAAAAAAATATATTTTTTTATTATAAACTACAAATCCCATTAATCTCTTGTATCACAGTACCATAGAGACTATCCTATATAGAGTCTAGCCGAGGAAAACACCTCCTCTTTCTTTGCGTGACCGTTAGCAGATAAGTCCAACACTTTAACTCAAAATACTCCGCTTGAAATGAGATCGCGAACAACTGTCCGTGTAAAACCAACATCCGAGGACCAACCGGCGAACTTCGGTTCTGAAGAATGAATTCTTGACGTCCAACGCCGACAAATGAGCTTCACAGCGTGAAGGGTAAAACCATTCTCAACGATATCCTGAAACGAAGGCACTCCTCACTTGCCACTGGAATCTGAAACAAAGATAAAAGTCCGTAATAACGGTAATCCCCACATCATGCTCAACCTCAAAAGTTACCATAACAAAAGGGGGAGGGAAAAAGAAACGACAGAAAGCAAATACAATGCAGTCAAAATGCCATAGTAAATTGATTTAAATATATAGTCCTGTAACCACATAAAGTCTGGGTGGGATAATCCTCGCCTCCGTTGTCCTTAATAGAATAGAAAATTCTTGTCACGGATGTTCGCAAATTTTTAATTCTATGTCAGGACCGGAGGCTCCGATTATGCTTGTTTAAAGCTTAGCCACCACTACTGATGCAACATCTACTATAGGTTTGTAATAGAACGATTTAAAAGTAGATTCATTTGACCAATCCGCAGTATTCATGATGTCGGATAGGCTTACACCTAAGGAAAAAGACTTAGACGCCATTGCGCCCTGAACAGAATGAGCACCAAACTGAGACACATCAATGCCTGCCTCACTCATAAGCCAACGCACCCACCTCACCAACGTAGCCGAAGATACTGGGCGAAAGGGTTTCTGCAATGCAATAAACAGTTGACCTTGCATGTCAGAACGGAAACTAGCTGTACTCACCTCGTACGCTTTGACACATTGCACCACACATAGATTTGGATTATCCGGAAAAGCCGGGTAAGACACTGAAGTGGAATTGCTTTTGGTACGTCTGGAAATAGTAAAAGTCACCCCTTCTGGGGAAAACCGACGACCTGTGAAATCCAAAGCCCGAATATCCGAAACTCTCGTACAAGAGACCAGACATAATAACATCGCCAGTTTGGCTGAAAGCTGTTTCCGCGACAGGTGGTCGTTGGGTGGCCAAGAATCCAAAAAGCGAAGCACCACCGAAACGTCCCACAAAAAGGAGTACTTCGGGCACGGGGCCTGACCAACCGAATGCCCCTAAGTAATTTACACACCAGAGGGTGTTCCCCCACTGGCTTGCCTTCTAACGGGGCATGTCCAGCCGATATAGCAGACCTGAAATTGTTTACTGTCCTATACGCAAAACCCGATGAAGCCAAAGAAGCCAGGAAATTCATGACCATGGAGACATTAGCTGTAGTGGGATTGATGTCCCGTTGAACACACCAGCTACACCACTTGCTCCATGCTGATGAATACCGCTTATGGGTATTATCTTACCATGCTTGCTTGACAAAAGCGGAAGCGTCTGTCGAAAGACCTGGGACCTGCCACCTGTCCCTGAAACTCGCCACGCTACCAGAGGCAGCTGACCTGCAACCACTAATGGATGAGGGGTCTTGAGAGGGTCCAGCAACAGGTTCTGGTATCGCACAAGGCATTTCCAGGGCTATCGGAAACCAAGCTTGGGCTCTCCACAACGGTGTAACCAACACCATCTCCGTCTGTTGGCGTCTGGCTTGAGCCAGGACCCTGGATATCATGACAAAAGGTGGGAAGGCATAACAAAGGACTGGTGGCCAGGTCTGAAGAAACGCATCTGAGGCCAGAGCCTCCGGGTCCGGGCGCCAGCTGTAAAAATCCGGAATTTGCCTGTTCAGCCGAGACGCGAACAAGTCCAACAGGCAAGGTCCCCATAAGAGGTTCAGCATTCGGAAGACCCGAGGGTGTAACCGCCAATCGCTGTAGTCCCGCAGGTAACGGGAGTGCCAATCGGCCATATCGTTCTTCCGGCCCGGGAGGTACTCCGCCACTACCGACAGATTGTATTGGAGGCAATAATGCCAAAAATCTTTGGCAATTTCCGCCAGGATGCGAGATCGTGTACCTCCAAGTTTGTTCACGTACCTGACCGCCGAAATATTGTCCATTCTTAGAAGAATGCAACAATTCGTCTTCTGTGGGGAGAGGCTGCGAATTGCGAACGATCCCGCCAACAACTCTAGGCAATTGATATGCAGGGAAAGCTCCTCTGGAGACCAACGTCCCCCCGTTGAGATCGGACTGTAGCGGGCTCCCCAGCCCCAGCGACTGGCGTCCGATTCGATCACCACCTCCGGTTTGGACCCGAAAATGGCTCTGCCATTCCACGACTCCATGTGGTCGAGCCACCACAACATTTCCCACCTCGCCTCCTCTGACAGAGTAACCTGTTCGGCATAGCTGAGGCCTTTGCGGAGATGCTGAATCTTGAGGCGTTGGAGAGCACGGTAGTGAAGCGGGCCTGGGAAGATGGCCTGAATCGAGGAGGCTAACAGGCCCACTATCCGGGACACTGATCTCAAGGACACAGTCTGCTTGTTCACAATCGATCTCAATTCTTTCTTGATCGTTCTGATCTTGATCGCGGGCAGTAGGAGCTGGCAGCTGCGAGAGTCCACCTGAAAGCCCAGAAACGATATAGCCTGCGTGGGTACCAGAACAGACTTCTGAGGATTCACAATGAAACCCAGTGATTGAAGCAGGTGAATGGACCACTCCAGATGGGTCGTCACTAAACGCGGACACTGCGCCATGATAATGACGTCGTCCAGATAAACGATCAACCTCACCCCGCGCGAGCGTAACGACTCCATCACCGGCCGAAGGAGTTTCGTGAAGCACCATGGTGCTGACGAAAGTCCGAAGGGAAGAACCGCGTACTCGTAACAGACGCCCTGCCAGAGAAACTGAAGAAAACGGCGATGAGGGGCGTAAATCGGCACGGACAAATAGGCGTCCTTAAGGTCCAGTCGGACCATCCTATCGCCTTCCTGCAACAGGTCGCGCAGTAGGTGGACGCCTTCCATTTTGAAATGGCGGTAAACGACCCAGCCATTGAATTCCTTGAGATTCACCACCAACCTGGACCCGTCCCCTTTCTTCTCGACAAGGAACACATTGTTGAGAAAACCTTGAGGATGAAATTGAGACTCGACTATTGCCCCCTTCTGTAAGAGGGACTGAATTTCGTCCGAGATAAAACTCTGATCGCGAAGGGAAAAATGGATGGGAGGGGGATGGGCTCGCTGAATGGGGGTGTTGTACATTTCCAATTTGTAACCCTGTACCGTTTCCAGGATCCAGGGATCCTGCGAGAGCGTTTGCCAAGCGTGCAGGAAGTACTGAATGCGACCCCCCAATTTCACCTCTGAACAAAGGATAAGCCTCACCTGCGATCCCGATTCTTGGTGGTTTCCCTGGCTGCCACCGAATCTGCCTCTGCGGAAACGGTTCCGCGCTCGTCTGGAGGGGTAGAAATTAGAGTTTCCGGAAGAGTTATCTTGATATCCTCCTCTGTGGTGCTGCTGACCACGCGGGCGCCTTGGGAATGACCTCGGCCGAACGACCGCCCTCGATTTTGTCCAGCCCTGGCAAAAACCGGTCGGAAGGCCCGTTGTAACGATTCCTGAGCCTTATCCAGGCCGCTGAAAGTAGCTACAAATTTGGTAAGCTCCTTCAGAAAGGGTTGCCCGAAAAGGAGACCCTGGGCTACTGGCCCTGCTTCTGACGAGGATAATTCCGCCAGTTTCGGATCTAGCTTCAGGAGGACGGGCCTCCTCCGTTCGCTAGTCATGGCGCAGTTTGCGTTGCCCAAAAGACACACCGCACGCTGCGCCCAACCAATCAGGTCGTTGGGATCTACTGGAGACCCGGACTCCTTCGCCTGGGAACCCATCTCGAGAATTTTGGCCAAAGGCCCTGAAAGATCCAGAAGTTTATCTTGGCATGACTGCCAGGCGCGGTCAATGCCCTTCTTCGAGTCCTTAGAGTATTTATTAAGATACGTCAGCATGGTCGGGTCCACTTCTGGGGTCTCCGCCACGCGAGATGCCAGGTCAGGTCTCAGGCACTCGGACCTAAGGCGCGCCCTGACGTCCTTGTCGAAAGGGCGACGGGGATGCCACTGGAGATAGTCCGCTACCTCTTGCAAGGGCATCCACGCTGTAGAGTTGGGATGAATGATATCCGTGGGGTCGAAGGTCAGATGTTTAGGTGGAGGGTTGGGATCCACGTGGTGCTCTTTCCTAGTCTTTTTAGCTGGTTGAGCGAATTCATCCTGATCGGAAGCGCCGTCCGCTGAGGAATCCCCCTTGTCTTCATGGGAAGACTCCGTTTGATCAGTTTGCGCTAAATAAGAGTGGTCATTTGCTAGGGCCCTGGATAGCCGCGCAGAGTCCTCTGAGTGAGGGTTAATACTTTTCTTACCCGTTGACTTGGGGCGGGTATTAGCAGCTGGAAGCCAACCTTGCTGCAGCGCGTAGTTATTAAGATGCCGCTTAAGGGGTGCAATCGCCCTCACAAGCGCTGAGCTTACCGAATGCTGCACTCCAGCATCTAGGGCCTCAACAAGGTCCTGCTCAAACGAGCCTGAAGGCTCTGAATCAAAATACTCCTCTTCATAGGAATAATCAGCCATGGTATAGGCAGGGGCGGACACCTTTAGAGCCCCACAATGGCGCAAAGGCATGAGTTAATAAGGGGGAGAGGAACAACCCCAGGCAGGCCAGGCAATGACGCCTCTAAAAATGATGTTAGATAGTGGAGGGAGGGCCTGCCAACCTCTCTAGGCAGAGCCTATGCGATTATTATCCAGCCCTCAGCTACCAACCAGCGTCGGGCATCAATGGGGCCAAATACGGGCTTAATAGTTTGAAAAATAAGCATTTCCCGCTCCGATATTCAACTCACCGTAAAATTTCACTGAAAATGGCCGCCGCGCATGCGCGGTAACGGCCGCCCGCAAAAGAAAGAGGACGCGCACGAGCTCAGACACGCCGTCCTCAGGCCCCACACACTCCCGCTCCACACAGAAACGGCGGAGGGCGCCGAGCGCTCGGCCGGGGAGGCCGAAGCGCTCCCAAAATTGCCGCGCAGAAAAGAATTAGCGGGTAAGCAGATCGTGCTACGCGCTACCACTAAGGAGAATAGAATTTAATCTGAAAATCAACACGATGGGAGCTAGCGCTAGCGACAGGCAAAACGCTTTAGAAAAGCAACTTTTGCACCAGAAAGATGAAACATAAAGACATAAAAGTCAATCACCGTAAGCAGTGCCCCCCAGACCCATACACCACAGTGATAACCACAGTAATAAGGGAGAGGCACTTAACTGGCTGCGGAGCAGCAAAGAAAGAGGAGGTGTTTGCCTCGGCTAGACTCTATATAGGATAGTCTCTATGGTACTGTGATACAAGAGATTCATGGGATTTGTAGTTTATAAAAAAAAAAATATGTTTTTTTTATTGTCTGCTGTCCTAATAAAGTAAAGAAATGAGAAGCATAATCGGAGCATCCGGTCCTGACATAGAATTGAGCCATCGATCTTTCCTTTTTGAAGGAGTGGGCCTCAAGCAGAAACTTTTCCGCATTCCGAGAAGATTTTGAACCTCCTGACATTTTCAGTTTGTTCGCCAGGTAACGAGGGGAGGAAGTGTGCAAAGCTTTATGGGTGATGCAGGCAGTTTTATAAATAGATCTTGCCTCGATGGGAAGCCTTCGAAGAGAAGACAGGATAGGAGTAATGTGGTCACTTCGTAATGTAATTGCTTACACACAGCCCAGAGGTGCAACTAGAGCCAAATTTCGGGGGGGGGGGGGGGGGCTAAGAAAAATTTCGGGGGGGGGGCTGAATCTTTAAGCAATAGGCAGAGTGGAGCTGATTTCGGGGGGGCTGAATCTTTAAGCAATAGGCAGAGTGGAGCTGCAGGGGCTCTTAGAAGGGGTGAAACAACAGCAAGGCCTCATTAACATGCAAATGGTCTTTTAAAGACCTGTGAAGTGTACTCGGGTGCGGCTGTGTGTGTGTGCCCGGGAAGCTGTCTCATCCCGGGCTGCCACACACACGACGGGGGGGGGGGGGGGCTGAAGCCCTTTGAGTCAAAAGAGTGTTGCGCGCCTGACACAGCCCCTGTAGTAACGACACACAATACAATTAGTTAACGACTGAGTAGAACAGCAATATAATTGACTCACCTTGTCCTTGGTCACATTTCACAGTGATGCCCTTAACGTTCTATACTTACCTGTGTAAGATAAAGCCACCCTACACTACCTAGAAAATTAACACTGAGAACACAAATACATGTGTGCAGATCATTTATCACACAGGATAATGTAACACGAAATGTAATGATAATAAGCAATCGTATTCATTAACTACACAAACAAAAATAACAAATTTATCAGGGCGTTTATTTTCTTGTTTTTGACACCACCGTTCTCGTCGGTTTCCTTTGGACCACACACATCCATTGACTCCACAGTGTACTCTACTTTAATATCATCACCGTCCATCCTTCAGCCCTACCGCATTTTCAAGCACATGAACAACACAAAAATATTCTCCTTTTAGTACTCAATACGGTTCCTTATTGCACACCCACTGAGCTCCCACAATTGCCGTAGGCCGCACATAAAGTTTACAATCAAAGTATTTTTTATACCCATCATGTGTGTTAATCATCTTCTCCCTCACATTATTTTTAGACCAATTAAGTACCCTGGAACCAACCAACCAGGATTTAATTTTGATGTGGGCTGCCTACACTCAATCGCAAAAGGAGAGTATCCAGTGACGGCCATTGCAGTCGTCTTATAGCACCACACAGTTATGTATAATTCTAGTTCCCAATCCAATCGGTTTCTTGTAGCTAATTGAATGTCATATTCAACTCTTAAAGCGTTAGACTAGGCCTTGGGTACTCGCAAAAAATGTTACCAAGGGCCAAAAAGTTTTGTCTGTGGTATGACCGAGGGCCGCATTGATGCCGGCAGGGTGGTGGTTCGGGGAGCGGTGGGGGCGAGGGTTGGATTGTAAGGTGGGTGAATTGCATAATGTGAAACCAGAAATCCCAGCTTCCTTACTTGACCAAATTGTGTGATTCTAGGCAATTGTTTTAATTCACTTTTCCTCCTTTTTCTTCATTAGAACCTATAAGAGGACCTTGATATACATGACTTCAGGATGTGCACTATATGAAACCTTTTCTTGTGTACGATTTAATAAATTATATTGTTATCTATGCATAATAACTACCCAGGCTGCCCAGAGAGTGCAAATAACAAGTGACTTACCTCTTAGTTCACTATTGCGATTGTTGTCAGTGTAGGTGGAAGGAAGCATGAATGTTTCTTAAATTTATGTTTGAAAAATATCACATAAAACAAGCACTTTTCAATGCACTGATATGATTTGATGTACTAGAGTGAAACAGTTTTGTATGTTAACGAAATACACTTTTTGAATTTGGAAGAGACTTTATCATATTTTCATATGTGTGTTTCAAGATGTCTTTAAAATGAAAATGTTCCTAAAGTTAAATGGTGCAGGAAAGCTTAGTTACTTCCTTTCTGTAACTTCAATTAACCTGAAAACAAATGTTTTCTTATTTATTGTTGTTAGGGCTGGTTTGATTAAACAGCAGCCCAGTGCTGCTGTTGACCAAGAGGCCGCATCTAAAGGTCAGGAGGACCGCATGCGGCCACCGGGCCGTACTTTGAGTATCAATGGACTAGGCCATTACCACTTTGGTACTCACCTCAGCAAGAAGAATGGTGAGGCTGTACTACAATCCAAGCTGTCAGCGAGTTTATTCATTTACAAATTCATCACAGCTGTGCAAATAGTGGCTGACACGTTTTGGCAAGCAGCCTTCAACTGGACCTTACGGTTTGCCGTGTCACACAGTCATCTTAAGGTGTTAACGTTCATGTCTCTTTACTGTTTCTAAAACAGTCTGGAACGTTACAGGTATGCAAACCTGGCCCCACATGATCACCATTTTCCAAAAAATTACAGAAGCATAAGAGTTCCATTATTACAACTTGGGTTATTGTGCTGTGCAAAGGTTTTACATGTCATTAAAGAGGCACAAAATGCTGACAAACAGTTTCACTTAGCATTAAATACTGCTTAAATCTAGATACATTACCTTTTTTTTTTACATAGGAGCCCTCCATGTACTTATTTATCTTTATATTTATTATTTTACTCCTAATTCAGCATCTCCAATGCACTACCCTACATCTCACCCTATACCTCTCTCAATATATCCTCTACCTACACTCTCTAACTCATCCTATCCTCATTCTACTACTCTCTCCAATGCACTACCATATTTCTCACCCTATACCTCGCTCAATTTATCCTCTATCTCCACTTTCCGACCCATCCCAATCACCATTCTACTAATATGATCACCAAAATAACCCTTCCTATATTTTTCCCTCCTCTGCCCCTCCTTACATCATCTCAAACCACTTTTACTATTCAGAGCTCCGAAACAAGCCTTTCTAAACCCTGCTCTCATGTATCCCTCCTAGACTCATCCAATACCTCATCTTTCTCCCTAAACCGCTTCTAGAGACTCTTTCCCCATCCATCTCTCCTTTACTCATCCCCAACCTCCTCCTATTGCTATGATCTCCAAATAAACACTTTCTAGAACCTTCCCTCTTCTATTCCTCTGCTATCCATTTCAATCCAACTATCAGACTCACATGTCCACTGCTTAAATGAATTTCATATTTCCCTACACTAATTCACCACTAATCCCTTTTGGATCCTGGAGTAGCGTGCTGCTTGCTGAAAAGTGCATTGGCGCCTCGTCAGGGGTAGTAAGTGCTATATGAATGCAATTACAATCTATGTTTACCTTGTGTTCAGAAACTTTTGCTGACTATACAACACAATCATTACAGGAGGATTTCCATTATCTAGTTCAGACCAAGAGTATTGTGGGTTGAAGTTGCAGCAGATGGCCTTCAAGCTGTGGTCCCGGTGACGGTTTCAGCAGTAGCTTAGGGAAACCAGTAGTGTTCATAAAAGGAGGTGCTGCTCAGAAGGTTTCTATTTAAAAGTTTGAGTTATTGAGTCAAAAGCTTTTTTGCCAGAAGTTATTAGTATTACTTGTGAGATGTAGTACTGTGTAGTGTGTGCATGCGCAATGTAAGCATGTGCTGGGTGTATGTGTGCTTTCGTGACATACAATACATGAAGGGTGAAGTGCTTTGCAGCGCGTACATGGTGAGTGTGTGTGCTGCCAATGTGACTGTTTGCAAAAAGCACACCCTGGTACAGTATAGAAAGGCATCAGTGCTGAACAGAGTGTGTATTTAATGTATGTATATTTGTAATGGTACAATGCATGGAGGTTAACAGTGCTGGACAGTGAGTGTACTGTGAATGTACACTGAGTAAGTGTGCCTGCATTGATACGTTATGTGGAGGACCGTGGGTTCCATTTTGGGAAGCACAGGTCTGCCATTTGAAGATAGAAGGAGAGGAATCCCCCCTGACAGATGTGTGTATTGCTGCATTCTTTTGAGCTGGAGGAAGGGATGAAGAAACTCTCCTTTTACATTTCAAAAGGTTGTTCTTCGATTCAGTGATAGATCACAAGGAAGGGGCTGGACACGTCTCATGAAGAAGATGAAGCTGATAAGGGAATCATAAAGAGTATGGCTGGGAGCCTGGGATTAAGCTTTTGATGCACATATCACTGTGGCTGACATCCACCATGCTGGGAGACAGCCGCCATGGACTTAGCTGTGTGTTAAGCGCTGTGCGGGTCTTGCTAAGCCCGTTTTGCTACAATGTGGTGACCCCAATGCCAGGGGGCCACATTTAAAGTTGCTTCTGAAAGAGCACTGAGGCTCGCTCGTAACTGCAGTGGTGGAGGTATTTATACCGGGGAGTCTGCCCGATTTTCTAAGTACCTCAGCAACCTCATATGCCAGGAAGGGCTGCCGTTACCTACATCGCCAAGAAATTTAGGCTGTTACCCGAGAAAAAGATTGAGGCTGCATGTGGCGGGTCGAACCCGTACAGCGAGAGAACTGCCGCTGACCGACCCTCAAAGACTGTTGAGGATGCTGTGGATGATGCCGCACCATCGCTGGGCTCCAGTCGGAGGCTGAAGAAAGGATTCCTCCACCCCTCAGGCTGGGGAAGGCTGATTTACTGCATCTTCACGAGCTGGGAGCTGCTCGACAATTGGAGGAGCCGGCAGCTGGCACAAAGAAGACCCGCTGCAACGCTGAATGTTCCCGTACTGCAGGAGCAGGTAAGATGTGAACTGGGCCTATTGGGCTCAGTGCTTAATTTGTGCCAGTGCTTTCCGGTGCTCAGCACCAGCACTTATTTCACCGGGCCGGGTCTATACGATTTTTGTCCTCCAGCAGATCGATGGCCCGGTAATTATTTAAATTCATTCCGTCTCTCCTTCTGTGGTATGTCCCACCCTCCTCCAGGCATACTGGCAGAGCATCGTCATCATGTTAGTGATGTCACATCAGCAGTTCACGCCTGCCTTCCACGGAACATTGTTTAATTTCCGTTGAAGAAAGGCTGAGGGCGAGCTCCTGGCTGAGCTGGGGCACGTCAGGCTGGAAGTGTGCAGGACTTCCAATAAACGTTTTAGAAAATCATACACCGTCCAGCGGAAGGGGCTATATACGAGCGACGGTGCCCGCACTCAATACAGGTAGAATTTCATACATTGAATTTACTTGCTTGCTTCATAAAAGCAAGAGCCGCACGCACAAAGAATAAATAACTATCTGGCATTAAGACACGTTTGTTTAATCTCCTATCTCCTGTGCTGAGAGCTTGCCCTTCAGATTTAGTGCTTTGTAAAATCTGGACGATGGTTGACAGAGGCTGCGTTTGAGTCTCTTAGTAGTTATACTCAAAATAAATTGTGATATGGAATGCAAGTGCACTAAGGGTGCCTTAGGAACATGGCATGCTTATTTTTCTCAGTCACCACAAGAGGCCCGTAAACGGAGCCGCTTTGGTTGGTGTCGGTGTTGGTAATTTACATCACAGTGCGCAGGACTTGGGTTTGGGTGACATTAGAAATTGCTCCATCAAAAGGAAACGGAAACGTTGTTAAGGACAGCTATTGAAAAATCAGTACACCTATTTAAGAGTGTGAAGAGTGTGTGGTTGAGACTACGCGAGTCGGAGGGGATTGTGGACATTTGCTAAAAAAGCCAGGATGTTTTCCTTCTAACTATACACCTATTAAAAAAAAAAAACTCCCTTGTTGCCCCTGTGAACTCCCACTCTTCAGTAAAAATGCTGAAGCTTAAACATGAGAGCGATGGTGAGAAGAAACGTGTGAAAAATCCTTACTGTTCCAATCTTTCCAATAACCTGCAGATCTGGCCCATCAATCCATAATAAATGTGACCACTAGAACTTCAGCGGTTCTGGGCGTTATACCTCATCCTCGCGCCATCTGTAAATAGTTGGTTCTCTCTTAGGCGGCGCTAACAGGAGAAATGGGCTGGTGGAAGCTGCCTCCTGACGAGAGCCCCGGCACTTGTTTTTTCACAAATTAACCACTGATTGGGCCCCAGGGGACTTGATGCTACTGCACCTTAGACACTTTTGACTAACGTTTGAAGAGTCAAAGAGGAACTATTTAGTATGGCCTAATAGTGATCATTCCCTGGATGCGGCCACCAGTGAATGGGGTGTAACCCCAAGCAGTTGCATGAAAGAAGTTGGTGGGATAGGGATGTGCCTGATGACTCCTAGAGCCCCGACCTCAATAGTACTGTGTAATTGATTATGCATATCGTTATTCCTTTGTAGGTGTAGGGTTAGAAATAAAATACTTATTTTCTTTATAAAAGCTAGTATTTGATTGGACATTGATTTATTGTTTGTACTGTTTGCACTTTGAGTTATGAGTTGTGTTCACTTACCTGTATCTATACTTTCCCCCGAGGGAGCCTTTGACTTCTTGTCCACAGCTACCACTGAGAGTCAAGTGCAGAAGGGGTACTTAGCCCAGATGCTCAGGAACCATAGTAGGTCGGGCCCTGGAACGTCAGGATTAAAAGGCCTTAACAACTAGGGTTGGGCCCTGTAATCCCTGCGTGCACCATGGCCCTCTGAAAGGGATACTGACAGTAGAGCCTTCAGGAAAGGAGAGATGCAGGATTGTATTTCTACATTTAGAATTAGTCTTGCTGCTGAATTATGGATTCTTTGCAGTAGTCTCCTGGTTGAGAGCAGAATGTTGTGGTATAGTCCATTAGAAAAATCAAGTTTAGAGAGGACACGTGATGTTGCTTGTATTTTTTGATGAAATCCAACATGTGTGAATATGCTTCTAAGTGTTTGCATTGTGCTGAAAGATGATTGTCCTCATGAGAATTCACAGAAAGTATAGAGTCAAAGATAATTCTAAGGTTTCGTAATTCTATAGCGATTTTTTTCTGATGTCAAAATTACCCTGGTCAGATAGAGGATCATATTCCATTCACTGCCAGTCAGTATTTCAGTTTTTGGGCATTTAACGTGAATTGATTTCATGTGATTAAGTAGTCTGTGGCTAAGAGGCAAGATTGAGCTTTGATTTTTCTATGTGCTTAAGGATTTCCAATTTGAGAATTATCTATTTGTCATCTGTGTAGTTGTAGCAGGCGAGTACAGAGCTGCTGATAACGTCCAGTAGTGGTTACAGGTACATCTTAAGAAGTAGAGGTGAGATGATAGATTCTTCTGGTACTCCTTTTGTTATGCAGTAAGGATTTGATGGGAAATGGGGTATATGAATCAGGTAGGATGTGTTGTTTATGTAATCTTCAATACCTTTGAGTATTCCTGTGTTTGAGAAGGTACTGATAATATCTTTAACTGGAATAGCTGTAGGTGTTGATAGTAGAAGAAACCTTTTTAGAGTCTGTGGGTAGGGCAGTGGTCTGATGGGCTGCTGTCTTTTACCAGGTCTTCAAAAACTGAAGTGTAACGATGATGATATATATGAGTCTCGTATGTTTTTCTGTTGTGATTGCTTGTGGTCGTGTGTTAGGGGAGCAGTTCTTTCTTTTTTTAAATAATCTTTTTGATTGACTTTTACTTCAAACTGGTGGCACAGCGTCCACCAACAAAATTGAGGCATAGCAGTCGAATGACAGTACCCATTGTAGCAGAACTACTTCCCTGTATCACCAGAGGGACTGCGGCCCAGCCATTCACACACATTTATCCATGCAAATGACAGCACATGACCTAGTACAGGTCCCCTGTTTCTTTCCCCACCATAGCCATCTCGCGCAAGAAGCCCCTTAATGTTCAGTCTCTTTGGCACTCTTCCAGGAGCAGTTATAGTCTTGGGTATTGTTAGATGAAAATCCAGCGTATCTGCTTTGGTTAATTAATGTGTTGCTGGTGTATTGCAGAAGGCTTGTGAAGGTGGGGTGAAGATTTGAAGCTTTCTGATAAATTGCATGGAGTTTCTTGGCTTGGCATTTGGCATTATCGATCCTACATGAGTAGTGGATTTTTGGCCGTCTTTATTTTCATTTGTTTTGTATGATTTCTACATTTGTTTGTGTCGGCATACACTTATTTTGCCTTGATTGGGCCTTAGATTTGAGCCATCTCTCTTGAAATGTTGAGATTTATCATGCTGCCTTTTTTTAAATCTTCATTTATCCAAGGAGATTTCTTGCCTTGAAGTTTTTTGGGGAGGATTATTTTGTCAAAAGTTATGGTTGTATAATCAGAGTTGTCCTACTGAATTTAGTGTCTCTAAATAAGTGTTTGAGATTAGGTGAGATTCCAACTCTCATATATATATATATATATATATATATATATATATATATATATATATATATATATATTAAAATATATAGTTTTTTATTCTTTTATTGCATTTAAACAACCCCCACATATTTAATTTGTTTTATTGTTTGTGAGTTATTGTGGGGTGGTGGGATTCACGTACTCATCATCACAGACACACTTGCTCACAGTCCTGCATCCCCAAAATTGCACACAACTGCCCTAAGGCAGTCCCCGAAAGTGGACACAGCACTCCAGATGCACGGAGCTTAATATGCCAAATGTGGCCTGTATACGTAAAAGCAAAACTGGTGTGGCATCATTATTACAAATGTGATTTTATGCACCTGACACAGTACTCCAGAGGAATCCTATAGAACTGGACAAAACACTTACGATATGGTCTTCTGAACTGTGAGTTTTGAGCCAGACATGGGTTTTTGAATTGGACATCCTATACCAGAGTTTATCTCTAGAACTTGACACCTGTGAGCTGGTCACAATAAGATGTAGATATCCTCCAGAACTGAACATGCCTCTTCCGATGTTGCATCCAGAGCTAAATGCAATAGTCCAACTGCGATCTATATATATACTGGAAACAACGCAATATATGGCCTTCAGAACTGGGCAAAGTAATCCAGATGAGTATACCAATATAAACACAACACACGTGATGCAGCCTCAAAACTAAACTCATTTTGCCTGATGTTTACTCCAGAACGGTATCCAATTCTACCTGAACCCTCCAGAACATGACACAAGACACCATCTGAAGCCTTCCTTCTGGCCAGTGGAATTAGGCCTTTGGAACAATACAGCGCTCCGTATCCCTCGGTTACATTCTTTCTTACTCTTTTGTTATTGCTCTTTCTTTCACTCACTCTATTTTCCTCTCTTTCTTTGTCTCACTCGTTTAGTTCCCTTTGTCATTCTCTAAAGCACCCTTTTTGCTTCCTTCTTTTCCCATCCATTCCCACAGTGTTTCCTTTTACCCTTCTTTCTCTTCTGCTTGCTTGTATTCTTTTTGTGTTCACCTCTTTCATTTTTTCCATTGTGCCTATTACTTTATTTTCCCTTTACTTAGTTCATTTTTTAGGTCTCGCCTAGCGATGCTCGCCTTGGCGAGATCTATTGTCATCGACTCGGTTGCCGAAGGGGGACAGGACATGTGCATGCGTACAGAGGACGGGAGATGTACACGTGTACGGCTCGCGGTGTAATCACAACTCCTGCTCGCACCATACGCATGCACATCTCCTGTCCGGGCCCACTGCAGCAGCTCGATGTGCACACCTACGGCTCGCGGCGTAATCACAACTCCTGCTCGCACCATACGCGTGCAGATCTCCTGTTCGGGCCCACTGCAGCAGCTCGAGGGACACCAGCGCCAGCTCGACATAGGCTTGACGACACTGCCCTCCCTGTCTCTATAAGGCCCTTCTTCTTTCATTATATGCTGCCCCTTTCTTCAAGAATGGCGGCCTCGTCTTTCATTTCTCTGGCGCGGCTTGCCAAACTCTATTTTTTCAATATTATGTGCTTTTAGTAAGCAGCGCGGCACGAGCGGCGTGCTGCGCTGCTTACGAAATACGTACAATATTGAAAGCATAGAATTTAGTTACAGGCTGCAGTTGCAATGGCAACGCTGCTCGCACCGGGTATACCATGGAAAATAATCTAAACATGGAGATCCCGCGACCGGGTCACCCAACAACCGTCACCGGTGGTTCAGTGAACCGTAGAGAACAGGGAAGAGTCCTCTGTCCTCCTGCTCAGCTGCCGCCTGCAGTGCAAACGGGCGGCATAAGCACATTTTGCCTGCACTTTTGGGGATTAAGAAAAGGAACCGAGAAGCTCCTCCGACCACACTGCTCGCGCCGCAGTGGGGAGCCAGGTGAACTGCAGTGCTGCCGGCCGTGGGCACCGCATCTCTTGCAGTCTTCTCAGGGCTGGGCTGTTGCAGGGCAAGTCAGGCTGAGAGCTGTAGTCACCACTGCCTATGCCGGCGGTGAAGAATGGAATCCAGTGTGGATGGGATTCCCGCCCCCACGACTCGGCCCAGATTGGCAGTCTCATTAGGGGTCACTGAGGCAGGCCAGTCACCATCAACAGAGTGGGTAGAGATCTAAGCTCCGCTGCTCTCTGGAAGTATAATGGGCCACGGCGGCCCGGTGGTATCAGATAAGTCATCGCGCGGCAAGCGGGAGGGCCCGATCCCAGCCTATCGGGCTTGAGACCGGCAGCCGTGCTCAGCTGTAACCTCTGCTACTAAGGAGTCATCTGCATCATGAATCATAAGCAAGTGTATGAGAGTTAGAGCTGATATAGTTAGTAAACTGATCTGTGACAAATATTGCTTGTGTTACACAGAGTCATCATTACGTCAGTGCCCAGCTGACTCTCATGTTATAGCGGGCCAAAGGTCAGACCTCGAGGTGGTCGGCCACTCAGCTATTGATTTTTATACTATAGCTCTCAGTGTCTTTGAAATATTGATCAGCCAGCTGGGTGTTGTGGCCAGGCTTTGACCTAGGCTATTGTGTGCCATAGCCAGCCTCTCCTGAGGACTGCTCACCTAACGATAACAGTACAATCAGATTACAATGGCACTAGGTTAGTACCTTTCCATTTCTGGTGCTTTGTAGCAGTTTAAAGAGTTTTTCGTTGCCCATATAGGTGTAATTTATGATATTTATGTTTCACTCATCTTCCTTCATTGCTTGATTTTGCTCGCGAGAAAGTGTCACTCATAGTTGCTGAAATGTCACTCATAATTACACTAAAATTATGAAAGTGTCACACATAGCAATCTGAAACCTTGGCAGCTATGTTTAGGGAGCCGCACTTCTCTTTCCTCTGGCGCGGCTTGCCAAACTCTATTTTTTCAATATTATATGCTTTCAGTAATCAGCGCAGCATGCTACCTGTGCCGTGCTGGTTACTAAAAGCATATAATATTGAAAAAATAGACAAATAGATCATGTTTTATTTATCCGTCGCTCTCTGCCTGGGACTGACGCCTCTGAAGCACTGGTTCCTTCCCCTGTAAACAGGGCTGTTAAATCGAAGCCGGGTGGGAGTAAGTTGACTGCCTTTTGCTTGAAATCAACTGTGGCGGCTGCTTCCCAGCTCCGTCTCAGCCCCTTACAAACTTAGCCCCTTACAAACTGCAACTCCTTACTCCTCCCCTCTCAGCTCGGACTACTGTCTGGGTCTTGCACTTCACTCTCAACCTCTTCCCCCCCAAAGCCCAATGAGGGGGTCATTCTCCTGCGGCACGCGTCCAACTCAACAGCCGCCAAACAGAGCCATGCTGCCATTTGAAAGAAGTCTGGTGCCACAGGGGTCGTAGGTATGCAGAGAGCTTCACATCACGCTCTACAAGTAAACACCAAATAACAAAGTACCCCCAACACTGATCAGCCACCAGTCCAGGCACAATAACGCTGCAATAGCACACCAGCAATTGACAGACTGCACAACACTATCGAGCCGTGGCCCACTCATGTCCATGCAACATAATCCTCTGCCTACATGCATGAAACACCACAAGCCACGATAACACAGTTAATAACAAGCATTTGCAATGCAATAGGTCTCGCATTTGCAAGAGTTTAAGCTATTTGCATTGTAAATGGAAATTCCTTTTAGTTATGTTTTAAAAATCAACACATAAATAAAAGGCATTGTCATTTACAATGCCAATAGCTCAAACTCTCCTAAATGCGAGACCTATTGCAGTGCAAATGCTTGTTTACCTTCTGTATCCTCCCGCTCTCCATATTCTGTTTGATTTTTACTTTTCATTATTTGTCTTTCTGTCACCTTATTGTCACTTTTTTCTTCCTTAGTGTTCAGCCCCCTCTGCAACAGCAAGTTATTTAGTCTCTAGTGAATTGCGTTAGCTTTCCAACTCAGCGCATAATTTAGGAATAATCCTTGATGCTGACCTTTCCTTTGTGTGCACAAAATCACCTCAACTTGTTGCTATCGCCTTGAAGTGTTCAGAAGGATCCTCAAATTTCTGCAAACACCATTTTTGTAAGAACATCATTCAATCCACTGTTTTTTTTTTTTAGGACTGATTTCCATAATGTATTGCTAGGCTTATTTGAGTACACGTCTTCTGGAGACTCACGGTTCAGCAGATTGATTTCTACAGGGCCTTAATCACCTATCTCCTCTCTGGCCACATGGTCTTTTTTCACTGGCTTCCTGTGGCCAAGAGGTGTATGTAAGAACTTTCGCCACTGTCACTAGGCATTTACCAAACCGAGGCACTCTCTGTATTAGGAAACAATTTACCCATTTCATTTGCGCAACCAGGGCTGCCATCATTTTATAAATGTGCTTATGCCTTAAGAAAATCTACTCCAAGAGGTCACAGTGATGCTGCCATTTTGAATGGAGTTTCTTAAAACGTAAGAAAATCCATTCAAAGATGGCTGTTGTATGTGCCCACCTACTAAAATACCTAGCAAAGCCAATCGCATCTACAGGCCTAGCAAAGGCTTATTTTTCTTATTGGACTAGTGCACCTTTTCTAGTACGATCCACCCTTTCCAGGATACTAGATGCACAAGACAAAATTCACTGAAACACAATAATAAGTGCTCCTGAAGGTGGAACGTGGCAGGACAGTAGGTAGAATTCTATCTGTAAGTTTCTCTAGTCTAGTTCTATTTATTTCTGCCACCATTAGCTACACAAGAGGCAAGCCTACATCTGTAACTCAGCCAAGGAGAGGCACTTGTACTTAATCCTCAGACGAAGTAATTAATATACTCATGGAAGTTTGCAAGTAAGTACTCCTATACACATTCGTAATCTGTAGGAGGTGGTCCTAACCCTTTTACTAGCATGAGTGCGAGGGAAGAAAACCAGAAAGTGCTTATATACAACATTCTAAGGGTGTGTTCATTCATTTCACATGGCTGACCACCGCCTTTGTCAATGTGCCATTGTTCAAGGGGACAAGTCACATCATTTGTGTATCTAGTGTTCAAGCCTGTGGAACGCAGAATGCCCCAACTCTTTGCAAAGCAACATTTTACACAACTCAGAATAACACACCCACTTTGTTTTTAAACAGATTTTATTGTGGTATTTAGTCTTTGCCAACTACACAGATTCCAAATCTAAAAGCTACACAGAATCAAAGAGCCTCCCACCCACCCTCGTCTGAGAATGAAAACCCAGAATCAATGCCCAGCTGGCTTTAGCAAGAACTGGTTTGCAAAGGACTCCGTATGTAATACTCTATGACCGTTTTATGTGAACAGAGAAGAAAGATGGTCAATGAACTGAGGACACAACAGGAATTTAATCCGAAAGCAGTGGAATGAATATTAAGTCGGAAGAAGAAGGAACAGAGGAACGAGAGTGAGTAAAGAGGACCCGAAGGGCAGAAAAGCGAGCAGCATGCAGAAAGATAAGTGAGTTATTAAGAGAAGGAATGCGGAAGAAGGTTAATAGAGAAATATGGAGGGAGGATGGAGAATGAAAGATAAAAGGGAAAATAAATGCACCAAAAAAATGAACAGGAGAGGGGACAGACTAAAAGAGGACAGAATCAGTTATGGCGGGATGGGTACAATCCATGTGGCTGTCGGAATCAGTGACTATGAGAAAGAGGAAAGTCAGTGCTCACAAAAGAGGCAAGGGCCAATGACGGGAAGCAAAAAACAAAAACAAATTGGAAAAGATAGGTAGGAGGAAGGGAAACAAACACGGAGAAGACGGCAGAATGAGAAGCATAATGAAGAAGTAAACACGATTGATGAAGTGGGAATGGAAGAGAAAGGAGAAACCTCAGAAGGGAGAGCAGTCTGACAGCATCATTAGGGGAATATTGACATTACATAGTAGCAGGTACTTAGTCTAAAATTTCTCCAAACCTCAGTGCCTCCCACCCGTTCTCTTGAGGCTCATCAAGTGGGGCATGTGCAATGGGCAGTGTGACCTCAAATTCACTGAGAGAAGTCAAACTGCAAGCGAGAACTGTGGTTTAACATAATTCAGCAGGAGCGGTTTAAGAGAAAGTATCTGGTTATCCATAGTGTTACAGATTGGGGAGTCTTTCAACATCCCCCCCGCCAGCAAGATCAGTCGAAGGAGATCAGTTGTGCCTCGGCTCTGCCCGCCACCTGCTGGGGCTGTGAAGGGGGCTGCTGTTGGGCTGCCTGCTGTTGTGGGGGAGGCCCTCCAGGAGGCGGCATCTATGGCAAAGCAAACAGACCAGCGTCAGAAGAAGTCATTTAATCCTTAAGCCATCACAGTACGGTGTCTTTTTTCACCCGAATTGCAAAAACACAGTATCCATCATCCATCAGTTGAATATTTGAGTCTGCCTGCTATGACTAGAACCGGGCACTAAGGATCCCTGGTTTAGTGCAACAGCAGGCAGATCTTTACTTGATGTACAGTTAATCAAATAACCCCATCAGAAGTGCTTCCCTATACACCTCCAGCCACCATCAAATGGATCAATTTTTGTACAGGTTTTATTTGGTGCCAAATATGTCACCTTATAGTCACTTCCAAAACACTGTTCTGGTCACATTAGAGCTAAACACTTTCGACCAGGTGCAGTAAATGATGAGTGAGGGCTGAGAAGACTGACTAGCTTCCAGTCAACACCAGGATCATGCTCAACATGATCACCATTACAAACTCAGCAATGGATTGTTCTGCACCACAATACATTCAAGTCCTTTTGTGGAAGTATCCAGTGTAGACGTCCGCTTAGGTCAGACTAGGGGAGGGAAAAACCCCAACTCCTGTACAAAGTGCACTTAGTAACCGATACCTTGCTTGTTATTACCAATCTATGGTTTGTATCAATAAAGTTTGTTTAAGGAGTGCCACGAACCATCAATCCATTCAAATCTGCTTCCGGGTGTATACCTAATCACAGTATGTCAATTCACCCTACTAACACTACCTCCCAAGTACACAGAACCTTCTTTCCATTTTAACTGCAACTTGAATACCTGAAAATATGCCATTATTTCGTACCCAGAACCAGTAACTTACAGCAGATGAACGCACTGGAAATCCTTTGACTTCAGACTATTTTCCCCCCTGGCCACTTTAATGCGTTAGTTCCCGTCATTGTTTCTGTTGTCTTGAGAATCTTATTTACAAATACAGTTCACCTGGCGGAGGTGGGTGGGTGGGTGGCTCCTATGTGAATCCAGAAAACTCTTCAAGCTGCAAAACTACTCCTACCTGCAAGTAACTGTTCGTTTTGCACTAGGAATCTTTTCTGGATTCACATCCTATACATTGATTATATAGCAGAATTTTCTTCTGTCAGGAGGCTGGGTTATTCAGAGTGTCTGCAAGCAAGTGTTTTTGTTTTTAATAAACCTTTTATTAATTTTCCATACATAAACACATTGTTTAGAGCAGTCGAAACCGTAACATCCCTTAAAGTTCCCAAACATCACATTAGTTCCAAAAGTGAATTGAGTGAGGTCTTTTCAGATGTGTGATTCTCTCTCCCTGCCCCCCACCACCTTAAGTCCTTTCCTCCTACCGGTGCAGAAAGCATTTTAACACTTTTTGTCCTACTTGGGCCTCCCTTTTTGATTGGATGTCCTCACACTGTTTCATGAACATGTGTACTGAAGATCGGGGGGCTGCAGCACAGATATTGTTCAACGTCATGCTTCATAGGAAGGCCAGAGTTGCTCCGGTTTACCTTGTTGAGCTTGCTTATCTTCTTTCTTTGAGTGTAGCTCCTGCTGCCCTTTGACAAAATTGGATCCTTTGTACAATCCCTCTTGCAATGAAAACTTATGACAGGTGAGCCCTTGCTCCTCCCTCCTGATAGTTTTGTCTTTTGTGTACTGTAAAAAAAAATCGCCTTTTTGACATCCACGGTGTGTGGGCCTTTTCTGCCTGCGTCTTTGGTTGTTGGAAAAAGGTTGGTTTCTGTATGGCCTAATTTACATGGAAACCTGATACCATCGTTAGTATGAGATAACAACTTACTCTACCTTCCAGGTAGAGACTATCTAATCATAGGTTCATCTCCTTTTGAATACTTCACCTGGAGTCCGACCGTATCCGAACATTTTTTGCAGTAGCTCTGTGTGCTGTCAGGTGGTGCCGTGTAACTCCGCACCAACGCTGCTCTTCTCTGGAAATGATGTACTGTCCCAATGTAGGTGCCACTCTCACCTGCTGATGTCCGTTGCTTTTGAGGCTGTCCGCGCCGCCAGGTGAAGAGCCCCAGCATCCAACTGGTTTGTCCAGTGTGCCGATTCCTAAACTAGTGATCTTTTTAATGGACAGAGCCCAATTTACAGAACGGGGAGGATCAGTGATGAACCTGCGGTTAGTCAAAGGATCTTATTTAGATCTCTGCAGATGGAATATTCAGTCACAAACCTCTCCATAGGATATAATGGGATCATAATACAGCAGACGGGATATCCGTCACGTTTGTGAATATTCCCCTCCGCCATGATCTAAATCAGGCCCAGAGTCTCTACTAGAAGGAATATGCTACTTACCAGTATGCATCTGTTCTTGGCATGTAGAGCTGCAGAGTTGTACACTTAGCATAGATCGCCATCTGGTGTTGGGCCCGGATGTTTGCAGTTTGTTTTTCTTCTTGGACAGTCTTTGGAAGTCACGAGTTTGGTGACTCCTCCTTCGGTCCGTACTGCGCATGGGCTTCGGCTCCATCCTCAGATTGTTTTTCGCCAACAGGGAAATGATGGAGCTTGGTAATCACAGTGAGAAACCCATGTGTGTAGTATCTAAATAAGATGTACTGGAACGGATACAGGTAGCCGGGGAGGCGGGTGGGCGTGTACAACTCTGCAGCTCTACATGCCAAGAACAGATGCATACTGGTAAGTAGCATATTCCGTTCGAGGCATATGAGCTGCAGATTGTACACTTAGCATAGATTATATAGCAGTACCCAAGCCTAGCGGCGACCACCGGTATCCGTTGCAGTGGTTTGAAATAGTGTCTTTAGTACAGCCTGGCCCACTCTAGCTTGCTGCTTGGAATGCACATCTACACAGTAATGTTTTGTGAAGGTGTGCGGTGTAGACCATGTGGCTGCTTTACAGATGTCATCCAAGGGTATATTCCCTAGAAAGGCCATAGAAGCCCCTAACTTTCTTGTAGAATGGGCTTTAGGCGGAACAGATAATGTTCTTTTAGCCTTTTGGTAGCAAATCTGTATGCATTTTACAATCCACCTAGCTATCCCTGATTTAGAAATGGGGTTGCCTTTATGTGGTGGAGAGAAGGAGATGAACAATTGTTTAGTCTTCCTGAAGGGTTGCGTTCTTTGTATGTAGTATAGCAAGGCCCTTTTTACATCGAGTGTGTGTAAGGCTCTTTCTGCAACAGATTGAGGTTGCGAGAAGAAGACAGGTAATTCCACCGATTGATTGAGATGAAAGGGGGAAATGACCTTGGGCAGGAACTTCGGATTTGTGCGAAGTATGACCTTGCTGTGATGTATTTGTATGAAGGGTTCTTGTATAGTGAACGCTTGTATTTCACCAACCCTTCTAAGGGAAGTGATAGCTACGAGAAAAGCTGTTTTCCAGGTGAGAAACTGTAGCTCGCATTTATGCATTGGTTCGAAAGGCGGACCCATTAGTCGTGTAAGAACTAAATTTAGGTTCCATACAGGGGAAGGTGGTGCCCTGGGAGGAATTACTCGTTTAAGGCCTTCCATGAAGGCTTTAATAGCGGGCACTCTGAAGAGAGATAAATGCTGTCTGTTTTGTAGATAAGCAGCGATCGCTGCTAGGTGTAGGCGTATGGATGAATATGCCAGGTTACACCTGTGAAGATGGAGCAGATAGCATATGATGTGCTGTATGGATGCATCTGAAGGGTTGATTGTATTGTTACGGCAGTAAATAACAAATCTTTTCCACTTTGCGGCATAACATGCTCTAGTGGTAGGACGTCTGGCTTCCATGATGATGTTCATGCAATCAGGGGGAAGGTTAAGGTATCCGAATTCTAGGATTTCAGGAGCCAGATCGCCAGGTTGAGCTGAGCTGGGTCCGGGTGCCTGATTTCTCCATGGTTCTGGGTTAGGAGGCATGGGGATAGGTGCAGTTTTTGATGTGGTACCACTGATAGTTGTAGTAGCGTGGTGTACCACGGCTGCCTGGCCCACGTCGGAGCTACCAGAATGAGTGTGAGGGAGTGCTGTTGTAGCTTCCTGACCACTAATGGAATTAGTGGGAGAGGTGGAAAGGCGTATGCAAATCTGCCTGACCAGTTCATCCATATCGCATTGCCCTTGGACAATGGGTGTGGGTATCTGGCGGCGAAGCTTGGGCATTTTTTGTTTTCGTGGGTGGCGAAGAGGTCTATCTGAGGATGCCCCCACTGTTGGAAGAATGGCTGAAGAACTTGCGGATGCAGTTCCCATTCGTGTAGTTGTTGCGTTTGTCTGCTGAGCAGATCTGCCATGGTGTTTTGTACGCCTGGAACGTGTTGTGCCAGGAGAAAGATGTTTTGGGGAATTGCCCATCTCCATATGCTCTGGGCTAAGCGGGAGAGCTGGGGAGAGTGTGTCCCCCCCTGTTTTTGGATATAATACATTGCAGTCATGTTGTCTGTGCGAATGAGGACTGCTTTGCCCGAAATCTGTTGTTGGAAAGATTTTAGGGCTAGAAAGATCGCCAAGAGCTCCAGATGGTTGATGTGGAGCAATTTTTGCTGTGGCGTCCATAGACCTTGCATTGTGAGGTGTAGGAGGTGCGCTCCCCAGCCGGAGAGCGATGTGTCCGCTGTTAGAATCACCTGAGGAACCGGGTCCAGGAACGGCCGCCCTTTGGAAAGGTTTGTGGTGTTCCACCACTGCAGAGAGTGATGTGTGCGGCCGTCCACCAACACCAGATCCGTCAGCTGACCCTGGGCCTGTTTCCACTGTTGTGCTAGGCACTCTTGAAGTGGACGCATGTGTAGTCTTGCATGGGGCACTATAAAGATGCAAGACGCCATCATTCCTATGAGCTTCATGAACACTCTTGCTGGAAGAGAGTGTTGGGGAAGGAATGTTTTGCGTAAGGCTTGAATGCTTGTGATTCTGGCTGTGTTTGGATAGGCAATACCTTTGGAGGTGTCTATAGTGGCCCCGAGATATTGCTTTGTGTGAGATGGTATGAGGTGGGACTTTTGGTAGTTCACCGTGAAGCCTAGCTGGTGGAGCAGTTGGATGGTGCTGTTTGTATGCTGCACGCATTGGTGGTAAGACGCGGCTTTTATCAGCCAGTCGTCTAAGTAAGGGAAGACGTGAATGTGTTGACGTCTGAGGTGTGCTGCTACTACCGCTAGGCATTTGGTAAACACCCGTGGTGCGGTGGTGACCCCGAAGGGGAGAACCGTGAATTGGTAATGTTGCCCGTCCACCACGAACCTGAGGTATTTCCTGTGAGAGGGGTGTATTGGAATGTGAAAGTATGCGTCTTTCAGATCCAATGTTGTGAGAAAGTCTCCCTGACAGAGGAGCGGGAGGACTTGTTGTAGGGTGACCATATGGAAATGGTCTGAATGTATGTAGGCATTTAGAGGCCGGAGGTCCAGGATGGGCCTGAGGGTCCCGTCTTTCTTTGGTATTAGGAAATATAGGGAGTAAACCCCTAGATTTTGCTGATTGATGGGGACCTGCTCTATAGCGTGTTTTTGGAGGAGGGAGAGTACCTCCTGTTTGAGCAGTGTGGAATGTTCTTGAGACATTGGGCGGTGCCTTGGTGGGATATTGGGTGGGGTAGATGTTAGCTCGAGACAGTACCCTGACCGAATGATTTGGGTCACCCATTTGTCCGATGTTATGGACTCCCATGCGTGGATAAAGTTTTGTAGTCTGCCCCCGACCGGAGTGGAATGGTCTGGGGGGAGCAGAGGGAAGTCATTGTGTGGGCGGGGTGGCAGAACGGGTGTTGTTAGTTTTGCCCCTGCCCTTATTGTTGTTGCCTCTGTAACCACCCCTTTGGTTGCCCTTTGAAAAGGTATTTTGAGGAGGGGATTTGTAGGAGGTAGAGGTGCTATCGGTGGAGAAGCCTCTGCCTGTGCCACGAAAGGAGGAGCGTCGAAAGGAACGTTTAGACGCTTGTGTTTGGAGTGCCCCCATAGACTTTGCTGTGTCTGTGTCCTTTTTCATCTTTTCCAACGCTTCGTCTACCTTGGGCCCAAAGAGCGTTTGTTGGTCAAAGGGGTGATTGAGTATGGACGCCTGGACTTCAGGCTTAAACCCTGAGATCCTGAGCCAGGCATGGCGACGAAGCAGGACACTGGTATTTATGGCTCTAGAAGCAGTGTTGGCTGCATCGAGGGCACACTTAATGGAGGTGTTTGTAATGAGTTTACCCTCCTGTATTAGCTCATGAGCCCTACGCTTGTGTTTCTCGGGGAGGTGCTGCATAAGAGCCTCAAGTTCATCGTAGTGTGCTCTGTCATAGCGCGCAAGTAGCGCTTGTGTGTTTGCAATGCGCCACATGTTTGCAGCTTGAGAGGCGGTGCGCTTGCCAGACGCGTCTAGGAGTTTGGATTCCTTGTCTGGCGGTGGGGCTTCTCCTGAGGACTGGGAGTTAGCCCGCTTTCTAGCTGTAGAGACAACTAGGGAATCTAAGGGAGCAGGGCCCTTAATGTATGCAGGGTCTGTGGGTGCCGCCTTATACTTTTTCTCTATTCTAGGGTTTAGTACCCTGGCCCTGACAGGGTCTTTGAACACCTCTGCGGCATGCTTGGTGACACCCTTAAGCATGGGTAAGATGGAGGTGGATTTGTCCTGTATGTCGAATGTATCCAGTAAGAAGTCGTCTTCCACTGGTTCAGTGTGCATGTCCACCCCATGGTAGTGTGCTGCTCTCTGCACTAAATGATGGAACCCTAAGGAGTCCTCTGGAGGAGACGGCCTGGATGGGTATAGGTCGTCCTGAGGAATATCGGGTACATCAGGGTTATTGTAATCCTCCCACGGGTCTGGGGTCCCTGGTGGAGTGGGATCCATGGGGGCATCCGCCGGATAATTGTCCGGGTCCCCGTCGTCCGGATCTGGGGACGGGGCCGGAGAGTAGTGAGGTAAGGGTGGCGGAGACCTGGGAGGGGGTGGAGGAGGTAGGGGAGGTGGTAGTGGGGAGGGCACTCTGAGGGGAGAAGTAGCTGAGTCCTTCCGTTTGGGTGGTGGAGGAGGAGCCGGAGTATCAAGGCGTCTTTTCTTGATAATTAAAGTCAATAGTCCAGTCTTTGGATCTTTGGACAGAGTCTTTTGTAGAGGGTCTGGTGTAAACAGAGCCAGTGGCGTCGAATCGTCCGTCGGCACCGGTGATTTCGGAACCGAGGACTTCGATGGTTTGTGTGCGCCATGCTTTTTTGGGGCCTCCTGTTTTTTCGGCGTCGAAGGAGTTTTCGGCGCCGGAGCGTCGGTGCCGACAGATTTATGTTTGTGTTTGGTCGGCACCGAGAGTCCAGGCTTCGGCACCGGTGGCTTTGGAGTCGAGCTGGATATTGCTTTCTTCGGTGCCGGATGCTGTTTTTCGGCACCGGGCGTCGGCTGGCTCGATCCCGAGCTGCCGTGAGACTTTGGATGCTTCGACACCGAGCCCGAAGGTGGGGTGATCGAAGCTTTGGTCTTGGTTTTGCCCAGGCCGGCAGGCGAGGGAGTAACCTGAGTCTCTTTGGTTTTGGGCGCGGGGGTGGGAGGGGGCACAGTACTCACGGCCCGCTGCGCCGGTGTGATGTCCTCCACGTCGGAGTCGTCAGCCTCGGAAGCGCTGACGACGTCTTCTTCCTGCTCGGTGTGTGTTTGCCCCGAAGCTTCGGCGCCGTCTCCGAAGATGTCCGGTGGAGCTGCAGACGATGAGTGCGCCATGGTGCGTCGAGCTTTTCGATCCCGGATGGTTTTCTTCGATCGAAAAGACTTACAGGCGGGGCAGTCTCTGGCCTCGTGTTCTGGAGAGAGGCAAAGATTACACACCTGATGGAGGTCGGTGTGGGGAAATTTAGACCCACATTTTGGGCACTTTTTGAACGGAGTCCTTTCCATCGGCCGGGACCGGAGTCGAGGAGGGCCCGAAGGCCGGTGCCGATGTACGGGATGGAGAAAAGTGCCGCTTCGAGAGATGAAGATGAAGAAACTCGAAGAGACGAGGATTTTCCGTCGAGGCTGGAACCGTAGAAGTTCGAAGCCGGAGCACGAAGTATCACATCCGAGCCCAATAGCGGAAAAAAAACAATCTGAGGATGGAGCCGAAGCCCATGCGCAGTACGGACCGAAGGAGGAGTCACCAAACTCGTGACTTCCAAAGACTGTCCAAGAAGAAAAACAAACTGCAAACATCCGGGCCCAACACCAGATGGCGATCTATGCTAAGTGTACAATCTGCAGCTCATATGCCTCGAACAGAGGGTTACTGAAGGTAAGTAACAGTTGCGAGACCTATTGCATTGCAAATGCTTGTTATGTGTATGATGCTGGCACTCAGATAGCCAGCCTCTTGAATACAATCCGAAAAACCGCTCCATTCCTCTACCCATCACTGGGCAGTGCTTTAAATGGAAATATAGAAGTGCAAGTACTCATTATTCAGAGTACCTGTTTGCTCCTCAGAAGTGCCGGTACACTTTTGTCAAATGGATTGTAGCAGTGCAGGTACTCTCCATTTCAAAATAAATAAATGGGGCTACTCAGCTGGAGACATGCTGAAGCCAGTAGACAGTGCTTGTTACCAGCTGAAACCCTGGACAGTATGGTGCCCACAAACATCCTGAACCATAGAGCATTATGCATTCATTTACTAGATCTTTTTATGCAGTGCGCACTCCCTGACCAGATAACATTGTGGTCACAAGAGATTTAAACCTCAGTTTATTGTTCCATCTAATGGGTTGCAAAAAAAATGTAGAGGACTTTGTTTTCATAGATTTCTTGGGGTAGCCACCTCTCCCTAGGTCATGATGAATAGTGTTCCTAGTCCTGGATTTTTATATGGTGACCTAAGGCATTATGGGTGTTGTAGTCTTGCTTCGCTTGAACTATCTAGAGACTAACACACATGAAATCAATGATTTGCTGGTGAAACGTACGAGACTGGAGGCAGTGTCTGTAATAACATGGGGCGAGGTGGTCACCCTAGTTTAGTTGTGACTTGGATCCCTTACATCAGGGATAGCAAGGGCAAGAGAGGTATAACACTTAATGTCCTTAATAGTCCATGAGTAAAGACTCTCCAAAGTCTAAAGCACATTGTATTCACCCATCACAGAGTTTTGCAAGGGACTTTCATATATCCAAATCCTAATTTTGCAGTCCCCCACCTTCTCCTGGGCGCCTACTTCCCTCTTCCTTAAGTGAAGTCTGGAAGAAGGACTGCATTACTACCGCCCAAAAAACTCAGGGACACTGTGCCGCAGACCAGCAAACCTTGCAAAAATAGCCTAGTAATGCACGTCGTCAGCGGTGGTGTGCACGGAGCCTAAAATAGAAATGACCTCTTTGATTGTAAAAGAGAAAAGGGAGAGGATGCAGAATGCCCCTTGACTACACAACCCATGCTAGTGCCCCGCTACTCAAAGTAGGGGAAGGATTTAAAAGCACCCTTTCACAGATGAGCACCGCCGGCATCGCCATATTGCTCACTTGAGCTGTACTTATGACTAGCTGTCAGACAAAAGGGCTTGCTGCATGACCTTGGAGTAGTCACCGGTCACTGCCTGAAGAACATGGGGCATTAGTCAGAGTAGCAAACCTGCCATAAGGGCGCGTTACAGACATTCGAGACCCCCTCTGCTCCAATTACGGAAAAAAAAACACATAGGTGTACGCAAAGGAAATTTGGAGTTTTAGGACTTTCCACCAACCTCTAAGAGAAGCTGTCAGATAAACAGATGCCCATTTAAACAAGTTTTGATTTTCTTTTTTGGCCGTGAAATCGTTTTCAGAGTGAAAACATTTTTTCCTCCACAGTCCTTTAAAAACGAACGCATTAGAAGCAGGTAACGACCTCTAAGGAGAAATGTCTGCAGATAATTTCTGTGGCGATTCTTACGTGCACTGTCAATCGAACTCTTCCGCAAGCAATATTCAGTGCATGTACTTACCGAGAAATCCATAAGAGGGAGCCATAGCACAGAGAACAGACAGCTATGTCTGCAGTAACAAATTCAAACAGTACGCACTATACCATCCTTCACAAATTAAAATAAGATCACCCGGGCAGCATCTCAGATTAATTATGTAGAAAAAACGTTTTAATTTCATCCAGAAGGGAAAAAAAGCATTATTCATTCTGTTGCAATAGTATCAAAGTATTAACCCCTCGAACAACAAGTGGTGCGTGCGCACGCCACAGTGAGACATCTGGTTTCAATTATTGCGCCAGTGTCTGGGCACGATAATTAAAACCACATGCCAGCCGTGCGGGTAACCAACACCAATAGGCCATGGGCGGAGTAATGCGCCCGCCTTTGGCCAATTGGGTGCTGTCTTTGTTAAAAAGACGCACGCAAAGGCCAATAGCGTGGGCCAAAACAAAAAGCACACGCACAAGCGTGTGCAATTCTTAGGTCTGTTTTCGAAATCCCCTATGTGAAGTCTTCGCCAGAACAGCGCATGCGCGCTGTTACAGGCTCAACCTAAAAAGGGGGGTAGGGAAGTGGAACAATCAAGCAGTACCGGGCAGCCTGACCGGAAGAAAGCAAAGAGGACACCCACAGAAGACAAGCCACCCAGAGGGAGGCGAGAGCAGAAAACCAAGCTGAGGGTCCTCGCAGAACGGGGAGGAAGGGCGGGTCGTGAAGGAATCTGCAGCTAGAATCGTCTCTACCAGATACATCGTTACCGGAGGTAAGTAACTTGTACATCTGATAGAGACTACTAGCCGCAGATTCCTTAACGTAGAATAGATACCCTAGCCATACCCAGAAGGGAGGAGGAGGAGGGCCTGCGAGAAAGCCTCCCCAGCAGGAGAGACACAGGGCCCAAGCAAGGGACATGTCACAGTGACAAGAAGGGAAGGCCAGGAGACCCCAAGCCCAACCAAGGGAGAACTGCCATAACACCCAGCAGGGGCAGACAGCGCCCGAAGAGCCTCAAGGAACAAAAGAACCACCTCAAACCCCAGGGAGAAGAGGTAGAACCGGAGGCAGGGTCCGCCGTAAGAAACACACACAGTGACAGGAAACAGCTGAACACACCTCGGCCGCAAGCAGCGGACAAGACAGGAACGGCTCCACCGCCAAAGCGCAGGCGTAAGAAGAAAGGCACTGGTGCGGAACCAGAGGCAGGAGCACAAGGGAACACATCAAAGGCCACAAATGTGGACCAGAACAAGCAGGCATGCGCAGCCAGCAGCAGGCAACACCATGGAGCAGTGCGCCCAGAACAAGCCAGGCGCAAGCCGAAGGCAGAGGCCAGGGAGGGCCAGGACACACCCCAAAGGAGGGGCCGGGCCAGAAAAACACACTGACCCACAAAAGAAGTGGGAACAGGCAGAAAAGAAAGAGAGAGACACGGAGGACGGGCCCGGGCCGTCAACCAGAACACTGAAAGCCAAGGAAAGCCAGTCCCTCTGGAACACCAGACAGAGGACCAGGCCAAAACGCCAGACAGAAGCGCGGAATCGCCGCAACACGATGCCGCAGACAGCAGGCCAGACTGGTCTAGCGACATAGCGAACATGGAGAAGGACAGACCTGGGCGCAACGCAAGCTGCGCCAAGACAATTGTCAAAGAGACCGCACCTGCGATATACCGTGATGCCATGGAGAGCAAGGAACCCAAAAAGGGTGACCACACCTCCCCAGCACACAACAGAGCTATGTAATAGCTATAAGTACCCCACATAGGATATGCTATGTCCCAGGAAAACATGGGAACACCTCTTAGGAAAACATTCCGCAGCAGAGCACAAACAGAAAGACCTGCGGGTAGAACCGCAGACGGCTTGCCAATCAGCCAATAAAAGAAGACACAGAAGGCCCAATCTCAGGACCTACGCGGGCTTACCAACAGCCAAAACCACAAGTCAAAAAAGGAGGGCTGGACCAGCAGCCAACAGCACCGAAGGGCCAACCGAAGGACCCTGAAGGTACACCAACCACACAAAACACACAACCGGGGCTACCAAACACTAGACCCCAGAAAACAATGAGAGAACACCTCCCAGAACACAGCAGAGGACCGACATCCAGGTTTACTGAGGGGGTGGAGGAGGACGAAGCCCTGCAAGGAACCATTGAATGACAGAATCCGCAGGGCCGTGAAACAAAAGAGTGCCATCGAAAGGGAGGTCAACCAGACGCTCCCTAACATTCTCAGGGAAAACACTATCCCTCAACCAAGCATGGCGACGGAGGGCTACCATAGAAGCCATAGTGCGACCAAGAGCCTCAGAGACATCTAGGGGCGAGCGAAGAATAAACGCGGCCAGCTCTCGCCCATCCAACACATGGTGCAGCAGATCAGTGCAGGCACCCTCCTGAGAAGCACAAGACAGAAGGGACTCCGCGGAATCCCACAAGCTGGAAGTGGCTCTGGCCAACACACAAAGCGTGTTGAACGCCCGCAAGGCAGCACTGGAGGAAGCGAAGATGTTACGCCCCCATGAATCTAACCACCGGGCCTCCCGGGACGGAGGAGACAACAACAAAGGCAAGGAAGGAAAGGCAGTCTGCAGAAGAGGGCCCGTGGTAGAAGGGTGGAAGGAAAGGCAGACTGGATCATGCGGAGCAGGAGTGACTGGGGCACGGGGTCCCCCGTGGCAGGACACCCCCAGGCTCCCAAGAGAGAATTATGGAGCGAAGCTTCGAAAGGAAGAAGCAGCTCCAGTCCACCAGAGCCCTGATGGAGAACCTCAAGCAAATGGCCCGCGGGGAATGGGCAGCCGGTTCGCCCATGCGCAAAATCCCAGCGGCCGTGGAGACAGCCCGGGCGAAGGCAGCACTCGCCTCCGTGAGGCAACGCGGGGGAGAGAGCAATTCCGCTGTGGGCGACGGCTGTAAGCTAAGCCGGCCATCCCCCAGCCCAACTGGAGGAAGAAACAGCCAAGCTCGGAATGGGGGAGGGTTGACAGACGAGTGGGGAACCAGAGGCGCCTCTGGGGAAGACTGTGGGCACGGGGACGGCGAAGATCCCTCCTTGGAAGACGCCTGGGTAAAAGCCCGTCTCCGGGGAAGAAGAGATAAAAGGTGGCCGAACCTCTGGAGAAGAGGGAGTCTCCGAAGACGAATCGACGACCCAACGCTGGCACGGCGAAGGGGACGCCGAGACGACCTCCACCACCACCTGTGCAGCGGGAGAACGGGGCAGGGTCGGAGCCCGGATGGCTCGGCGCAGACTCGACCTCCGACGAGGCAGCCGCCTGCGTGGAGAGACGAGGGGGACCCGGGGACGCGCCCTGGCCCCCAGCCAGTCCCTGCGGCGCCGCCAGTGCCGTCAGCAGCCAGCGCCTGAGCAGCGTCAGCTCGGCCTCGGACAAGGCCGCCACCTGCCCAGAGGACTGAGGACGACTCGGGGATGAGCCACGAATCCCGGCAACCTCCCACGACACCGCAGGGACCCCCACGGGGGTTTGTGGCGAGGAAGAGGCGCCGTGGGCCAAAGGGGAGAACCCCGCAGGGCTGCACCCCGACGACACCACACCTCCAAGACCTGAAGCTGAACCTGTCGGCACCGGGGCTGGAGCCGCCGGAGACTCCACAGAAGGCCCGCACATGGCAAGGGATCCGCGGATGTCCCTGGAAGAGGAGAAGGAGCCAATGAGGCCTGCAGGCCGCAGCATAGGGCTTCATTTGGACTCTGGTCGCCCCCATGCCGGGAAACGGCAGGTAGGGTGGCGTCGCGCGAGGCCGCACGACCTGCAGAGAACCCGCATCCCCCACAGGGCGAGGACCGGGCCTCGGGGACAAGCTGTGATACTCACCAACGGATGAGCGACGCCCCTGCGGCCTCGGAGAAGGATGATGTCGGAGATGGAAGCGGCGGTTCCTGGACCCTTCCGCGGGGGATGGACGCGGTGACGCCGCCGGCCTGGACATGCGGGCCAAAAGGAGTTTCATCCGGCGCTCCCGCCGGGACTTCAGCTTCATCGACTGACAAGCCTCGCAGTCCGTGGAGTCATGGTGCTCACCCAAACACCACATACAAATGGGGTGAGGGTCCGTCGCCAACATCTGGCGCGCGCAAGATAAGCATGTCTTGAAGCCCGAAGGCATTCGCACACTGTTCTCAAAAAGAAACGCAAAGCGTGAAAAGAAGGCCTGAAAACAGGCCAGGGACACGATCCGCATGGCACAGGAAACTGACGTCAGCGCGCCGGGGTGGGGTTATGTGACCTCGCTGACGTCACGCCCGCGGTGGATGTCAGAGCGGAGTCATGTTGTACCGCCCCCCGGCGCGCAGAGATGCTGGGGCAAGAACATTTTGCGGGTCCAGTCTCACGCCTGGGGATAATTCTATGCTAAGGAAAATGCGGCTAGTAGTCTCTATCAGATATCATTATATCTCTTTATGTTGAACCACTGGTGACCACCAATTTTGGTTCTGTATCTTTTTCCTTTTTGTGCATGTTATTTAAGCAGAAGTGAATCCTTCTTAGGTCCCGTTGAATGCCAATACACCTCTGATGAGGGTTCCGCTAACAGAAACATTTTGACCAAAGACACACCAAAGCAGGGTCAGATGATCGCTGCAATGTTTATGTGAATAAAGTTGTATGCCTGCTCTGGAGTTAGTTGTAATCACAGTTATCACATTTTGTTAAAGTTTTGCATGCACTGCTAGCCTCACCACCCTGTTGCCTCCATAGGGTTTTCTACCAGGTCTCAAAACATCAAAAGAGCTCCTCCTGATTAGAGAGGGAGTTGTAGCTAGCACCGTGATCTGCTGTCATGGTGTGAGGATAATCCCTGCGATGAAGCATTCCTCCTCTGGTGGGTGAGGAATTAGGTCCTTAAAAAAGGAATACTTCCTAATTATCTATGTTTCGAATTTTCCTTTAGATACAGGTGATTCGCTGTGTGAATGACAAAGTCTTTTGTCTGGCATCGAGGTGTCCCTGCAATTTGGTGAGGATAGGCTCAACCGGCCGTTCCTTTGGCTCTGTGACTGTCTGTGCTGGTTTTGGCGTCAAGTGTTTTAGGTGCCAAGTGTTTGGATGCCTAAGAAGTTTTCTGTGCCTTGGCATGGTGAGATGTCTTGGGCACCATGTTTTTGTGGTGTCGATTTTGGCTCCGAAGGCCTGGAAGGCTTTTCAAGCGTTGTATGAGTCTTTGATGCAAGCTTTGAAAAGGGCTTCGACTTTGTACTGGTCGATGCATTTGACTTATCGGTGCCTTCAGAAGTCAGTTTAGGTAGAAGGACAAGTGTGTGCTCCTTTGACTTGTGCCAGATACCTCCATGGCCCAATGGCAGTGGCGTTCCGTGAGCCAGTGTGTGTCTGTGTTTGGGCGTGGGAGGCTTTTGCTAATGTACTCACATGCCCCACAGAGTCATTTGGCTCATTGTCCGATTCGAAACAGTCTCCAATGCTGGTGAATAGGAAAGGAGTGTACATTTGCACCCCCTAGGCTTCTGCTTCCTGCTCAATGTCCTCCTCAGTATGGAGGATTTGCTGTTGGTCCCTAAAAATATCAGGTGCATTGACGGCTAGATTTTTCTGCATTGCAGTATGTGCCAAGTGCCATTCTCTACGATGCCAGTTTTCTTTGACTGAAAGGCAAAGCAGGCTTCACACAACGTTTTCTTGTTTTTTGGAGACAGGCATTGAAGTCTTGCCTGGAGTATTTGGTGTGGGACTTGGGGCAGAAGCTGAAGGGAGTCTTTTCCATCACTCCGTGTGCGTAGAGTGAAAAAAGATGGCAGTTAATTTCGAAAACCGGGCCTGAGCCAAGGCGGAAAGAACGAAGAGTGTCAAAAAGACCAGCAGTTGTTGTTTTCCCGTATTATTCGTCGATGGCTGAGATGTCGGCTGCTGGAACATGTTGAAGCATTGATCCCAGAGCTCCGAGATAGAAATCTCAACCCGATGATGGAGAAAAACAATATAACAATAGAATCGATGACCATGCACAATGCAGACTATAGGAGGAGTCACCTATAACTAGCAACTTGAAAGACTTCTTCAAAGAAAAACAAGCTGCAAATGTCATAGCCCAACACTAGATGGCAGGAGTATTGAATATGCTACTTACCAGTATGCATCTGTTCTTGGCATGTAGAGCTGCTGACATTCATATCTGTGCATAGATCGCCGCCTAGTGTTGGGTCCGGATGTTTGCACGTTGTTGTCCTGGAAGAGTCTTCGAAGGATCCTGAGATAGGTGACTCCTCCCCTGGACCACAGTGCGCATGGGCATCATCTCCATCCTCAGATTGTTTTTCGCCATTGTGGCAGTGATGGAGTAGATACAGAAAGTGATGACCATGCTATACAGTAATTCTGAGAGCTGCAGCTGCCACAGGCGCCGGGGAGGAGGGTGGGCGATATGAATGTCAGCAGCCCTACATGCCAAGAACAGATGCATACTGGTTAGTAGCATATTCAGTTCGAGGCATGTGGGCTGCTGAATTCATATCTGTGCATAGAATACATAGCAGTACCTCCTGTTAGCGGCGGCCACCAGTGCCAGCTGCAGCGGTCTGAAAAAGAGTTTTGAGAACAGCCTGTCCTACAGCTGCCTGCTGTTTTGAGTGTACATCTACACAGTAGTGTTTGGTAAATGTATGTATATTGGACCATGTGGCTGCTCTACATATTTCCTGTAAAGGAATGTTTCCCAGGAAAGCCATGGACGCCTCTAACTTACGTGTTGAATGGGCTCGTGGGGGAATCGTTAATGTGCGTTTAGCCTTTTGATGGCAAATTTGAATACATTTAATGATCCATCTGGCTATACCTGCTTTGGAAATGGCGTTGCCCTTGTGTTGTGGAGAAAAGGCAACGAAAAGTTGTTTTGTCTTCCTAAAGACTTTAGTTCTGTCTATATAGTACATGAGGGCTCTTTTTACATCCAGTGTATGGAGCATTCTTTCTGCTACATTTTGTGGATTTTGAAAGAAAACAGGCAGTTCTATATTTTGATTCATGTGGAACTGTGATATTACTTTAGGCATGAATTTGGGGTTGGTACGAAGTACGACCCTGTTCGCGTGAACCTGTATGAATGGCTCTTGAATGGTTAGTGCTTGGAGTTCACTAACTCTTCTTAACGAAGTGATTGCCACTAGGAAAGGTACTTTCCAGGTGAGGAATTGACTCTCACATGAGTGGAGAGGTTCGAAGGGTGGACCCATTAGTCGGGTGAGGACCAAGTTGAGGTTCCACACCGGTGCTGGTGGGTGTCTTGGGGGAATTACTCGTTTAAGTCCCCCCAAGAAAGCTTTGATGGCAGGCACTCTGAACAAGGAGAGGTGCTGCCTGTTTTGGAGATAGGCTGCTATTGCGGTCAAATGGATACGTATTGAGGTGTATGCCAGATTGCATCGGTATAGGTGTAAGAGGTAACAGATTATATTTTGAATGGATGCGTCTAGCGGGTTAATGTCATTGTTGTTGCAGTAGATGACAAACCTCTTCCATTTAGCTGCATAGCAGGCTCTGGTAGTGGGTCTCCTGGCCTCCTTAATGATCTCCATACAGTCAGGTGGCAGGTTTAGGTAGCCAAACTCTAAGACTACAGGAGCCAGATTGCCAGGTTCAGCTGTTGCGGATCTGGGTGCTGAATTTCGCCATGGTTCTGCGTTAAGAGTGCAGGTTTGATCCGCAGCCTTTGATGCGGCACCACGGAAAGTTCTAGAAAGGTGGTGTACCATGGCTGGCGCGCCCATGTGGGAGCAACTAGGATGAGCGTCAGTGAGTGCTGTCGTAGTTTGCGTGCCACCAGCGGTATCAATGGCGCTGGGGGAAAAGCGTACGCAAATCTGCCGGACCAGTTCATCCATATCGCATTGCCCTGCGACTGTGGATGTGGGAACCTGGCGGCAAAGCTTTGGCATTTTGCGTTTTCGTGTGTGGCGAATAGGTCTATCTCTGGATGACCCCACTGTTGGAAGTACGGTTGGAGTACTGACGGATGTAGCTCCCACTCGTGCATCTGGTGGCTGTGTCTGCTGAGCAGATCCGCCATCTGGTTGTCCTTGCCGGGGAGGTGTTCCGCCATGAGGAATATGTTCCTCTGAATGGCCCACTTCCACATGCTCTGAGCCAGATGAGACAACTGTGGAGAGTGTGTTCCTCCCTGCTTCTGTATGTAGTACATGGCAGTCATGTTGTCCGTCCGGATCAACACGACTTTGTTGCACAAGTGTACTTTGAATGCCTTCATTGCCAGGAAGATTGCCATCAGTTCTAGAAGGTTGATGTGCATCTTCTTTTGTTGTATTGTCCATAGTCCCTGCACTGTGTAATTGAGTACATGAGCTCCCCATCCCTGGAGAGACGCGTCCGCCGTCAGTATTATTTGTGGAACAGGCTCTTGGAACGGTCGGCCCTTGCAAAGGTTTTGTGGATTCCACCAATGCAGAGAGTTGTATGCCCGACCGCTCACCAACACTAGGTCTTTTAATTGCCCGTGAGCCTGATTCCATTGACGTGCCAAGCACTCCTGAAGCGGGCGCATATGTAGTCTCGCGTGTGGGACTATGAAAATGCAGGAGGCCATCATGCCTATCAACTGCATGAACACTCGCGCAGGAATGGAGTGTTGAGGTTTGAACTTTGAAATCAGCATCTGCAAGCTGTTGATCCTCACTAAATTTGGCTGAGCTGTGGCTGCCAGAGTGTCTATGGTCGCACCTAGGTACTGTTGTACGTGTGCGGGTTGGAGATGTGATTTTGGGTAATTTAGTGAGAATCCCAGACTGTGAAGAAGGTGAATGGTGAGGGACATGTGGTTGGCACATTGCTGGGCTGACGTTGCCTGAACAAGCCAGTCGTCCAGGTAAGGGTAGACGTGAATGTGTTGTCTCCGTAGATGTGCAGCCACTGTAGCTAGGCACTTGGTGAAAACTCTGGGTGCTGTCGTCACACCGAAGGGGAGGACTTTGAATTGGTAGTGCTGCCCCTGAATAGTGAACCTGAGATATTTCCTGTGTGCCGGGTGTATGGGGATGTGGAAGTACGCATCTTTGAGGTCTAGTGTGGCTAGGAAGTCTCCCTGTTTGAGCAGCGGGAGAACCTGCTGTAGGGTGAGCATATGGAAATGCTCTGAGAGAATGTAGTGGTTGAGGGGTCTCAGGTCTAGTATAGGTCTGAGTGACCCGTCCTTCTTTGGTATTAAGAAGTACAGGGAGTACACCCCTGTCCCTTGCTGGTGGACGGGCACAACCTCTATTGCACCTTTTTGCAGCATACTTAGCACTTCCTGCTGCAATAATGCTAAGTGCTCTGAGGACATAGGACGGTGCTTTGGCGGTAGTGTGGGTGGAGTGGAGGTTAATTCGAGACAGCAACCGTGCTGGATAACATCCCTGACCCACCTGTCCGTGGTGATGGTATTCCACGTGGACAGGAACCGCTGGAGTCTCCCCCCGACAGGTGTTATGTGGTCGGGGGGAAGGGAGAGGGCGTCACTGTTTGTTCTTGGGTGAGGACCTGGTGTTGCCGTAAACGCGTCCTCTGCCCTTGGTGCTGGAGCCACGATATCCACCTCTGGTGTTTTTATCGTAGGTACTCTGTGTGCCCCCTTTATTGTATGTTTGCTGTGACCCCTGTCCTCTAGCCGCTCCCCTATTTCCGGGGCGACGAAAGGAGCCACTACGAAATGTCTGCGTTTGCAGAGCCCCCATTGACTTTGCAGTGTCAGTGTCCTTTTTGATCTTTTCTAAGGTGGTGTCAACTTCTGGTCCGAATAAGTAGTCGGGGTTGACAGGCTGATTTAGGATGTTATTTTGAATCTCAGGTTTGAATCCGGAGATTCTTAACCAAGCGTGTCGGCGTAACATGACGCTGGTATTTATCGCCCTCGCAGCTGTGTCGGCAGCATCTAGTGCACACTTAATGGATGCGTTTGTAAGAAGTTGTCCCTCTCTGATGAGGAGCTCCGCTGCCTCTTTGTACTCGTCTGGTAGATGTTGGAGTAGTGACTCTAGCGTGTCATAGTGTGAGCGATCGTAGCGAGCCAGGAGTGCCTGTGTATTGGCAATGCGCCAGATGTTTGCTGCTTGGGCTGCAATCCTTTTGCCGGAGGTCTCCAGCACCTTGGACTCTTTGTCCGGGGGAGGAGCATCACCAGTTGTTTGCGAGTGCGCTCGTTTGCGAGCGTTCGCAACCACCATGGAGTCCAGAGGTAACTGACCTCTAATGTACATAGGGTCCCCAGGCACAGGTTTGTATTTTTTTTCAATCCTGGGGTTTATCACCCGTGCCCTGGTTGTTTCCTTGAAAATGTCCTTTGCCGGCTTGAGAACACCTTTTAACATGGGCAGAGTCTTGACAGTCCTCTCTGATGAGGCGAAAGTGTCCACCAAGAAATCGTCCTCAACTGTGTCCGAGTGGAGTTGCACTCCATGATTGGCTGCAGCACGTTCAATGAGGGCATTGAAGGCAGCAGTGTCCTCTGTGGGAGATGTTTTTGCGCCGTAAAGCTGCGTGTCCTGGGTATCTGTTGTGGCACCCGGGTCTGCAGGGTCATCCCAAGCTTGATCTGGGTCCTGCTGCTCCTCAGGATCTACATCCCTGGGGTAGGTGGTATCATCACCCATGTAATCCTCCATTGCGTCCGTGTCTGAGGGCGTCGGAGAAAAGGACTGGGGATCTGGATAGGAGGTGTGCAGGCATTCATATAGAACCGGTTCCGATTCTGCTGGCAGTTTCTGCTTTAGAGGGATTCTGTAAGAGTCCAAAGCCTGGTCTGACGTGACCTTCCGTTTACGGAGCATGAGTCTGCCGGTGTCGATGAATTGGGACGGTGAAGGCCCAGTAGGAGAGTGTCCAGTAGATGGGGACCTTGTCTGGGTGACACGTGTTCGGATCTCGAACATTTTTGGCGCCGTGGACGGCGGCAAACCAAAAGTGATGTTGGTTGGTGCCGAAGGTGCCTTTGGAGCCTTTTTCGGTTCGGAGCCCGACGTGGACTGGAGGACTGCCTGTTCTCTGATGCGTTGCAATGACGCTGCAACTTGTCGCACCGAGAACGCCGAAGGTTCTTTGGTGCCGAGTGGTTCTGTAGAGGTAGGCGTGGACTTCTTCGGAGCCACAGGGTCATCGAGTCGAGGAGAGGTAGTAGCGGTCGACGGCGTCGATGACTGGACCCTAGTCGCTGCCTTCGAAGTGGACTCCGATGGAGCGGCCATTTTAACCTTGGTGGTCGGGGCCGATTGCTTCGGTGCCGGGGGCTGAGGCGCTTTGGTGGTACCGATGGCCTTCCTTTTCGGGTCGGTGCCGACATCCGCCGCAGCGAGTTCGGCGCCGAAATCCCTTTGTGCGTTCTGAGACGATGGTTTTGGCTGGTGTCGAAGGAGTGGAGGTCTTCGAGCCGACCACTGCCAGTTTTACTTTCGGTTTCTGTTGAACCGGTGCGACGATTGGTTTCGGTTTCGTTGAAGGGAAACCAGTCTTTTTCGGTAATAATGGCTCTCGCTGAATGTTTGAGGCCGGGCCGAAGAACTGCGGGATTGATCTCGGGTAAGGCCCGAAGGCGATCCCTCGACCGGAGCCGTAGACTGCCGCACTTTGATAGCCTCCGTTTGGACGGGTAGGCCCTGCTCTTCACCAGAGCTATCTTCTTCGGCCCCAAAGGCCTCATCGTAGTCTCCTACCTCATCGTTGGCTTCTTCCCTGTGAAAAAGCGCTTCATCGGCGTCCTCCGATCGGGAATCGCGTTCGGAAGCGGGGCTGGAGTTTGTCTTCCACGCTTTCAATATCTTCGTCCTCAGTGCTGAAGATGTTGGTCGGGGCCGGTGCCGATTGCTGCGCTTCTAATCTCGCTGCCCGTCGATTCCGGAGAGTCTTCTTGGATCGGAATCGGGCACAGGCCATACATTTCGATTCGTCGTGATCCGGCGAGAGGCATTTGTTGCACACCGGGTGGACGTCGATATGTGAATATTTGGCGTGGCAAACAGGACACCGTTTGAATGGGGTCCTCGATTCCATCGTCGATGTAAGGTCGATGGTCGGATTAAACGGATCCGAAAAAACTTGATAAGTTTGCTAAACTAGCAAGTAAGCTGTCGATACCGAGCGGGAACAGTACCGACGAAAACTAAAGGCCTTTTGGCCTTAAACTAAATTTTCCTAACTTGAGTCAAGATAAGCACATCCGAACCCAATGGCGGAAAAAAACAATCTGAGGATGGAGAGGAGGCCCATGCGCACTGTGGTCCAGGGGAGGAGTCACCTATCTCAGGATACTTCGAAGACTCTTCCAGGACAACAACGTGCAAACATCCGGACCCAACACTAGGCGGCGATCTATGCACAGATATGAATTCAGCAGCCCACATGCCTCGAACATAAAGCATATGTATCTACAGCCAACACATGCTATGAATATTATTTTATCATCCAGGTCGTCTGGACAAAGCTTATTCTCACAGAGAGATTGGTTGCCCGAACCGAAAACCATAAATCATCACTTCCAATGAAAATAAGGCTGCTACCGAATTTAGGAAACCAGAAAAAATTAAATCCCAAAAAAATAATCAACTTATTTAAATAAATGAGCTGAGCTCAAAAGGGATGCCCTGCACAGAGAACAAGTTGTAGTAATCTGAAGTATTGTGATACTGTAGTAAGTGTACTTGGGTGCCAGACAGTCCAGTTCAGGGATATTAAGCTGAAATGCAGAATCTCAGCCAACACCCGAGTAAGAATATCCAGCCTGCACAGATGCCTCCTATGTGGGTGGTTGGGCAAGCAAAACAAATCATAACACCACCGATGGCGAGGCTAGCCCGGTTCTTCCAACAGGGCCTATTAGGATTGTCAGCTGTCAAATTTTGAAGCTGGAACAGGTACACTGCAGAAATGTTAAGGCTCCTTGATAGCACCCAATAGATGTGCATTCTTTAAAAAAATGCCTGATCCAAGTTCCAACCCAGGCTGTTGAGGTAATACATTTTGGCAGTGTTTTTGGTCTTTAACAGAAACATAGAATACACTATAATACAGTTGAGAACACTTAATATCTTTAATGTCCAGTCACTGCTTTACTTTATAAAATAAATGGCATTTTAAAAACAGATAAAATACAATGGTTCATAATATGATACAGAGAAGGAAAACTGGAAGGTCCAAGTACCTTTCAGTGGAGTCCAGGGACCAGAGAAAGGCCCAACCTATCCCTTAAGAAGCCTGGAATATCCAAGTAAGACACACTCAGTGTAATAAGCTGGCTCTGTATATGTTATTACCACTAGGTGGTAATACTGTGCAGAGTCCAGATTTCCCCCAAAAATGTACAGGGCTCAATGTAAAACCCAAAGTGCTCTATTAGTGGTAGTGTGGACAAGCAGCCTTAGGCCTAACACAGAGGAGTGCAGGACATTTATTGCACAACAGTGATCAATAATGGACACACGACTCAAGGAGGAGATCCAGACCACTTAAAGAATAAATCATACTTTATTTTAAGACCCAGGTCTTTGTAATCAGGTAGGAACGTTTTTAATTAAATATACTTTTCACTTTGAAAAATCGACACTTAGAAACTTTTTTAACACAGTCCAATGTTATCCAAAGGGGAAAACAATATTGCGGTTAAACAGGTAAGTATTGAACTTACAATCCCAGTCTTCGGAGCCAAAAGTCAGCAAGGGCCAGGGGTTGGGTGAGTACCAATACTGCACCACCAGCTGCAGAGGGAAAGCCGGGTGCAGAGGACAAAATCAGAGTTCGGCTCAATGCTTTCAAATGGAGACAGGGGGAGCCTGGAGCCACACTACTTGCAGGTAAGTTAAGCAGGGGCCAAGCTTTGGGGGTTAGCACTAGCACAGGGAACCAAACATACATCACCCGCGGCACAGGGGTGTCTGAGTGCAAAGTCGACATTGGGCGCCCAATGCTTTCCAATGGGTATACTTCATTCAGCAAAGAGGCTGGAGGGGTGGCACTGGAGGTTGAAGAAGGAAGAACAACAACAGCAGAGGAATGTTGGGGGTTGTAGGGGCAACTGTTGGTTCAGCTCACCAAGGCCCAGGGGCATCAGGCCCAGGGGTGCCTTTCGATGTCAGGCTTCTTACCGGAGACGGTCGCAGGGGGGGGGGTTTGGTGGAATCTCTGGATTCACCCAGCAGGCGCCGTTGTGGATATGTGGAGCAATAAGCCAAAGCTGGACACGAGGTCAGGATCGCTGGGGAGACTTCACTGCACAGATGAGCCACTCACTCGGATCATGGGCATTGTGTGCAGAGTGGGGAGGGGACGTGGATCCGCCTGGATCCAGGGTCTTTGGAGTAGTTTTCTTCTGGACAGGTCCACTGTCCACAGGTAATTGGAGTATTTGTTAAAGGAAACAGTCCTCCCAGGGGTTTCAGAGGTCGATATTGCACGACAGGTTGCAGGGTCGTCGAAGCTGGAGACAGGCCAGTAGGACTGGGGCAAGGAAGTTTTCGTTTTCTGGCTTCTGCTGCAGGGTGTCTTCTTAGGACGTTGCAGATCCGAGTTGCAGATCTGAGTTAGGAGGTGTTTAAGGGGAGCAGCAGGTAGGGCCAATGGGCACATAACCTGAGGTGACTATACCCTCTATTATGCCACCGTCCTGTGGGAGGAGAGCACAGACCTACTCTGAGTGGAGGGGTCTCCCCATCTTCAATATGGCAGGGACTGAAAGTTGTGCTTCCCCTCGCCTTCCCTACCTTAGGGGTGGGGCTGGCAGAGGTGGCCCATCTCCTATTCTTTATAATTTTTCCCGCCGGTTTTTCTGCTCAAACCAGGGGCTGCCATCTGCTGCATGACACCTCTGCTCAAGATGTGCATTGTTTCTGGTCCCAGAGAGCAGAAGTTCTCTACCCAGGGGTCCAGAAACAGGTCTGGTGGTGGTTGGCTGCCTATTGTCGGTCAAGGACCACACCAGGGATGGCAGGCTTTCAGGGGGCACCCCTGAGGTGCCCCTATGGCTACATCGTACAATAAATTGCACACTTGCATCAGTGTGGATTTATTGAGAGGAGTAGTTTGGTACCAAATACACCTGTGTTAAGTGAAGCCATCATGGTGCTGTTGAACTCTAGTTGTCATGTTTCTAGCCCATGTACCATGTATGGCTTCACTGGCACTTACAATATTACGAAATGGACCTCAATATTGTAGAGGCATATCTGCTCATGCAGATATGCCCTCACCTGTGGTATAGTGCACCCTTCCTTAGTGCTGTGAGGCCTGCTAGAGGGGTGACTTACCCATGTCTTCAGGCAGTATGTGGTATTTGTTGGCATGGCACCCAGGCAGGTTGCCATGTCGACTTTGCAGCTTGCACGCCCCTGTGAGGGAGAAAACGACAAAGGCAGTGGCATGGTCCCAGTGGGGGGGGGGGGCTCTTAAGCTCCCAAGCCGTAGGTACTCAAAGTACCATTTACTGGGGACTTACAGAGGGCAGAAGTGCCAATTAGGGATTTGTTTTTAGGGAAGGAGACCTGGCACAGGACAACTGGTTGGCAGGGACCCTGTGCACTAAATTTGAAACCAGATCAAAACCAGGCAAAAAAGGGAGGGCTAACCATGCAAAAGATGCACTTTCTCACATGAGCACTCCGCCCACCCCCAAACTGAAAACAGATGAAACTAGCATTCCCCTGGAGAGTTTTCATCTTCTAAGTGGCGGAAGCTGGAACGGCCATCTGCATTGGCATGGGCAGACCCAGGCCTGTGTTCCACTGTAAAGTCCATTCCTTGAAGGGATATGGAGCACCTTAGCAGTTTGGGATTTTCACCTTTCATCGGTTCTAACTACCTGAGAGGTCTGTGGTCTGTCTGAACTAGGAAGTGAGTGCCAAACAGGTACAACCTCAGTTTCGTCAGGGCCCAGACCACAGCAAAGGCTTCTCGCTCTATGGCACTCCAACATTGTTCTCTAGGGAGTAGTCTTCGGTTTATGAAAGCAACAGGTTGGTTATGTCCCTCTTCATTTGTTTGAGCTAAAACTGTACCTATCCCATGCTCCGAGACATCTGTCCGCACAATGAACTGCTGGGTATAGCCTGGAGCTTTTAGGACTGGGGCAGAGCACATTGCATCCTTCCTAGTGTCAAAAGCCTTTTGACAGATCACTGCTCAGTTTACTTTCTTTGGCATATTTTTGAGGCAAGTTCTGTGAGGGGAGTCACTATGGACCCATAGTCCTCCACAAACCTCCTTTAGTACCCAGTCAAGCCAAGGAATGCCCCGACTTGGGTCTGGGTGGTTGGAGCTACCCAGTCCAGAAATGTCCGGATCTTGGGTTGGAGTGGCTGAACTTGGCCTTCACCTGCCAGGTAATCAGGGAGAGTCTCACTCTCATTTTCCTGTCCCTCATCTGTGACTATGAGCATGGTCATGTCAGCTCTGTCATAATAGGGCTTCAGGCGGTTGACATGTAACACCCTTTTCTTCCAAGGACAGGGTGGCCCACTCCACTTGTCTTGGAGGGCCCTGGGGGCCACTGTCTCCAATACCCATACCTTCTGCCCTAGTTTAAATTCTATCATGGCAGCCTTTTGGTCATACCAGTGCTGTTGCAGTTCTTGGCTGGCCTGAAGGTTTTGTCTTGTTTTCTCCATGTACTCAGCCATTCTGAAACGAAGGCCAAGCACATGGTCCACTAGGTCTAGTTTGGGTTCTTTGAGAGTATTTTCCCAACCTTTTCTCACCAGAGTCAGAAGACCTCTAACAGGATGCCCAAACAAAAGTTCAAAGGGTGAAAACCCCACTCCCTTCTGTGGCACTTCCCTGTATACAAAAAGCAGGCATGGAAGTAGGACATCCCATCTCCTGGGTTTTTCAGGAAGCTCACCAATCATGCCTTTTATTGGCTAGCTCAATCTCCCCACCAGACCATTGGTTTGTGGCTGCTTGGGTGTGGTGAATCTGTAGTTTACTCCACAATCACCCCACATGTATTTTAGTTATGGAGACATGAAGTTTGAACCTCTGTCTGATACCACCTCTTTTGGGAAACCAACCCTGGTAAATACACCAAGGAGGGCTTTTGCCACCACTGGGCAGTGGTGGTTCATAGGGGACTAGCTTCAGGACACCTGGTGGCATGATCCATTACCACCAGAATATATTTGTTCCCTGGGGCTGTTGTAGGGTCGAGGGGGCCAACAATGTTAACCCCTCCCTTTTCAGAGGGTACACCAACCACTGGAAGTGAAATTAAAGGGGCCTTTTGGTGGCATCCTGCCTTGCCACTATCTTGGCAGGTGACACAGGACTGAAAGTCCTTCACCTTCTGAGACAACCCTGGCCAGTAGAAGTAGTTGACTAACCTACTCCAAGTTTTATCCTGGCAAAGGAGCCCAGCTAAGAGAATATCATGGGCCAAAGTGAGGAGAAACTCTCTAAAACTCTGAGGCACTACCAGTCTCTTGGTTGCACCAAAATTAGGGTCTCTGGCTTCAGTGTGTAGGAGCTCATCCTCCCAATAGACCCTGTGGGTGCCACTGATATCACCCTTTTCCTGTGCAGCAGCTTGCTGTCTCATGCTTTCAATAGTGGGACAGGTTTCTTGTCCCCAACAGATCCATCCTAAAGGGGATCCATGGGCCCAAGAGATCTGCGTGGTAAGACCCAATCTCTTCAGGCTCAGTTCCCTCTCCCTCTGAGAATACCAAGTCCTCTTCCTGGGAAGAGGGGTTCTGACTTGGTACATGTTTAGAAGCTGGTCCCTCAGTCTCCTTGCCCTTTCTCTTAGAGGGCTGGTCCATTCTTCCAAGATCCAGCACCTCTTTCACCCAGAGCTCTGCTCTGTGATCTGGTTGTAACGCAACTCCATCCTGAGAGACCTACCATGCTTGCATGGGTCCTAGGTTTGACTTCAGCCCAAGGAGAAGTCTCCAAGCAGACAATCTACAGGAACATCTGGGGACACAACTACTACATGTTGTTCAACTACCCCCCCCCCCCCCCTCGCAGTTCAAAGTGACCATAGCCATGGGATGGACTGTGGTGACATTGCTAGCATTAGTGACCAGATAGGTCCTTCCAATCACGTACTGATCTGAGTGAACTAGCTTCACTGTCACCATGGGGACACTAGTCCAGTATCCCTCAAGGCCTCTATCCTGGCCCCACTAATCTTGGGAAACTGCCGGTATTTTTTTCATATTATCTGGCCAGACAGCAGAGACGAAGTCTTCCTCTCCCTCAAAGACCAATGTTACCTCAGTAGGGTTACGGACATGGTCAGGCCACACCGGGATCCCATCTGGATGTTAGCAACTGCAGGTACTGAAGGTGGACTAGAGGCAATTTTCTTTGTCTTACAGCCAAGGTCTTTAGTTTGGTGTCCTGTTGTCTTACAGTCAGGACACCAAGCCTGGTTGGAATCCCAGTTCTTCCCCTGGTAACCACCCTTAGACTGTGTAGAGACTCTGGGCCTACACTCCTGAGCAAATTTATTGGGGCCTGTAGAAGACTCTTATTTTTAGGGTTACCCTCTTTCCTTTGCGGGGCGGCTTTTTGCCCTCTTCCTTTTGGTCTCCCCCACCAGTGTTAGTTTTGGTGACCCTTATTTTGACCCAGTGGTCCCCAATTCTTGAGGAGAAAGAGAACCTAGGTCTACTAGGAATCAATGTTGTTTCTCTTGGTGACAATTACCTAAAATAGGTCTCAGAGAGCCATCCTTCTTTGGTATGAGAAAATACAGGGAGTAGACTCCTGTGTTTTGATGGCGCAGGGGAACCAGTTCTATTTCATTTTTTTGTAGAAGGTAGATTACCTCCTGCTTTAGCAGTGATAGATGTTCTTGTGACATTGGACGCTGTTTGGGTGGTATGTTTGGGGGGGGTAGGGGTAAGTTTGAGACAGTAACCTGATTGAACTATCTGTCGCACCCACCTGTTTGTGTTGATGTTGGTCCAGACAGGAAGGAACGGTTGTATTCTTCCCCCGACAGGAGTGGAATGGTCCGGGGGTAGCGGGGGGAAGTCATTGGGTAGGGGTGGAGGCAGAGCGGGTGTTGTTAGTCTTGCCTCCGTCATTGTTATTGTTTCCTCTGTAACCTCCTCTCTGGTAACCTCTGGTGAAGGTTGGCTGGGTGGAAGCCTTGTAAGAGGTGAAAGGGCTGTCTGATGAGTAGCCTCTGGAGTTGCCTCTGTAGGATGAGCGACGAAAAGAACGTCCGGGAGCTTGCGATTGCAAGGCTCCCATTGATTTGGCTGTGTCCGTGTCCTTTTTCATTTTCTCCAGGGAGGAGTCTACATCAGGGCCAAAGAGGTGCTCTTGGTCGAATAGTTGGTTCAGGATTGAACTTTGTACCTCAGGCTTAAAGCCTGAAATGCGTAGCCAAGCGTGCCTACGCAAAAGGACACTGGTATTTACAGCTCTGCAGGCGGTATCTGCCACGTCGAGAGCGCAACTAATGGAGGTATTGGTCATCAGTTTACCCTCCTGTATGAGGTCGTTGGCTTTGTTTTTATATTTGTCCGGGAGTTATTGCAATAGGGACTCTAATTCGTCATAATGTGCCCTATTGTATCTGGCTAGCAGGGCCTGAGTGTTGGCGAGGTGCAATATGTTAGCCGCTTGTGAGGCTTTCCTCTTGCCGGTGGCGTCCAAGAGTTTAGACTCTTTATCGGGTGGAGCTGTGTCACCTGATGTCTGAGAGTTAGCTCTCTTCCTGACATTGGATACCACCATGGAGTCTAATGCAACAGGGCCCTTAATGTAAGCTGGGTCTGTAGCTGCAGCTTTGTATTTCTTTTCTATGCGAGGGTTGATGACTCGAGCCCTAACAGGATCCTTGAATACATCAGGAGCATGCTTAATAACTCCTTTGAGTATGGGTAAAGTAGATGTTGACCTTTGTGTGGTGTCGAAAGTGCCCAACAAGAAATCCTCCTCGGGGTATGTGTGTAGGTTGACCCCGTGGTACTGGGCAGCTCGTTGTACAAGCGGATTAAAGCCCATGGTGTCCTCTGGTGGGGAAGGCCTAGAGGGGTAGATGTCGTCTTGTGGGAGATTAGGGACATCAGGTGTATTATAGTCATCCCAAGGGTCAGGGGAACCAGGTGGGCTGGGATCCCCTAGTGGCACATCGTCCGCACCCCCCCCCCCCGTGTCATCAGAGGTGTCATCATCATCTACTGGTGTAGGAGATGGTGTAGGAGAATGAGGTAGTGGGGAGGGGGAGGAGGAGGTGGTGGTGGAGGAGGTGGAGAAGGGACTCTATGAGGGGATGTAGCAATGTCCCTTTTCTTCGGTGGTGGAGCAGGTGTAGGCTTGTCCAGTGGTCTTTTCCTAGTGTCAATTGACCAGTTTTAGGGTCTTTAACCAGAGTGTTTTGTGCAGGGTCTGTTCGAAAAAGCTCTTCTGATGAAGGTTGGTTTTTCGGCGCCGAGTGTTTCGGTTCCGAGGGCTTTTTCGGCACCGGCTCTGGAGTGTCCTTGGGATTGGACCCGTGTTGTTTTGCAGTCTCTGTATGTTTTTTCGGGCCAGATCATGTTTTTTGGCTCCGAAGCGTGTGAGTCCGAACACTTGGGAAGTGGCTTCTTGGTCGGCTCCAAGTGTTTTCTCAGTGCTGGCGAATCGGTGCTTGCTGTTTTCGGTGTCGAGGGCTTTGAGGTGGAAGCAGCGGTCGACACGGAGGAGGAGGGCGGTTTCTTTTTCGGTGTCGAAGATTGAGTTTCAGCATCGGACACAGGCTGACTCGAGCCCGAGTCGCCTGAATGCTTGGTAGGCTTCTTTGCCGGGCCTGAGGGCAGTGCGTGGGAAGCGGTGTGTCGGTGTGCACCTGGGCCCGAAGGCGTGACCGAAGCCTTTTTTGCATGGAGGGGGTCGGGTTCGACGTCTTTACTTACGACCCTCTGCGCCTGAGTGATTTCTTCGACGTCGGAGTCATCGGCTTCGGAAGCGCTGACAAGGCCTTCTTCAATCCGCTCCGGCACATCGACGCCCTCTTGGAAGATGTCGTTGGGGATTGCTGTCGATGAGCGAGCCATGGTCCTCCGAGCTTGCAGATCCCGAATGGTCTTCTTGGAGCAGAAAGAGGCACAAGCTGGACAGTCTCTGGTCTCGTGCTCCGGTGACAAGCAGAGGTTACACACCTCATGCAGATTGGTGTGGGGAAACTTCGACCCACATCGAGGACACTTCTTGAATGGCGTCCCTTCCATGAGCCAGATGCTAAGGACCAGGTAGGCACGAAGGCCTTTGTCGACGACCGGAATCGAAGACTTTGACTTGGAGAGATGCGCGATGAGTAGGGTTCGCGATCAAGACAATACAGTAGAAAGGATGAAGGATTGCGTGTCGAAATGGAATCAGTAACGGTTCCGAAGTGGAGCACGAGAAACACATCTGAGCCCGATGGCGGAAAAAAACAATCTGAAGATGGAGCCGATGCCCATGTGCACTATGATCCAAAGGAGGCGTCGCCTACCTCGTGACTTCCAAAGACATCCCAGGACAAAAACAAGTGCAAACATACGGGCCCAACACCAGTTGGTGATCTATGCTAAGTGTGTGATCTGCAGCTCATATGCCTCTAACATGATGTTTTGAACTGAAGCGTCCAGTGGATCTATTTGATTGTTGTTACAGTACATCACAAATCGCTCCCACTTTGCTGCATAGCATGCTCTTGTGGTAGGACGTCTAACCTCTTTGATCATGTTCATACAGTCTGGTGGAAGATTGCAAGGTAGCCAAACTCTAAGATTTCAGGTGCCAAATCGCAAGGTTGAAATGGCTGGGATCTGGATGTCTTATCTCTCCACGGCTCTGAGTGAGCAGATTGGGAGTGCGATGTAGTTTTTGGTGAGGCACTATTGAGAGCTCCAAACGGTTTGTGAAGCAGGGTTGTCGAGCCCACGTGGGAGCAACTAGGATTAACGTCAGGGGCACCTGTCTGAGCTTCTGAACCACCAAAAGAATGAGTTGGAGAGGCGGAAAAGTGTAGGCAAATATCCCTGACCAATTCATCCATAGTGCTTTGCCCTTGGACAATGGGAGTGGATGTCTGGATGCGAAGTTTGGGCATTTTGCATTTAGGTTTGTGGCGAACAGATCTATGTCCGGAAATCCCTACATTTGGAAGAATGAGAGGAGAACTTGAGGGTGGAGTTCCCATTCGTGGATGTGTTGTCTTTGACGACTGAGTAGATCTGCAATCTGACGGTTTACTCCTGGAAGGTGTTCTGCAAGGAAAAACATTCTGTGATGTATGGCCCATTTCCAGATGTTCTGTGCTAGCTGTGATAGCTGGAGAGAGTGAATCCCCCCCCCCCCTGTTTTTGTATGTAGTACAATGCTGTCATGTTGTCTGTACAGATCAGGACAGCTTTGCCTACTAGATGAACTTGAAACGCTTTGAGCGCTAGAAAAATTGCTAGCAGCTCTAGATGATTTATGTGAAGCTGCTTTTGCTGCAGGCTCCACATGCCTTGAATTGTATGCATCTGGAGATGCGCTCCCCAACCAGTGAGTGATGAGTCTGCTGTTAGCACTATCTGTGTAACCGGGTCGATGAAGGGCTGCCCTTTTGAAAGGTTTTGGGTATTCCACTACTTGAAAGAGCGATAGGTGCAGCCGTCCACCAACACTAGATCTGATAACAGACCCAGAGTCTGATTCCACTGACGTGCTAAGCACTCCTGTAGGGGTTGCATGTGAAGTCTTGCGTAAGGTACTATTAGTATGCACAACGCTGTCATCCCTAGTAACTGCATGAACACTCGAGCTGGTAATGAGTGTTGAGGCTGGAACTGGCAGAGTAGAGTCTGCATGTTGCGGATTCTGGCCGGATTGGGATAGGCCAAAGCCTTTTGTGTATCTATTGTGTCTCCTAGATAAGACTGTGTGTTGGATGGCTGTAGATGAGACTTGGACAGGTTCACTGCGAATCAAAGATCGTGGAGCAACTGCACTGTTCTGCGAGTGTGATGGAGACAGCTTTCTTGCGAGCTGGCTTTTATGAGCCAGTTGTCCAGATAGGACATGAATGTGTTGTCTTCGAAGATGAGCTGCGACAACTGCTAAACACTTGGTAAAAACTCTGGGTGCAGTAGTTACTCCGAAGGGGAGCACTTTGAATTGATAATGCTGTCCTGCTACTATGAACCGTAGGTATTTGCGATGAGCAGGGTGTATTGGGATATTGAAATAGGCGTCCTATAAATCCAGAGTGGACATAAGGTCGCCTTGTTGATGGATCAGAAGCACTTGTTGGAGAGTGACCATGTGAAAGTGATCAGATTGAATGTATAGATTTAGTTCTCTGAGGTCTAGTACAGGCCTGAGAGAGCCGTCCTTCTTGGGAATTAAGAAGTACAGGGAGTATACCCCAGTCCTTTGATGTTTTAATGGGACTGGTTCTATTGCTCCTTTTTCTAACAGGGAGAGAACTGCTTTTTTTAAAAGGGTTAGATGTTCGTGTCACATTGCATGTGATCTTGGAAGAATGTTTGGGGGAGTGTCTAAGTTCCAGGCAGTAACCATATAGGATAATTTATAGAACCCATTTGTCTGAGGTGATAGTATTCCAGACAGGTAGAAATTGGGAGAGACGTCCCCTGACAGGAGTGTAATAATAGGGGGGTAGCAGAAGGAAGTCACTGCTTGTTGTTTGCAGGGGAAGTGCGTGTTGAGTTGCCTCTGCCTCTTCCCTTACCGTTGTTTCCTCGAACCCCACCTCTAAAATAGCCTATTGATGGGGGCAATTGATTGTTTCCCTTATAAGAGGAGGAGGAGGGAGTGTCTGGATATATTCTTGGAGCCACCCCTGTAAAAGGAACGACAAAAGGATCCCCTATTTGAAGGTAACTGCAAAGCCCCCATGGATTTGGCAACCCGAGTGTCTTTTTTCATTTTTTCCAACGAAGTGTCAACTGCTGGGCCAATGAGGTGTTTCTTGTCAAATGGTTGGTTGAGAATAGAGGCTTGCACCTCAGGTTTAAAACCTGAAATTCTCAACCAAGCATGCCTGCGTAGCAATACACTGGTATTTACTGCACGGGCTGCTGTGTCTAAGGCACACCTGATGGAGGTATTTGTCATTAATTTACCCTCCTGAATAAGATCATTAGCCTTTGATTTATGCTCATCAGGCAGAAATTGCACTAGCTTCTCTAACTCATCATAATGAGCCCTATCATAGCGAGCTAACAAAGCTTGAGCATTAGCAATATGCCAATGATTGGCTGCTTACAACGCTACCCTTTTGCCAGAGGCATCAATTAATTTGGACTCCTTATCAGGAGGAGGGGCCTCACCTGTGGTCTGGGAGTTAGCTCTCGTGCAAGTGTTGGAAACTACTTGAGGGTCTAAAGGCAGATGATCCTTAATATAGGTGGGGTCAGTAGGTGCAGGTTTATATTTTTTCTCCACTCTGGGTGTAATGATCCTTGCCCTCACAGGATCCTTAAAGATCTCATCTGTATGCTTAAACATCCCTTTAAGCATTGGCAGTGTATGAATAACTTTCTGAGAGAAACTTAGGGTTTCGAATAAGAAATCCTCTTCTAAAGCCCCCTTATGCAGTTCCACCCCATGATAATGAGCAGCCATGTTAAGTAGCTCAATGTATCCTATGTTGTTGTTGGGTGGTGAGGGGCTGGACGGATATAAATCAGGGTCATTATTCGTGTCAGGGTCAGTGTGATAATGGTCCCAGGGGTCAGTATCTTGTGGCCTATACTGATCCCCATCCCCTTCATACTGTGGGTCAGGTGATAGTGGTGAATTTGTGGGTGGGATGAGTACATTTGGATCAGTGGGCGAAAGAGGTGGAATATAAAGTGGAGAAGGGTTAGTACCCACATTTTTCTTCTTCAGAGGAATGTGGTAATCCTCCAGCAGGCCCATTTGCCTTTTTTTCCGGCAATTTGGCATGGATATGCCCAGTGTCTGTATTTATTACCAGTTCTTTCTGTTTCAGATCCAAAGGTGGAACGTCAGACGGAGGTGATGAAGTCTTTTCTTTGGTTATCTTTTTTCGGCGTCGAAAACTTCAGCTCCGAAGATTTACTCTTTGATAACGGTGGAATGGTTACAACGACATGCTTCAGCGCCAAAGGTTTCGGCTCAGCACCAGTATGGGGTCGACTTACGCCTGAACAGGAAGGCTTTTCTTTGTGCTTCGGCACCGGGCCCAGGGCGGGGTGCTCCAAAGTTTGTCGGTGCAGACCTTGGCCCGAGGGCAGAGGAGGGACCGGAGCCTTTTTGTGTAACAAATGGTAGGGGAAGGAAGTCTCAATACTCATGATACGTAGACTGGGTGTTACTTGGTCTTCCGCATCGGAGCCGGCTTCAGAGACGAGATGTGTTCTTACTCTACTTCTGCTTCCTGTGTGTGGGATTCCTCATGGTCGTACTCCTCTCCTAAGAGATCTGGTACGGAGCAGCTTTCGTGATGCATTTCGTGACGTCGAGCTCGACAGTCACGAAGAGTCTTTTCCGATCAAAACGATCGGCAGGCGTTGCAGTGTTTTTCGTCGTGTTCCGGGGATAGACAGAGGTTGCATACTTCATACATGTCGGTGCGCGGAAACTTAGCGCGACATCCGGGACAGAGCTTGAATGGAGTCCGTTCCATCGACTGCTGGTGAGCCGGGCACGGTTAGGCCCAATGGCCCTCCATGAGTCTTACGATCGAAGGTCTTTGACGAAACGATACGCGGAGAATGGGAAACGTGATCGAGAAACAACACCGTCGAGGGTAGTGGATTGCGCATCGAAGGGAACCCGAGAAACGGTGCTGAACCGGAGTGCAGCAATTCACATCCGAACCAGATGGCAGAAAAAACAATCTAACAATGGAATCAATGCCCATGCGCACTATCACCGAAAGGAGGAGTCACCTACCTTGTGACTGGAAAAGACTTCTTCGAACAAGAACAAAGTGCAGACATCCGGACCTAACACTAGATGGCAGGCTATGCATACCATGTGATCTACAGCTCACATGCCTCAAACAATTTGTTCTGCTCGCACATGAACAAATCACTTCAACAAATGAAGAAATGAAAACGACAGCCAAGGCTAAGGGCACCTTGAAGTTCAGGGGAACCTTCAAAAGAGGTATGACTCTCACAAAAAGACCAACTGGCTTGTTATCTTCATAGACTGCCCCACAAAGGACACAAACCAACCCATCAATGCCCAGCGATTTAGCACATTTTGTCACTACCAATAATATCAAAGGCAGACTTTTAGAGGGAGGACAAGAGGCAAACATCAGTCTCCCTCCCTTATCCTCCCCCCTAAGAGGGTCAACATTGAATTTCGAATGCCTGTTCAAGACAGGAAGTTTGACAAACATCGGGTCGAGGTCAAAATAAGAATGTTCCTCCAGAAGTGGAGGAACAGCACCTCAGATAAAGGAGTATTAAACATAATACAATAAGGATACTCCATATAATTGGAACAGAAACCACTAGTCAACCACTGAAAAAAGCTACTACAAAAACAAGCCACAGAAAACGATTGCCCAATGGAACGCAACACTAGGTATACACCTTGTATTGCCTGGTCCAAAAACAGGGCAAAAAGCTGAAGTCCATTCTAAATTTGAGACTTCTCATCAAATACATATAGAAGCAAAAATTCAAGATGACCACACTCCAGAAGTTCATACCCCTACTAGAAGAAGGGGACTACATGGTTACCTCAAATATGCCTGTTTTCATATACAATGAACTTACAATTCTGAATTTAGACCCCTTACATCCTCCTTACATATTCTGTAAACATTTATTCCCCAAAAAATAAAAAAGGGTAAAAATAAAAACAAATAATGAATATTGTAGTACAAAATTCAAGCTGATCCTCTATTGTTGGCTTCAATAATCAAACAAGACTGGCTTAGGTGGGTGATAGGGACTCTGAACTATGAGGCCCTTAAAGTGAGGAGGCTCATTTGAAAACCTTCTATACTCAATTCGGGTTCAGACCAACTACCTGGTCCAGGACAGGACCTGGTAACTTTTAATGTGTCCGTGTCTGACAAAAGTTCGAAGGAGATTCTTCCAAAACAGAAACCTTGGCATTCAAAGTAGTAGTGCTGAGGAGGGCAGGTACAAAGAGTAGAATAGGAAAGGAATATGCTACTTACCAGTATGCATCTGTTCTTGGCATGTAGAGCTGCAGATCTAAACACTGTGCATAGATCGCCATCTGGTGTTGGGCCCGGATGTTGCAGTTGTTTTTCTCTTGGAAAGTCTTTGGAAGTCACGAGGTATGCGGCTCCTCCTTTGGATCATATTGCGCATGGGCTTCGGCTCCATCCTCAGATTGTTTTTCGCCAGCGGGGAAATGATGGAGCTTTGTAAGAAAGAGGAAAGATGCCCATGTGTGCTGTATCTAAATAGGATAAAACTGGAACAGATAAAGGTAGCCGGGGAGGTGGGTGTGTGGGTGTAGATCTGCAGCTCTACATGCCAAGAACTTATGCATACTGGTAAGAAGCATATTCCGTTCGAGGCATATGAGCTGCAGATTACACACTGTACATAGATTATATAGCAGTACTCGCTCCTAGGGGCTACCACTAGTATCTGTTGCAGTTGTTTGAAACAATGTTTTGAGGACAGCCTGGCCCACACTAGCTTGTTGCTTAGTTTGCACATCTACACAATAGTGTTTAGTAAAAGTGTGCGGTGTAGACCATGTAGCTGCTCTGCAGATATCATCTAAGGGGATGTTCCCTAAAAATGCCATGGAAGCCCCTATCTTACGTGTAGAGTGGGCTTTAGGGGGAACAGATAGCGTTTGTTTTCCTTTGTGGTAGCAAATCTGTATGCATTTAACAATCCACCTAGCTATCCCAGATTTGGAGATGGGGTTGCCTTTGTGTGGTGGTGAGAAAGACACAAATAGTTGTTTGGTCTTACGAAAAGGTGGTGTTCTCTCGATGTAGTAGAGTAAAGCTCCTTTGACATATAGGGTGTGTAGAGCTCTTTCTGTAATGGTTTGTGGCTGCGAGAAGAATACGGGCAGTTCCACAGATTGATGGAGGTGAAAGGGAGAAATAACTTTAGGAATGAATTTTGGATTAGTGCGGAGAACAACCTTATTATGATGCATTTGCAGAAAGGGTTCTTGAATGGTGAGTGCTTGTATCTTACTGACCCTTCTGAGCGAAGTAATGGCTACAAGGAAAGCAGTTTTCCATGTTAAAAATTGAAGCTCACATTTATGTAGAGGTTCAAATGGAGGCCCCATTAGTCTTGTGAGAACGATGTTTAGGTTCCACACAGGTGAGGGTGGCACTCTGGGGGAATTATTCTTTTGAGGCCTTCCATGAAGGCTTTTATGGCAGGTACTCTGAAGAGTGATAGATGCTGTCTATTTTGTAGATACGCTGCTATGGCAGCAAGGTGTAGTCTAATAGACGTGTAGGCTAGGTTGCATCTTTGTAGGTGTAGTAAGTAGCCTATGATGTGTTGTATAGACACATCTAAGGGATTGACGATATTGTTGTGACAATAGATCACAAAACGTTTCCACTTGGATGCGTAGCAAGCTCTAGTGGTAGGTCGTCTAGCTTCTTTAACCCCTTCCATGCTGCGCAGATTCCGCCGCTGTGCTGACGGAATCTTGCGCGGGCGTGGTCATGACGGAACGGTTCCGTCATGAGCACAGCTCAACCGTGGCTCATGACGGAACCGTTCCGTCATGAGCACCGAAGGGGTTAATGACGTTCATACAGTCAGGGGGAAGATTAAGGTAACCAAGTTCTAGGATTTCAGGAGCCAGATCGCAAGGTTGAGCTGAGCTGGGTCTGGGTGTCTGATCTCTCTATGGTTCTGGGTTAAGAGGCGTGGAGAGTGGTGTAACTTTTGGTGTGGAACTACGGAGAGTTCCAGCAATGTGGTGTACCACGGTTGTCTGGCCCAAGTCGGAGCAACTAGGATGAGAGTTAGGAAATGTTGCTGTAGTTTGCGCACCACTAATGGAATGAGTGGGAGAGGCGGAAAAGCGTACGCAAATCTGCCTGACCAGTTCATCCATATCGCATTGCCTTTGGACAATGGGTGTGGATATCTTGCGGCGAAGCTTGGGCATTTGGCGTTTGTGGGTGGCGAAGAGGTCTATCTGTGGTTGCCCCCACAGAATGGTTGAAGAACTTGTGGATGAAGTTCCCACTCGTGGATCTGTTGTGTTTGATGGCTCAACAGATCTGCAATGCTGTTTGACTCCTGGGACATGTTGGGCTAGGAGAAAAATGTTTTGAGGTATGGCCCACCTCCATATGCTCTGTGCTAGCTGAGAGAGCTGCAGAGATTGTGTGCTGCCCCGTTTTTGGATGTAGTGCATGGCTGTCATGTTGTCTGTGCGGACTAAGACAGCCTTGCCTGAGACGTGGGTTTGAAAGGCTTTTAGGGCTAGGAATATGGCCAGTAACTCCAGATGGTTGATGTGGAGTAACTTTTGTTGAGGTGTCCACCTGCCCTGCATGGTGTGATGCAGTAGGTGAGCTCCCCAGCCGGAGAGCGATGCGTCCGCAGTTACAACTATTTGAGAAACCGGCTCTAGGAACGGTCGCCCTTTGGAAAGGTCGCCCTTTGGAAAGGTTTTTGGTGGTCCACCACTGCAGAGAGCGATGGGCACGGCTGCTTACCAACACCAGATCTGATAATTGACCCTGAGCCTGGTTCCATTGGCGTGCTAAGCACTCTTGGAGAGGACGCATCTGGAGTCTTGCATGAGGTACTATGAATATGCAAGAGGCCATCATCCCTATAAGTTGCATAAACACTCGGGCTGGAAGAGAGTGTTGTGGTTGAAATTTGGCGCAAAGAGCCAGTATGCTTGCTATCCTGGCGGGACTGGGGTAGGCTAGCGTTCTTGAGGTGTCTATGGTGGGGTCTGTTAGACCCGGCCTCGTGGCATGGCCATCCCTGTCCCCGCACCACATATCCTGACCCCTGCACCTCATGCAGCCCCCGAGCACACGGCCTAGCCGATCCTCCCCACCAGAACACACGCACACCCGACCCGGACTTCCCCCGTCCGTGGCCTTCCTCCTTTCGGCCACACCGGGCCCGCGTGCCCACTTCATGCACCAAGATGGCCGCCCGGCCCCAGCGCGACCCTGGCCTAGAGGCGCCACTCCGGCTGGAGGACATCGCGCTCCCATTGGGATGAGAGAGGGAGGAGCAGTTTCCATCGCACCTCTGAGCTCCCCCGGGAAGGTGGGTTTCGATCGGCCCTCTGGCCTCCCCGAGGGCTGGCTCCACGCCTGCTGGGTGTCTGGGACTCCCCCCAACCCGGCCCTGAAAGGATCAAAAGACAATGGCAGGAAACCCCGACAAGCGACCCCCAGGTGACAAGACCCCTACCTGCACAGACTCCGGACATCAAAGAGGAGTCGACCTATAACAAGGGGTGCTCTGGGACTATCGAGAGATTCGCGTTTGGAAACACCTGAGCCCTGCTGAGTGACTCGCGGCTCCCTGAAAATCGTAAGACCTCCGAACTTGTGCTTGAGCCCTGATGAGTGACTCGCGGCTTCCTGAAGATCGTAAGACCTCCGAACTTGTGCTTGAGCCCTGCTGAGTGACTCGCGGCTCCCACAGACTCTCCTGGTCCCGCCGGATCCCGACGACGACAAGCGTATCCCCCAGCTCGAGGATTGTGAGCTGTGCGCTGGGTACGCCCCTGCATTTGATCCATATTTACAAAGACTGTCCCGCTACCTCCTACCCCCCTCCGAGACTCTGTGAGCCCAGGCTCTACTTGTATATATTTGCCTTGCTGATCATAAAGATCCTACGACTCCGATTTGATAAAGATTTGTTCTTAAGAACTCACGGTGTGGCGTCTCTTTGTCGTGTGGTGCCGAGTGTACGATCCTAGATACGAGATTCCTCCCCTGAGGAGTCTCCCGCCAGTGCCCGGCTACGATACCTCGAGGGTTGGTCTCAGGATAGACAGGGCCCCCTCCGGGCTCCTCTGAGGTCGCCTTCTAACATTGGTGGCAAGCGACGGGATTCGGGCCCATAATCTATAGATCGTACCGTGAACGGCTGACGCACCACCGACAAAGATGGCAGAAGGTAACGCCATGATTCTCACAGAAAACGACACCAGTACCGTGTTCCAGGCGGAACAACTGGAAGAGTACAGGCACAGAGAACTGAAGCAATTCTGCAAAGAACTAAAAATCGCTACCACTGGTCTCAACACCAAAGAAGATATGCAGAAGGCACTAAAAGCTTGGGTGGATTCTGGAGCCCCCCGCCCAGAAGGAGCGGTGGAGCTCCACGACGAAGCTGGACCCTCCCAAGGAGAACGCAGCAGCAACCAGGTGCGAAGCTTCGTACCAGACGGGGGCCTATCCCCGGAGGAACTCGCAGACAGAGAGAGAAGTCGCCATCACAAACTCGAATTGGCCAAACTTAAAATCGAGGGCGAGTTGAAATTAGCCGAGAAAAAGCTAGCAGTGGAACAGATGCGAGTACAAGGAGAACTAGAAGAGAAGAAACTCCAACGGGAACACGAAGGAAGGAGACTCCAACTGGAGCACGAACGCAGCTTGAAGGAAATCGAGCTAAAAGCAAAAAGCGAAGAAGCGCGGCCCCCGGGAAACCGAGAGGCGGCCTCCCCGGCGGAGCAGAAGGTCCGCATTCCCAAGGATGTGGTCAAAGAATATTACAAAAATGATGACATCCAACAGTGGTTCAGGGCATACGAGGTCACCATGACCTCCCATCGGGTCCCGCAGAAGGATTGGGGGGCCGGGTTGTGGGGACGATTCCTGAGCGAAGGGAGAGACACCCTGCTCGACCTACCAACCTCCATGCAGACCTCCTACAACCACATGAAAGAGGCCCTCCTCACAAGGTACGGCCTCACCCCGGAGATGTACCGCCAGCGGTTCCGGGACTGCAGGAAGATCCCGGGCACCACCTGGGTGGAGTATGTAAAATTCTTCAGCCGTGCATTTGATGGGTGGATCAAGGGCAGCAAGGTAACCACCCTAGAAGAACTAACCGACCTCATGTTGTGGGAACACCTGGCTGCGAACTGCTTTGTGGAACTACGCCAGCATCTGCTCGACAGCAAGCTCACGGATCCGAGAAAGCTGGCTGTCGAGGCGGATCGCTGGACCGGGTCTCCCGGGGCCCCGTAGGAGGGTACCCCCGAGCCAGTCAGGGACCACCCCGCCAGAGAGGGGGGGGGGGGGAACCAGGGAGGGCAGAGAGAGTCCCAGTCCAGTCCCCCGAAAACCCAGCCTCTGCCGTTCCCGGCGCCCCCACCAGCTGTATCCGGCCCACCCGTGAGACGGGGGCACCGGGTGACCATCACTTGTTTCCGCCAACGACCCTGAATGCCCCATGGCCCCACACATCACCCCGACAGCACCCCCTGCTAGACAGATAGCCAATGTAGCACTGGGGGAGGAGGTTGAGGAGACCGTAGAGTGGGAACCCGCCGCCATGGCCCTAGCATCATTAGGAGATAGAGAAATGGTCCCTGGAAGCCTCCTGCCCTCCAACACGAAGAAATATGGGCAGCTCTTAACGATCAATGGCCACCAAGTAGAGGCCCTTCGTGACAACGGGGCCAGCATCACCGGTGTCCTCAGTGATTTAGTCCACGAAGACCAGGTCCTCCCCAACGTCTTTTGCCCGGTAATTTCCGCTGACAATACGGAAAGTCTGTGTAAGGTAGCCCTGGTGCCTTTTGAATGGGGAGGGGTGGTCGGTAAACTGAAAGTCGCAGTGAGAACCTCCCAGCCAGTCGACTGTCTCCTAGGGAACGACCTGGAAACAAGTCGAGCGCAAGACCCACCTAGGGATGATGGGTCTCCCTGAGTGGGTGTGCACCACCACCCGATCTATGGCAGCCCGACTGACCCCCCTTGGGGAAGTCAAAGGTGCCCCGACCACAGAAGACAGGATGGTCCCCGCCGAGGGTCCCCACATCCCCCCACAAGGAGGGTCAGTCGCTAGCGATGAACCCCCACCTTCCGACTCCACACAGGTCACCGAGTTAGGCGATCTGCCAGTTGGCCCAGTGGCGCCACGAGGGGGGCCCCTCCCGAGAGGAGTTCTGCCGGGAGCAAGCTACCTGTCCGTCCCTGGTCGGGCCCCGGCAACAAGCAGCGGCCCAGGCCGCGGGCTACCAAACTGGAACGCACCGGGTGTATTGGGAAAATGACCTTTTGTACAGCGAGCAGAAGTCGGTGGAGCTAGGATCCGCCCGGGTGCTGGTGGTACCCCTACGCTTCCGAGACCTCCTCCTGGGCTTGGCCCACGACGTCCCCCTCGCAGGCCACTTGGGCCAGGACAAAACCTACAGTCTCCTCGTGACTCACTTCTAATGGCCCAGAATGAAAGCGGATGTAGAAGCCCACTGCAAGTCCTGTCCCACGTGCCAGGCTAGTGGGAAAAGCGGAGGAAAGCGCAAGGCTCCCCTCCAACCCTTCCCTGTCGTCAGTACCCCTTTTGAACGGGTCGGGATCGACATCGTGGGGCCCCTGGACCCCCCAACCTCCCAAGGTCACCGCTTTATCCTCGTCCTGGTAGATCATGCCACCCGATACCCTGAGGCCATACCCCTGCGCACCGTCACAGCCTCCGTGGTGGGCCGGGCGTTGATGGGAATCTTTTCCCGTATGGGTTTTCCCCGCGAGGTCGTGAGCGATCGCGGTACGAACTTCATCTCCAAATACATGACGTCCCTGTGGCAACAATGTGGAGTGTCCTATAAGTTCACCACCCCGTACCACCCCCAAGGAAATGGCCTGGTAGAGCGGTTTAACCGGAGTCGGAAGGGGATGATCGCGGGCCTGGAAGAGCCCCTCCGGCGTAAGTGGGACGTCCTGCTCCCCTGCCTCCTGTTCGCCTACCGGGAAGTCCCCCAGAAATCCTTGGGGTTCAGCCCCTTCGAGTTACTCTACGGGCACCCCGTCCGGGGGCCCCTCAGCCTGGTCAAGGAAGGGTGGGAGGCGGCGCCCCGAGGCCCCCCCCCCCCCCCCCCCCCCCGAGATGTGTTCCGATACGTCCTGACCCTCCGAAACCAGACTAGGAAGTTCCGAGAGCTGGCCGAGGCCAACCTGGAGGCGAGCCAGGAAGAGATGAAGCGCTGGTACGACCAGAATGCCACTCTGGTCGAGTTCCAGCTGGGCCAGCAGGTATGGGTCATGGCCCCCGTGAAACCTTGCGCCCTCCAGGATAAATGGCCCGGGCCCTTCAAAGTGATTGAGCGGAAGAGCCAGGTCACGTACTTGGTGGACGTCCAGTCACCACGGGACCCCCTCCGGGTCCTTCACGTGAACCGCCTCAAGCCTCACTTTGTGCAGACGGAACTGAGCCTCCTGCTGGCCACCGATGACGGGACCGAAGAGGAGTCGGATCCCCTCCCTGATCTCCTGTGTACCAAAGAGAAGGATGACTCCGTGGAGGGAGTGAACCTCTCCCCATCCCTCACTTCTCAGCAACGTGAGGATTGCCGCCGGCTCCGAGGGCAGTTTTCCGACCTATTCTCTCTGGTCCCCAAGTCACCGACTGGTGTGTCCATGACGTGGACACCGGAGACAGCCCCCCGGTGAAACACCGAGCCTACCGAGTCCCTGATCGGGTCCGGTCCTGCATTCAGGCCGAGGTCTCAAAGATGTTGACCTTGGGAGTGATCGAACCCTCAGACAGTCCCTGGGCCAGCCCCGTGGTCCTGGTCCCGAAAGCAGCTGCCCCCGGTGTCGCCCCAGAACTCCGCTTCTGCGTGGACTACCGGGGACTCAATGAAGTCACCCGAGCCGATGCCCACCCCATTCCCCGAGCCAACGAGCTCATTGACCGACTCGGGGCTGCTCGGTTCCTCAGCACATTTGATCTCACCTGTGGCTATTGGCAAATTGCGCTCACAGAAGGAGCCAAGGAGCGGTCCGCCTTCTCCACCCCGGATGGGCACTACCGCTTTCGCGTGATGCCCTTCGGGATGAAAAATGCCCCGGCCACCTTTCAGCGACTGGTAAATAGAGTCCTGACCGGGCTGGAACAGTTCAGCGCTGCCTATCTAGACGACATCGCAGTTTTCAGTTCCGAATGGAGTGAGCACCTCCAGCACCTCCGGAGGGTGCTAACCGCCCTGCGCCAGGCAGGCCTCACCGTGAAAGCCAGCAAGTGTCAGATTGGGCAAGGTTCGGTAGTCCAGGTCGCCCCTCTACGGCCCAAGATCAATGCCATCCTAGCCTGGGAACCACCCACTACCCAAACAGAGGTCCGAGCCTTTCTGGGCCTCACGGGCTACTACCGGAGATTCATCCGGGGGTACGGCAGCCTTGTCGGTCCCCTCACGGAACTCACGTCCAAGAAACAACCCAAGAAAGTGCAGTGGACCTCTGCCTGCCAAGAGGCGTTCAATTCCCTGAAAGCGGCCATGTGCACTGCCCCCCGTCCTCCAGGCCCCCGACTACTCCAAGGAGTTTGTGGTACAAACGGACGCCTCCGAGCATGGGATTGGGGCCGTCCTGTCCCAGGTAAATGACCAAGGCCTAAACCAGCCCCTAGCCTTCCTCAGCCGAAGGCTGTTGCCTATAGAACAGAGAGGGAGCACCATCGAGCGCGAGGAGTTCGCCGTAGTCTGGGCCCTCAAGAAGTTACGCCCTTATCTGTTCGGCACCCATTTCAAGGTCCAAACCGACAATCGCCCCTTGCGATGGCTCATGCAGATGCGAGGAGAAAACCCCAAACTACTGTGGTCAATCTCCCTCCAGGGGATGGATTTCACCGTGGAACATCGCCCTGGTACTGACCACGCCAACGCCGATGGCCTCTCCCGGTTCTTCCGCCTCAGCGAAGAGAACCCCCAAGAAGATGGGTAGTTCTCTCCGGCTTTCAGCTGGGGGGGGGGGGGGGGACGCGTGTTAGACCCGGCCTCGTGGCATGGCCATCCCTGTCCCCGCACCACATATCCTGACCCCTGCACCTCATGCAGCCCCCGAGCACACGGCCTAGCCGATCCTCCCCACCAGAACACACGCACACCCGACCCGGACTTCCCCCGTCCGTGGCCTTCCTCCTTTCGGCCACACCGGGCCCGCGTGCCCACTTCATGCACAAAGATGGCCGCCCGGCCCCAGCGCGACCCTGGCCTAGAGGCACCACTCCGGCTGGAGGACATCGCGCTCCCATTGGGATGAGAGAGGGAGGAGCAGTTTCCATCGCACCTCTGAGCTCCCCCGGGAAGGTGGGTTTCGATCGGCCCTCCGGCCTCCCCGAGGGCTGGCTCCACGCCTGCTGGGTGTCTGGGACTCCTCCCAACCCGGCCCTGAAAGGATCAAAAGACAATGGCAGGAAACCCCGACAAGCGACCCCCAGGTGACAAGACCCCTGCCTGCACAGACTCCGGACATCAAAGAGGAGTCGACCTATAACAAGGGGTGCTCTGGGACTATCGAGAGATTCGCCTTTGGAAACACCTGAGTCCTGCTGAGTGACTCGCGGCTCCCTGAAAACCGTAAGACCTCCGAACTTGTGCTTGAGCCCTGCTGAGTGACTCGCGGCTCCCTGAAGATCGTAAGACCTCCGAACTGGTGCTTGAGCCCTGCTGAGTGACTCGCGGCTCCCCGAAAGATCGTAAGACCTCCGAACTGGTGCTTGAGCCCTGCTGAGTGACTCGCGGCTCCCACAGACTCTCCTGGTCCCGCCGGATCCCGACGACAAGCGTATCCCCCAGCTCGAGGATTGTGAGCTGTGCGCCGGGTACGCCCCTGCATTTGATCCATATCCCCAAAGACTGTCCCGCTACCTCCTACCCCCCTCCGAGACTCTGTGAGCCCAGGCTCTACTTGTATATAATTTGCCTTGCTGATCATAAAGATCCTACGACTCCGATTTGATAAAGATTTGTTCTTAAGAACTCACGGTGTGGCGTCTCTTTGTCGTGTGGTGCCGAGTGTACGATCCTAGATACGAGATTCCTCCCCTGAGGAGTCTCCCGCCAGTGCCCGGCTACGATACCTCGAGGGTTGGTCTCAGGATAGACAGGGCCCCCTCCGGGCTCCTCTGAGGTCGCCTTCTAACAGGGTCGAGGTATTGTTGTACGTGGGACAGATGCAGATGGGACTTGGCATAGTGTACTGTGAAGCCCAGGTCGTGAAGTAGTTGGATAGTGGCGAGAGTGTGTTGTACACACTGGTTGTATGAGCTGGCTTTTATGAGCCAGTCGTCTAGGTATGGGAAGACGTGGATGTGTTGTCTTCTCAGGTGTGCTGCCACTACCGCTAGGCACTTGGTAAACACTTGTGATGCTGTGGTGACTCCGAATGGGAGTACTTTGAATTGGTAGTGCTGACCGCGCACTACGAATCTGAGAAACGTCCTGTGAGCGTTGTGAACGGGAATGTGTCATTTAGGTCTATGGTGGCAAGGAAGTCGTTCTGGGAGAGCAGAGGAAGTACCCGCTGGAGTGTGACCATGTGAAAGTGGTCTGAGTGTATGTATTGGTTTAGGGGTCTGAGGTCCAGAATGGGTCTTAGAGAGCCGTCCTTTTTTGGTATGAGAAAATATAGGGAGTAAAGTCACCCTTGTTTTGTGGGTGGGTAGAAACTGGTTCTATTGCACTTTTATGTAGGAGGGAGAACACCTCCTGCTTTAAAAGTGACAAATGTTCCTGTGGCATTGGGCGCTGTTTGGGTGGAATGGTTGGGGGTGGGGTAGATGTTAGTTCTAGACAGTAGCCTGATTGAATTATCTGTTACACCCATCTGTCTGAGGTGATGGTAGCTCAAACAGGAAGGAAATTGTGGAGTCCACCCCCGACTGTAGTGCAATAGTCTGGGGGGAGTGGAGGGAAGTTACTGGGTGGGGTGGTTGTTGTTACCCCTGTAACTGCCTCTTAGGTAACCCCTAGTGAAGGTGGATTGGGTAGGGGCCTTGTAGGAAGTGGAGGCGCTGTCGGAGGAGTAGCCTCTGGTGGTAGATTTTGCCGTGTTGAGGGCTACGTCGACATTAGGGCCAAACAGTTGTTTCTTATCAAAGGAGTGGTTGAGGATGGAACTCTGAACCTCAGGTTTGAACCCTGAAAATGCGTAGCCAGGCATGCCTACGCAGAAGACGCTGGTATTTATTGCCCTGGAGATGGTGTCAGCTGCATCGAGGGCACAATGGATGGAGGTATTAGTGATTGTTTTACCCTCCTGAATTAATTTGTTGGCCCTATTTTTGTATTTGTCAGGGAGGTGTTGCATTATGGATTCCAGCTCGTCATCATGTGCCCTGTCATATCTGGCTAGGAGAGCTTGGGTGTTAGCAATGCGCCATATGTTGGCCGCTTGGGACGCCGTGCGCTTGCTGCTTGCCAGAGGCGTCCAGGAGTTTAGACTCCTTATCTGGCAGTGGAGCCTCACCTGATGCCTGGGAATTGGCACGTTTCCTGGCATTGGAGACTACCAGAGAGTAGCTGGTCAAAGCCCATTGTGTCCTCGGGGGGGGGGGGGGGGGGGGGGAAGGGTAAAGATCGTCTTGGGGGACGTTCGGGATGTTGTAGTTGTCCCATGGGTCTAGGGAGCCCGTAGGAGTAGGGTCCCCTATTGGTTGGTCGTTTGCTCCGTCTCCTGTGTTGTAGCGAATGTCATCATCATCCTCATCTGGAGATGGTGTGGGAGAATGATGGGGTGGGGGAGGCAGAGGAGGTGGTGGAGGTGGAGGAGGAGGAGGTGGAGGAGGAGGAGGAGGAGGAGGAGGAGGAGGAGGAGGAGGAGGAGGAGGAGGAGGAGGAGGAGGAGGAGGAGGAGGAGGAGGAGGAGGAGGAGGAGGAGGAGGAGGAGGAGGAGGAGGAGGAGGAGGAGGAGGAGGAGGAGGAGGAGGAGGAGGAGGAGGAGGTGAAGGAATCCTCAGAGGGGAGGTGGCACAGTCTCTCCTTTTTGGTGGTGGAGCTGGTGCAGGCTTGTCCAGTGGTCTTTTTCTGGTGCTAAGCGTCAAATACCCAGTCTTTGGATCCTTTATGAGGGTTTTTTGGTAAGGATCGGTTCGAAACAGTTGATCTGTAGGGGACAGATCCTTCGGTGCCGATGGTGTCGGAGCCGTGGGTTTTTTAGGCGTCGATTCGGCACTGGTTCTTTGTATGGAACCGTGGGGTTTAGAAATGCCTTTTGTCTTCCTCGGTTCCGAGGAAGGGTTTTGGCTTCGAGGCTTCGGAGTAGAGGCTCTTCGGTTTCTTGCTCGGCTCCGAAGAGGTTATCGGTGCCGAGGAGCCAGTGCCAGTCTTTGGCGCCGAGTGCTTCGGTGTCGAGCTCGGCGCGGACGTGGAAAGGGGCGTTTTCTTTTTCTGTTTCGGTGTGGATGAGAGTTTTTCGGCACCAAGGGTAGGCTGGCTTGAGCCCGAGCCACCTGAAGGCTTGGTGGGCTTCTTAACCGGGCCCGGAAGCGAGGTATGGGAAGCAATCTCTCGGTGTATACCTAGGCCGGGAGGCGTGTCCGAAGCCTTTTTCAATGGTGTGGAGGGGGGTTTGGGGTCGACGTCTGTACTCACGCCCCTCTGTGCCGGAGTGATGTCCTCGACGTCGGAGTCGTCAGCTTCGGAGGCGCTGACGAGGACTTCTTCGGTGTGCTGTTGTTCCGGAACATCGACGCCTTCTTCGAAGAGGTCATCGGGGATCGAAGTCGACGAGTGAGCCATAGTTCTCCTTGCTCGGCGGTCCCGAATAGTCTTCTTCGATCGGAAGGAGGCGCAAGCTGGACAGTCCCTTGCCTCGTGTCCTGGAGAGAGGCAGAGGTTGCACACCTCATGTAGATCGGTGTGGGGAAACTTCGACCCACATCAAGGACACTTTTTAAATGGCGTCCTTTCCATCAGCCAGGACAGGAGGCCCAGGTAGGCCCGAAGGCCTTCATCGACGACCGGAATAGAAGACTTCTATCGTTGCGAGTCGCGTCGAGTGTGGGGAACGCGATCGAGACAATACCGTCAAACAGGGAAGGATTGCGCGCCGAACGGGAAAACTGGAACGGTTCCGAACTGAAGCGCGAAGAACCCGATGGCGGAAAAAAACAATCTGAGGATGGAGCCGAAGCCCATGCGCAATATGATCCAAAGGAGGAGTCACATACCTCGTGACTTCCAAAGACTTTCCAAGAGAAAAACAACTGCAATATCCTGGCCTAACACCAGATGGCGATCTATGCACAGTGTGTTATCTGCAGCTCATATGCCTCGAACAGAGAGTATATATAGATCTGGGGTTTTAGGCAGCCCTGATGTTCCACATTACTGCAGATGTGCAGTGAGGTAGGAAGTCTACAGTATTAAAGCAGTGTGCACGGAATATTTTGAGACGGCTAGATAAGCAGCAATGTACTCAGACTTGCAGTACTATGGACACACTCCTGGCTCATATTTTCAACTCACCTGCTGATACATAGGCTGCTGGCCTGGGATAAACTGCTGCTGATTAGGCAGGTTGTTGAGCGATGGGTCTTGACCTGGAAGTGCTGACATCATATTCTTCAAAGAAAATAAACAGATGTGACAACATAGTGAGAACATTCAACATAGAGATTAATCCAAAAAAAGCTGTTTATACACAAACTTTCTCTGTTCTGTATGACGAACCAATGACTATCATATAAATGCAATCCACACACAGTTGCATCAATGCACCTCAAGCTTGCACTACACAGGTTATACTATTCCAAAACTGAAGCCAGAGAGCTCTGCAGCAGAACTAGCTACTGCAGCTGCCATTCTCCTTTTGAGATTATTGAACCTCTGTTGTGCCCTGCTGCATCACTTCCGCTATCCCAAAATGTGGAGAAAAATACAGTTCTGTAATGCACCTCAACTGTGACCAAGAGAAAACTCTGATATTCCAATACTCCTATCCAGAGCTCTGTAAATGCTCAAGCCTGATCCACAATCCCATTCCAGACTCACAGCCAGTACTAGTAGTACTATCTAATCCAGACTTGCACAGTACCACCTACTCCAAACCTGGGGACCTGCAAGGCCATTTCTAGTGGTCCTGGGACAGTCAGGAGTTATTAAGCAGTATCTGTTGTGGGTACTGTTGTTCACACTTGTGTCTCATGGCCACAATACAAGTGCATTCTAAATAGATGGCCAAATGACTCCCTTTTGGCACATTGCTCCTTCAGGTTAGGAAGGATGAGCACGTAAGGCTTGCTGTTGGAGGTGGTAGGAACTCAGATTCATTATGGTACAGTAATTAACACTCCGTGACATCACCATATAAGTTGTGCTTTACTTTCGGAAAAGGTAAAGGCAGGTAAGTAAAATTGAAATATAAACATTGATGCTCACACAAAAAGAGAAGGCCCTATCTACTTCTGGGGGTCATACATCCCCAAATAGTTTTAAACCTTCTTTATTTTTGCATTGTTGAGTATTTTACCAAAGTCCAGGGAGGAATGGCCTGATTTGAAACCACTCACCTTGATAATTCAATCATCTGATGATACACATCTAGTTTCCCAGCTTTATCATCTTACCCAAACTTTGCAACAACCGAGTGGCCTACGGGCCAAATTAGCATTAGAAACAGATATTGGAGAAATATTAACTGATGCTTGGGCCTTCTGTTGCTTCCAAACACGCTTAGTATCTTCTAATTACAGACACAAATTACTTCAATTTCCCCGCACAGGAGCTGCAGAGTAATATTTTTTATTTATTCATTATTATTTTCATCACAGGACTGAGTGGCAATATCTAAGTGCAAGAAATGGAACAGGATGCATTCTAGGGTAGATAGTTTGGTAGAAACCACTGTATATTTAATTGTTGTTATAGTGCATTTACAAGACGATCCATACCCTGGTCATGGATATACCTTCCGTGATAAGGATTTTGTAATCGAAGTTTATTACAATGTCACTGTATGTTTTTTCAAGTCTGCACATGTATTTATTTTCTTTTTCATTTACTGCTACCTCTGAAAAATGTTCAATAGACAGCTATTTATAGAAGTCTTTACTGTGCAGATTGCCGCAATATTTGCTGTATCTAGCTGACATATCATAATATGTTTTATGTAACTGTATATGTTCATTTCTGAAAATACAAAACCAATAAAAAACCAATAAAAAAAACCCCAAAAAACCCCTTCTTTATTTTACATGTTAAATTTGTTATCATTGATCCTATGGTCAACCTTATCCTACAGGACTTTCTTTAGAAGTGCTCTGGTCTCTAGTGTTGAAAAGGTAGGGATCTGTAAAAGGAACTGAAAGGTAAGCAATGCATTCAAATGTGGGGACAGAACTCTGGACTTTCGGTACTTCCCTGGTTTCAAGGGGTGGAATAATCTTTACAAACCAGTGAGGGCCGGAATCAAAGGTGTCTCCCCAAAAATAAAGCACAAAAACCCACCACCCAAACAACTGGGGACATGCCAATCTAAGTCCTTGGCACTCCTGAGATCTGATGTCCTTGTGACCAGGTCTACAGATGGGAGAAAAAGTCCACAGCTTAATGAGCCCAGGTGTAGGAAGCTGGCTCTGTATATGGCATTACCACTAGGTGGTTATATCGTGCATAGAGTCCAGGGGTTCCCCAAAAGTGTACAGCGCTAAATGTAAAACCCAAAGTGCTCTATTAGTGATAGTGTGGGCAAGCAGCCTCAGGCCTAACAGAGGAGTGCAAGACATTTATTGCACAACAGTGATCAATAATGGACACACGACTCAAGAAGGAGATCCAGACCAATTTTAGAAAAATGTACTTTGTTTGTATTTTATTTTAAGACCAAGATCTTCACATTAAGGTAAGTACGTTTTTCAATCGAAATACTTTTCACTTTGAAAAATCGACACTTTAGAAAATTGTCAGCACCGTTCAATGTTATCCTATGGGGACAACAATATCGTGGATAGACAGGTAAGTAATGCACTTATGATTCCAGTCTTCGGTACCAAAAGTCTGCAACAGGCAAGGGTCGGGTGAGTACCGAAACTGCATCACCAGCAATACAGGGGCATCCGGGTGCAGAGGTCAAAATCGGAGTCCGTCCCAATGCTTTTCAATAGAGACTGGTGGTGCCTGGAGCCACACTGTTTGCAGGTAAGTAGATCAGCTGCAGGGGCTTCGCTTTGGGAGTTGGGTTAAGCACAGGCAGGGACACAAAGCAGCACCAAACATTCACCATCAGTGGGCACAGCGGCGTCCGGGTGCAGAGAGCAATTTCGACATCGGGCACACAATGCTTTTCAATGGGGATTCTTCTTTTCGCACAGAGGCTTCAGGCTTGCACCAGAGGCTGCAGTAGGGAGACCAACAACAGCAAAGTTAAATAGAGACCATTGGTTCACCTCACCAAGGCCCAGTGGCTTGGTGTGCAGGGGTGTCCTTCGACACTGCAGTCTTCTTGCCAGAAACCAGTGGGGGGGGGGGGGGGTGGGGGGGGGGGGGAGGAACTTCTGGATTCACACTGCAGGGGCCGCCGTGGAAGTCAGGAGCACTGGGGAAACTTCACTGCACAAGAGAGCCACTCAGACTGTGGGCGTTGGGTGACGAGTGGGCAGGGTTCGCAGTTCCAGCTGGATCTGGTGCCCTTGGAGTCTGTTTGTTCTGGAAAGTCCGCTGTCCACTGGAGATTGGAGTCTTTTTCGAAGGCAGCAGCAGTCCTCCCATGGTTTCAGAGGTCGCTGGCTGCAAGACAGGTCACAGGTTCGCAGAAGCTAGAAACAGGCTGGTAGGGCTGGGGCCAAGGCAGTCTTCTTCAGTCTTTTAGACAGGGATGTCTTCTTTCTCAGGTCATTGCACATCTAGTTTCTAGGTGTGGAGGAGCCACCTGAATACTAGATTTAGGGGCGTTTTAGAGAGTAGGCGGTAGGGCCAATGGGCACCTTTTTTGGGGTGACTACACCCACTATTATGCCACCATGTGGGAGGGGGAATAGACAAACCCTGATTGGAGGGGTCCCCCCATCTTCAAGATGATGGGGAATGAAAGATGTGCTTCACCTCGCCTTCTCCACCTTAGGTGTGAAGTTGGCAGAGGTGGGCACCCCACCTATTCCACAGAGTGTATCTCTGGTTCTTCCGCCCAAAGTGAGGGTATAGACCAGGGGTTACCATCTGATGCTAGCAGCAGAGGCTGGGGGTCGCTTTACATTGGCAGCAGACCCTTGAAGCTTCCCTGTTCAAACACTGGCCCATCCTGGGGGAAAAGGTGCAATACCTTTGGCCCAGGATGCGCATCGTTTCTGGTCCCAGAGAGAAGGAGCTCTCTGCCTAGGGGTCCAGAAACATGTCTGGTGGTGGCTGGCTGCCTACAGCCAGGGTCGGGAGTGTTTTTAGGGGGCACCTCTGACGTGCCCTCTGGATACATGGTATGAATATGCTACTTACCAGTATGCATCTGTTCTTGGCATGTAGGGCTGCTGACATTCATATCTGTGCATAGATCGCCGCCTAGTGTTGGATCCGGATGTTTGCACGTTGTTGTCCTGGAAGAGTCTTCGAAGTATCCTGAGATAGGTGACTCCTCCCCTGGACCACAGTGCGCATGGGCATCCTCTCCATCCTCAGATTGTTTTTCGCCATTGTGGCAGTGATGGAGTAGATACAGAAAGTGATGACCATGCTATGCAGTAATTCTGAGAGCTGCAGCTGCTACAGGCGCCGGGGAGGAGGGTGGGCGATATGAATGTCAGCAGCCCTACATGCCAAGAACAGATGCATACTGGTAAGTAGCATATTCAGTTCGAGGCATGTGGGCTGCTGAATTCATATCTGTGCATAGAATACATAGCAGTACCTCCCATTAGCGGCGGCTACCAGTGCCAGCTGCAGCGGTCTGAAAAAGAGTTTTGAGAACAGCTTGTCCTACAGCTGCCTGCTGTTTTGATTGCACATCTACACAATAGTGTTTGGTAAAGGTATGTGTAGTGGACCAGGTGGCTGCTCTACATATATCATGCAAAGGAATGTTTCCCAGGAAAGCCATGGAGGCCCCTAACTTACGTGTTGAGTGGGCTCGTAGGGGAATCGTTAATGTGCGTTTAGCTTTTTGATAGCAAATTTGAATACATTTAACGATCCATCTGGCTATACCTGCTTTGGAGATGGCGTTACCTTTGTGGTGTGGGGCAAAGGCAACGAAAAGTTGTTTTGTTTTCCTAAAGACTTTAGTCCTGTCTATATAGTACATGAGGGCTCTCTTTACATCTAGTGTATGGAGTGCTCTTTCTGCGACAGTTTGTGGGTTCTGAAAGAAAACAGGCAGTTCAATGGTTTGATTCATGTGGAACTGCGATATCACCTTGGGCATGAATTTGGGGTTGGTACGTAGTACGACCCTGTTGGCGTGAACCTGTATGAACGGCTCTTGAACGGTTAGTGCCTGGAGTTCACTAACTCTTCTCAAAGAAGTGATTGCTATCAGGAAAGCTACTTTCCAGGTGAGGAATTGAATCTCGCATGAGTGTAGAGGTTCAAAGGGTGGACCCATCAGGCGTGTGAGGACCAAGTTGAGGTTCCACATTGGAGCTGGTGGGTGGCTTGGAGGAATTACTCGTTTGAGTCCTTCCAAGAATGCTTTGATGGCAGGCACTCTGAATAAAGAGAGGTGCTGCCTGTTCTGGAGATAGGCTGATATTGCGGTCAAATGGACACGTATAGAGGTGTACGCCAGATTGCATCGGTATAGGTGTAAGAGGTAACAAATTATGTTTTGGATGGATGCGTCTAGCGGGTTAATATTATTATTGCAATAAATGGCAAACCTTTTCCATTTGGCTGCATAGCAAGCTCTGGTAGTGGGTCTTCTAGCTTCCTTAATGATGTCCATACAGTCAGGTGGCAGGTTTAGGTAGCCAAACTCTAGGACTTCAGGAGCCAGATTGCCAGGTTCAGCTGTTGCGGATCTGGGTGCTGAATCTCTCCATGGTTTTGCGTCAAATGCGCGGGTTTGATCCGCAGCCTTTGATGCGGCACCACGGAAAGTTCGAGAAAGGTGGTGTACCATGGTTGGCGTGCCCATGTTGGAGCAACTAGGACGAGTGTCAGGGAGTGTTGTCTGAGTTTGCGTGCCACCAGCGGTATCAATGGTGCTGGGGGAAAAGCGTACGCAAATCTGCCGGACCAGTTCATCCATATCGCATTGCCCTGCGACTGCGGATGTGGGAACCTGGCGGCAAAGCTTTGGCATTTTGCGTTTTTGCTTGTGGCGAATAGGTCTATCTCTGGATGACCCCACTGTTGGAAGTACGGTTGGAGTACTGACGGGTGTATCTCCCACTCGTGCATCTGGTGGCTGTGTCTGCTGAGCAGATCCGCCATCTGGTTGTCCTTGCCGGGGAGGTGTTCCGCCATGAGGAATATGTTCCTCTGAATGGCCCACTTCCACATGCTCTGAGCCAGATGAGACAACTGTGGAGAGTGTGTTCCACCCTGCTTTTGTATGTAGTACATGGCAGTCATGTTGTCCGTCCGGATCAACACGACTTTGTTGCACAAGTGTACTTTGAATGCTTTCATTGCCAGGAAGATTGCCATCAGTTCTAGAAGGTTGATGTGCATCTTCTTTTGCTGTATTGTCCATAGTCCCTGCACTGTGTAATTGAGTACATGAGCTCCCCATCCCTGGAGAGACGCGTCCGCTGTCAGTATTATTTGTGGAACAGGCTCTTGGAACGGTCGGCCCTTGCAAAGGTTTTGTGGATTCCACCAATGCAGAGAGTTGTATGCCCGACCGCTCACCAACACTAGGTCTTTTAGTTGTCCTTGAGCCCGATTCCATTGACGTGCTAAGCACTCCTGAAGCGGGCGCATATGTAGTCTCGCGTGTGGGACTATGAAAATGCAGGAGGCCATCATGCCTATCAGCTGCATGAACACTCGCGCGGGAAGGGAGTGTTGGGGTTTGAACTTGGAAATCAGCATTTGCATGCTGTTGATTCTCACTAAATTTGGCTGAGCTGTGGCTGCCAGAGTGTCTATGGTCGCACCTAGGTACTGTTGTACGTGTGCAGGTTGGAGATGGGATTTCGGGTAATTTAGTGAGAAACCCAGACTGTGAAGGAGGTGAATGGTGCGGGACATGTGGCTGGCACATTGCTGGGCTGACTTTGCCTGAACAAGCCAGTCGTCCAGGTAAGGGTAGACGTGTATGTGTTGCCTCCGTAGATGTGCAGCCACAGTAGCTAGGCACTTTGTGAAAACTCTGGGTGCTGTTGTCACGCCGAAGGGAAGGACTTTGAATTGGTAGTGCTGCCCCTGAATAGTGAACCTGAGATATTTTCTGTGTGAGGGGTGAATGGGTATGTGGAAATACGCATCTTTGAGGTCCAGTGTGGCCAGGAAGTCTCCCTGTTTGAGCAGCGGGAGGACTTGTTGTAGGGTGAGCATGTGGAAATGCTCTGAGAGAATGTATTGGTTGAGGGGTCTCAGGTCTAGTATAGGTCTGAGTGACCCGTCATTCTTTGGGATTAAGTACAGGGAGTACACCCCCGTACCTTGCTCGCGGACGGGCACGACCTCTATTGCGCCTTTTGCCAGCATACTTAGCACTTCCTGCTGTAATAGCGCTAAGTGCTCTGAGGACATAGGACGGTGTTTTGGTGGTATGGTGGGTGGAGTGGAGGTTAATTCTAGGCAGTAACCGTGTTTGATAATATCTTTGACCCATCTGTCCGTGGTGATGGAGTTCCACGTGGACAGGAACCTTTGTAGCCTTCCCCCGACAGGTGTTGTGTGGTCGGGAGGAAGGGAGAGGGCGTCACGGTTTGTTCTTGGGGGGAGGACCTGGTATTGCCGTATCCGCGTCCTCTACCCTTTGTGCTGGAGCCACGATATCCACCCCGGGTGTTTTTATCGTAAGTACTTTGTGTGTTGCCCTTGTTGAAGGTTTGCTGTGACCCCTGTCCTCTACCTGCTCCTCTATTATTGGGGCGACGAAAGGAGCCACTCCGAAAGGACTGTGTTTGGAGAGCCCCCATGGACTTTGCAGTGTCTGTGTCCTTTTTAATTTTTTCTAGGGTGGTGTCGACCTCTGGTCCGAATAAGTAGTCGGGGTTGACCGGCTGATTGAGGATGTTATTTTGAACCTCAGGTTTGAATCCGGAGATTCGTAGCCAGGCGTGTCGTCGTAACATGACGCTGGTATTTATGGCTCTAGCAGCTGTATCTGCCGCATCCAGTGCACACTTAATGGATGCGTTTGTGAGGAGTTGTCCCTCCCTGATGAGGATCTCCGCTCCCTCTTTGTATTGGTCAGGGAGATGTTGGAGTAGGGTTTCTAATGTGTCATAGTGGGCGCGATCGTAGCGAGCTAGGAGCGCCTGGGTATTGGCAATACGCCATATATTAGCTGCCTGTGCTGCAACCCGTTTGCCGGAGGTCTCTAGCACCTTGGACTCCTTGTCCGGGGGAGGAGCTTCGCCGGTAGTCTGTGAGTGCGCCCTTTTGCGAGCATTGGCGACTACAATGGAATCTAGAGGTAACTGTCCTCTAATGTACGTAGGGTCCACAGGCGCCGACCTATATTTTTTGTCGATCCTGGGGTTTATTACTCTTGCCCTAGTGGGTTCTTTGAAAATGTCCTTTGCTGGTTTAAGGACACCTTTCAGCATGGGTAGAGTTTTGATATTCCTTTCTGAGGATGCGAAAGTATCCATTAGAAAATCGTCCTCTATGGTGTCAGAGTGGAGTTGTACACCATGATTGGCCGCAGCACGTTCAATGAGGGCGTTGAACGCGGCAGTGTCCTCCGTGGGAGACGTTTTAGCGCCGTATAGCTGCGTGTCCTGTGTATCCATAGGCGCACCCGGGTCTACAGGGTCATCCCAAGCCTGGTCAGGGTCCTGTTGGCCTTCAGGGTCCATCTCTCTGGGGTAGGGGACATCGTCACCCATGTAGTCCTCGAAAGCATCGGTTTCAGAGGGTGTCGGAGAGAAGGGCTGTGGATCTAGGTAAGAGGTATGGAGACGTTCGTAAAGAACTGGTTCCGAGTGCGCTGGCAGCTTTTTCTTTAACGGGATCCGGTAGAAGTCCAAAGGCTGCTCGGAAGAAATTCTCCGCTTCTGGAGCATAAGTCTGCCGGTGTCGGCATCGATGATGTGGGACGGTGACGTCTCCGTAGGAGAACGTTCAGCAGGTGTGATCCTAGTTTGGGTCACACGTGTCCTGATTTCAAATAGTTTGGGTGCCGTGGATGGTGGCAGTCCAAAAGTTTTGTTGGGTATTGCTGGAGAAGCTTTTGGAGCTTTCTTCGGCTCGGAGCCCGACGGGTCCTGGAGGGTTGCCTTTTCTTTGATGCGTTGCAAGGACGCTGCAACTTGTCGAACCTGGAACGCCGGCGGTTCTTTGGCGCCGAGCGGTTCTGCAGAGGCAGGCGTGGACTTCTTCGGGGCCACGGGGTCATCGAGTCGAGGAGAGGTAGTAGCTGTCGAGGACGTCGATGATTGGTCCTTCGGTGCCGCTTTCGGAGCGATGTGCGACGCAGCGGCCATTTTGACCTTTGTGGCCGGAGCCGAGTGTTTCGGTGCCGGGGGCTGAGGCAGCTTGGCGGTACCGATGGCCTTTTTCCGTGTGTCGGCGCCGACGTCGGCTGCTGCGAGTTCGGCACCGAAGTCCCGTTTGGTGCGGTCGGTGCCGATGGGTTTGGCTGGCGTCGAAGGTGTAGAGGGCTTCGATCCGACCAGTGTCACTTTCGGTTTCGGTTTCTGTGTAACCGAGACGACTTTCGGTTTCGTTCTCGAGGAAGGGAAACCAGTCATTTTGGGCACTAATGGCTGTCTCTGAATGTCCGAGGCCGAGCCAGATGGCGGGGCCGAAGAACTGCGGGATAGGTCTTGGGTAAGGCCCGAAGGCGATCCCTCGACCGGAGCCATTGACTGACGCACTGGGGCATCCTCCGTTTGTACGGGTAGGCCTTGCTCGTCACCGGAGCTACTTTCTTCGGCCCCTAAGGCCTCATCGTAGTCTCCTACCTCGGTGTCGGCTTCTTCTCTGTGAAAGAGTTGTTCTTCGACGTCTTCCGATCCGGAATCGTGTTCGGAAGCAGGGCTGGAGGGTAGGTTCTCCGCGCCTTCCACATCTTCGTCCTCGGCGCTGAAGATGTTGGTCGGGCAGGTGCCGCTTGCTGCGCTTCAAGTCTCGCCGCTCGTCGATTCCGGAGAGTCTTCTTGGAACGGAATCGGGCACAGGCCATACATGTGGACTCGTCGTGATCCGGTGAAAGGCATTTGTTGCACACCGGATGGACGTCGACATGGGGATATTTCGCATTGCAAACAGGACACCGCTTGAATGGTGTCCTCGATTCCATCGTCGATGTCGGGTCGATGGTCGGATACGATGCGAAAAAGTTGTTGCTGAAGTCAGTAAACTAACAAGTAACTGTCGATACCGATCGGGAACAGTACCGACGCGAACTAAAGGCCTTTTGGCCTGAAAAAGTTTTTTCTAACTTGAGTCAAGATAAGCACATCCGAACCCAATGGCGGAAAAAAACAATCTGAGGATGGAGAGGATGCCCATGCTCACTGTGGTCCAGGGGAGGAGTCACCTATCTCAGGATACTTCGAAGACTCTTCCAGGACAACAACGTGCAAACATCCGGATCCAACACTAGGCAGCGATCTATGCACAGATATGAATTCAGCAGCCCACATGCCTCGAACCAATAAATCCCACACTGGCAGAAGTGTGGATTTATTTAAATGAGTAGTTTGATACTGTAGTAAGCTGGCTCTATATATACTATGCCAAAGTAAAGGATAGTGTGCACAGAATCCAGAGGATCCCCAAATAGGCAGAGGTAAAAGTAGATTATACCCTACTCTCTATTATTGGTAGTGTGGGCAAGCAGTAAGGCTTAATCAGAGGATAGTGTTAAGCATTTATTGTAGACACTCGGACCAATTTGGTTGTATAAAATTATTATTTAGTTGCATTTTGTTTTCTAGAACCAAGCCAGGCCTGGTACAGGTATTATAACACTTGGCAAGAATAATGTATTTAAGTACAGTTTGAATGAGGTTGAATGCAATTTGATTGGTTACAGGTCGTTGTTTATAAAACGGTTTGAGTTATTTTTCAGATTACTTTTTAAGTTACTTTCTCTACTCAGTATGATGAACAAGTTACTTACCTTCGGTAATGATGTATCTGTAAGAGACATAGGTTAGTTATAGATTCCTTACCTTGGAATTACCCCCAGGCGTCAGACTTAATACAGGGAATTGTTTCTATTAGCAGTCCCCCTCCGTTTCGGTAGGTGGCGTTGGTCGACTCCGTGTCCGTCGTTGACATCGTGGCTTCCGGAATGAAGTTGCGGTGTCTACTTAGAAGCCGCCCCTGTGCGCTGATATCAGTTCTGACACGACTTTCCACACCAGAAGCGCAGAGCCATGAAAGACACTGACCACTGGTGCGCCAAAAGTAGGGCCCTGTAAGAGAGTCCCTATCCCTAGAGATCGGGGAGGATGGGTGGGGCAGTAAGGAATCTATAACTAACCTATGTTTCTTACAGATACGTAGTTACCGAAGGTAAGTAACTTGTTCATCTGAAATAGACAGTTATAGATTTGTTACCATAGAATGGATACCCCAGCAATACCATCCCTGGAGGATGGTCTGCAAACCAAGTTCACACCAGAAAGTCCTGGAGGACAGAACAGGCAAAGTAGCCGTCCCTCCAGACTGGACTATCCAGGCAGTAATGTCTGGTGAACGTGTGCAAAGATGCCAACGTGACCGCCTGGCAGATGTCAATAAGTAGGACTCCATGTGACAAAAGCAGTAATTGCTGCCATAGCTCTAATGGAATGAGCCCTCAGCCCCGCTGGAGGTTCCTTTTTCTCTAAAGCATAACAAATCTTTATACAAAGGACAACCCATCTTGAGATGGTACGCTTTTTGACAGCCCGACCTTTCTTGGCGCCCACATAGCCAATGAAGTGTTGATCGTCCACTCGGAAATCTTTAGTGCGGTCAAGGTAGAAGGAGAGCGCACGTTTTGGGTCCAGCCGGTGGAGTCTCTCCGCCTTGGAAGGGTGCTGAGGTGGGAAAAAGGTGGGCAGAGTGATAGTTTGTCCTATGTGAAAAGGAGTAACTACTTTAGGAAGGAACGAGGGTCTCGTCCTAAGCACCACTTTGTCCGGATGCAGAGAGAAGAAAAGGGGCTTAGAAGAAAGAGCCTGAAGCTCGCTCACTCTGTGAGCAGAGGTGATGGCAAAAAGAAAAGGCAGTCTTCAGAGTAAGGAGCCTGAGAGGGCAGTTCTGAAGAAGCTCGAAGGGAGCACACATAAGGTAAGTCAAGACAAGGTTCAAGACCCACTGAGGCATTATGAAAGGAGATGGAGGAAAGAGGTGAATAATGCCCTTAAAGAACCTATTAACAGGAGGGGACTTGAACAAAGAAGCCTGATCTGGTAGCAGCCGAAAAGCAGAAATGGCTGCCAGATAGCCTGTAAGAGCCCTGCTGGCCCAAAGAAAGGAGGATCAAAAGAACCTCAGAAAGAGAGGTGGAAAGGGGATTCACAGCCTTTGCTGTGCACCATGCCATAAACTTGTTCCATCAACAATCGTACACAGTCTTTGTGGAGGGACGCCAGGCTGCCATGATGACATTACCGACTTTGGGTGGAAGGTCAAAAGCTGTCAACTGTCGCCGCTCAATCTCCACGCGTGGAGGTGGACGCTGGACAGGTTCGGGTGGAGGACCGTCCCCTGATGCTGCTGTGACAGAAGATCCTCCTAGTCTAATCGGAGGATTGATGGCCTTGCTCAGGAGCTCAGGTACCAGACTCTTCGTGCCCAGTCCGGGGCCACAAGAATGACTTGGGTCGGGTCACGCTTGATCTTCAGCACTCGGGCAGAAATGGTACAGGCAGAAAGGCATACATGAGGCCGCAGTTCCACTCATGATGAAAAGCTCACCGAGCGAGTGCGCCTGGGAATCTCTAACGCGCAAACTGCTGACATTGCGCGTTCTCTTCGGTGGTGAACAGATCTAACCAAGGCTCTCCCCACTGCTGAAAGAGACCTTGCACCACCTCTGAGTGAAGACGCCATTCGTGATCCACCAGGCACCTACGGCTGAGTTCGTCCTCTCTGCCGTTTAGAGAACCAGGTGTTGAACCACCAGGGTCATGCCCTGCTGTTCCAGCCATGTCCAAAGGCGAAGACCCTCCTGACAAAGGGTCCATGACCCCACCCCGCCCTGTTTGTTGCAGTACCTCATGGCGGTGGAGTGGTCTGTTAACACCTGCACTGCCTTCCCCTTGAGGGAGGGAAGTAATACCTTCAGTACCAAGCGAATCACCCGGCGCTCCAACAGGATGATATGGAGACCAGGCTCCTCTGATCACCACCTCTCCCAGTTGGCTGCCCCATCCCAGGAGCGATGCATCGGTCACCACCGTGAGGTCTGGTGGGGAAGGGAGAGGGATCTGCCTCTGACCCATTCCTGGTTCGTTAACCACTACTGCAGTTGTTGCACAGTTCCCTCCAGGATCTGGACGTAGTCTGAAAGATTCCCCTGATGCTGCGCCCACTGTAACTTTAGGTCCCACTGCAGAGCCCGCATATGCCATCTGGCATGATTGGTTCAGTATATACAGAGCCACTTTCTTACAAAGTAAGGTTCAGTGTGCACAGAGTCCACAGTCCCCAGAGGTTTGGTAGAGGCTTGAGTTAGATATAACCTTACTCTCTAAAGTCGTAGCTTGGTCGAGCACTAAGGCAGTATTAGAGGACAGTGTAAAGCATTTGTTGTACACACTCAGTCAGCAAATGGTCTAACACACTCAATAACTGAACTCTAGGACAATTGTTTTGTATATAAAAATATATAATAGTTTTATTTTAGAACCAACAATACGTTCTCAAAATACTTTCTCAGAATGAAATGCTGTAGTTGTATACTTTCAGTAAGCAATAGACTTTTAAATGCAATAGTTACAGTTGTTGCAATAGGCAACAGAATTCAAACACAATTATAACATTGAGCTCAAAGGGAGTTTTTAAGTAAATGCAATTTCAGTTACTTTGCGTATGATTTTCTTACTCAGGGATGGATCCTGGATTCAACCCTGGTGCATTTCCTGTAAACAGTTGGAAGAAATCGTTTTTGTTACGCAGGCGATTTTTAAGGAATATTTGTATGTTTCAAAAATCGACACACAGAAGAATTTCTGGCAAAAACCAGGCAATGTTATCCTATGGAGGAAAGGAATAGGCTACTTACCAGTATGCATCTGTTCTTGGCATGTAGAGCTGCAGATCTACACACTTGTGCATAGATCGCCACCTGGTGTTGGGCCCGGATGTTTGCAGTTGTTTTTCCTCTTGGAAAGTCTTTGGAAGTCACGAGGTATGTGACTCCTCCTTTGGATTGTATTGCGCATGGGCTTCGGCTCCATCCTCAGATTGTTTTTCGCCAGCAGGGAAAGATGGAGCGTAGTAATAACAGGAAAGATGCCCATGTGTGGTGTATCTAAGTAAGATAAACTGGAACAGATAAAGGTGGGCGTGTGTAGATCTGCAGCTCTACATGCCAAGAACAGATGCATACTGGTAAGTAGCATATTCCGTTCGAGGCATATGAGCTGCAGATTACACACTTGTGCATAGATTATATAGCAGTACCCATCCTTAGCGGCGACCACCCGTATCTGTTGCAGTAGTTTGAAACAATGTTTTGAGTACAGCCTAGCCCACACTAGCCTGTTGCTTAGTTTGCACATCTACACAATAGTGTAGAGTGAAAGTGTGCGGTGTTGACCATGTAGCTGCTCTAATGGGATGTTCCCTAAAAATGCCATTGAAGCCCCTATTTTACGTGTAGAGTGGGCTTTAGGGGGAATGGATAGCGTTAGTTTTGCTTTGTGGTAGCAAATCTGAATGCATTGGACAATCCACCTAGCTATTCCCGACTTGGAGATGGGGTTGCCCTTGTGTGGTGGAGAGAAAAAGACAAACAATTGTTTGGTCTTACGGAAAGGTTGTGTTCTCTCTATGTAGTAGAGTAAGGCTCTTTTGACATCTAGTGTGTGAAGAGCTCTCTCTGCAACGGTCTGTGGTTGCGAGAAGAATGCTGGTAGTTCTACCGCTTGGTTTAGGTGAAAGGGAGAAATGACTTTAGGGAGGAATTTTGGGTTGGTACGGAGAACAACCGTGTTATGGTGCATTTGGAGAAAAGGTTCTTGAATGGTAAGTGCTTGTATCTCACTGACCCTTCTGAGGGAAGTGATGGCTACAAGAAAAGCGGATTTCCATGTTAGGAATTGAAGTTCACATTTGTGCAGAGGTTCGAAGGGAGGCCCATTAGTCTGGTGAGAACAATATTTAGGTTCCACACAGGTGAGGGTGGCAGTCTGGGGGGAATTATTCTTTTAAGGCCTTCCATGAAGGCTTTAATGGCAGGTACTCTAAAGAGTGATAGATGTTGCCTGTTTTGTAGATAAGCTGCTATGGCTGCAAGGTGCAGTCTAATAGACGTTTAAGCTAGATTGCATCTTTGTAGGTGTAGTAAATAGCCTATGATGTGTTGAATGGACACATCTAGGGGATTGATGGTATTGTTGTGACAATAGACAACAAAACGTTTCCACTTGGCGGCGTAGCACGCTCTAGTGGTGGGTCGTCTAGCTTCTTTGACGACGTTCATACAGTCAGGGGGAAGATTTAGATAACCGAATTCTAGGATTTCAGGAGCCAGATCGCTAGGTTGAGCTGAGCTGGGTCCGGGTGCCTGATCTCTCAATGGTTCTGGGTTAAGAGGCGTGGAGAGAGGTGTAACTTTTGGTGCGGTACTACAGAGAGTTCCAGCAGTGTGGTGTACCACGGTTGCCTGGCCCAAGTTGGAGCTACTACAATTAGTATGAGAGAGTGTTGTTGTAGTTTGCACACCACTAAAGGAATGAGTGGGAGGGGCGGAAAAGCGTACGCAAATCTGCCTGACCAGTGCATCCATATCGCATTGCCTTTGGACAATGGGTGTGGATATCTGGCGGCGAAGCTTGGGCATTTGCCGTTTCCGTGGGTGGCGAAGAGGTCTATCTGTGGATGCCCCCACATTTGAAAGTACGGGTGAAGAACTTGTGGATGTAGTTCCCACTCGTGGATCTGTTGTGTTTCTCTGCTCAGTAGATCGACCATAGTGTTTTGGACTCCTGGGACATGTTGGGCCAGGAGAATGATTTTCTGGGGTATGGCCCATCTCCATATGCTCTGTGCTAGCTGAGAGAGCTGTGGAGAGTGCGTGCCGCCTTGTTTTTGTATATAGTACATGGCTGTCATGTTGTCAGTGCGTACTAGGACTGCCTTGCCTGAAATGTGTGTTGGAAAGGATTTTAGGGCTAAAAAGATGGCTAGTAACTCCAGATGGTTGATGTGGAGTAACTTTTGTTGAGGTGTCCATCTGCCCTGCATGGTGTAATGTAATAGGTGAGCTTCCCAGCCGGAGAGCGATGCGTCCGTTGTCAGTACTATCTGAGGAACCGGGTCTAGGAACGGTCGACCTTTGGAAAGGTTTGTGGTGGTCCACCACTGCAGAGAGCGATGGGTACGAACGTCTACCAACACCAGATCTGTTAATTGACCTTGGGCCTGGTTCCATTGGCGCACTAAGCACTCTTGGAGAGGACGCATTTGGAGTCTTGCGTGAGGAACTATGAATATGCAAGAGGCCATCATCCCTATTAGTTGCATAAACACCCGAGCTGGAATAGTGTTGTGCTATAAATTTTGCTCGTAGAGCCTGAATGCTTGTAATCCTGGCAGGACTGGGGTAGGCTAGCGCTTTTGAGGTGTCTATGGTGGCACCGAGGTATTGTTTCATGTAGGATGGTTGTAGATGGAACTTTGCGTGGTTTACTGTGAAGCCCAGTTGGTGAAGTAGCTGGATAGTGGCATGTGTGTGTTGTACACACTGGTTGTATGAACTGGCTTTTATTAGCTAGTCGTCTAGGTATGGGAAGACATGGATGTGTTGTCTCCTGAGGTGTGCTGCCACGACTGCTAGGCACTTGGTGAATACTCGTGGTGCTGTTGTGACTCCGAATGGGAGAACTTTGAATTGGTACTGTTGGTTGTCCACTACAAATCTGAGGAACTTCCTGTGAGCGTTGTGCACAGGAATGTGGAAATAAGCATCTTTTAGGTCTAAAGTGGTCAGGAAGTGGAAGTACCTGCTGAAGTGTTACCATGTGAAAATGGTCTGAGTGTATGTATGTGTTTAGGGGCCGGAGGTCTAGGATGGGCCGTAGAGTCTTGTTCCTTTTTGGTATGAGAAAATATAGGGAGTAAACCCCCAGATTTCGTTGGTTGGTAGGAACGTGTTCAATCGCCCCTTTTTGTAGGAGGGAGATTACCTCCTGTGACATTGGGCGTTGTCTGGGTGGAATGTTTGGGGGGGGGGGGGGTAGATATTAGTTCTAGGCAGTAGCCTGACCGAATTATTTGTGTTTCCCATTTGTCTGAGGTGATGGTAGCCCAGACATGAAGGAAATTTTGGAGTCTGCCCCCGACCAGAGTGGGATGGTCTGGGGGGAGTGGAGGGAAGTCATTGGGTAGGTGTGGAGGCAGAGCGGGCGGTGTTTGTCTTGCCTCTGCCTTTATTATTGTTGACCCTGTAGCCGCCTCTTTGGTAACCCCTTGTGAAGGTGGATTGGGTAGGGGCTTTATATGAAGTGGAAGCGGTATCAGAGGAGTAGCCTCTGGATGTGCTCCAAAAGGAAGAACGTCGAAAGGAACGCCTGGGAGGGTGGGATTGTAAGGCTCCCATAGATTTTGCCGTGTCAGTGTCTTTTTTCATCTTTTCTAAGGCCTCATCCACTTTTGGGCCGAACAGATGTTCTTGGTCAAAGGGATGGTTCAGGTTGGAAGCTTGTACTTCTGGTTTGAATCCTGAGATCCTTAGCCAGGCATGGCGACGGGGGAGGACGCTAGTATTGATCGCCCTGGAGGCGGTGTCGGCTGCATCTAGGGCACAACGGATGGAGGTATTAGTGATGGTTTTGCCCTCCTGAATTAGCTTGTTTGCCCTATTTTTGTATGTGTCAGGGAGGTGTTTCATTATGGCTTCTAGTTCGTCATAATGGGCCCTGTATCTTGCTAGTAGCGCTTGTGTATTGGCGATACGCCATATGTTGGCAGCTTGTGATGCAGTGCGCTTGCCGGATGCGTCCAAGAGTTTTGACTCTTTGTCAGGTGGTGGTGCTTCACCTGACGCCTGGGAGTTGGCCCTCTTTCGTGCTGTGGACACTACCAGGGAATCTAGTGGTGCTGGCCCTCTGATGTAGGAGGGATCTGTAGGGGCGGCTTTATATTTTTTCTCAATGCACGGGTTAATGACCCTGGCTCTGACTGGGTCTTTAAAGACCTCCGGTGCATGTTTTATAACTCCTTTGAGCATGGGCAGTTTGGAGGTGGCCCTATGCGTGGTGTCGAAAGTATCGAGGAGGAAATCCTCCTCCACGGGGTCGGTATGGAGGTCTACCCCGTGATAGTGTGCAGCCCTTTGGTGTAAGTGGTTGAACCCCAATGAGTCTTCTGGTGGGGATGGTCTCGAAGGATAGAGATCATCTTGTGGGACGTTAGGGATGTCGGGGTTATTATCGTCGTCCCATGGGTCTGGGGAGCCTGTGGGAGTGGGGTCCCCTGTAGGTAAGTCATGGGGCACATCCCCTATGTCATCATGACCATCGTCATCCGGAGGGGGTGTTGGGGAATGATGAGGAGGGGGTGGAGAAGGAGAAGGTGGAGGGGGGGGGGGGGTGGAAGAGGTGGGGAAGGGATTCTGAAAGGTGAGGTAGCAGAGTCCTTCCTCTTTGGAGGTGGAGCTGGGGCAGGTTTTTCCAACTGTCTCTTTTTGATGCGGAGCATCAAATGTCCGGTTTTGGGATCCTTGGTCAATGTCGTTTGTAAGGGATCCGGTGTAAAGAGTTCTTCTGAAGGTGGTTTATCCATCGGCGCCGAAGGCATCGGGCCGTTGTTTTTCTGGCTTTAGTGTCCTGTTTGGAACTATGCGGCTTGGAAAGGGCTTTTTGTTAGGTCGGTGCCGAGATGGTTTTCGGCTTCGAGATCTCGGTGCCGGTGGCCTCGTGTGCTTTTGTCGGTTCCGGGGATGGTGTCGGTACCGTGGAGCTGGAACTGGGTTTCGGCACCGAGTGTTTCGGTATGGGGCTCGGTGCCGAAGAGGAGGCCATTTTTTCGGTTTCGGTGCGGAGGAGTGTTTATCGGCAATGACGTTGGGCTGGCTCGAGCCGCTGGAAGGCTTAATCGGCTTCTTTACCGGGTCCTGAAGGTGCGGTGTGGGAAGCAGTGTCTTTGGTCTTACCTAGGCCCGGAGGCGAACGCGTGACCGAAGCCCTTTTCAGTGCCGGCAAGGGTGTGTGTGTGTGGGGGGGGGAGGGGGGGGGCAAATTGGTAATAACGACCCGCTGTGCCGGAGTGATGTCCTCCACATCTGAATCGTCGGCTTCGGAGGCGCTAACTAGGTCCTCGTCGGTGTGAGAGTAAGGTTATATCTAACTTTAGCCTCTTCCAAACCTTTGGGGACTATGGACTCTGTACACACTGTACCTATTTGGGAACAGTATATACAGAGCCACTTTCCTACACTGAGTACAGCAAGTGGCCTGGAGAAGCTCACAAAGGCATTCCTTTGAAACTTCCCCTGCCCATCCTGGGGGAGGAGACCTAGCATCTTGCCCAGGATGTGCATTGTTGCAGGCCCAGGAGAGCAGATGGCTCTCTACCCAGGGGTCCAGCAACATGTCTGCTGGGTGGCAGCCCAGACAGCCTCTCAGTCAGGACGCTGGTTGTTGGTTAGGTTCAGGGGACATCTCTAAGATGCCCTCTGTCGTGCATTTTACATTAAATCCCACACTGGCATCAGTGTGGGTTTAATGTGCTGAGAAGTTTGATACCAAACTTCTCAGTCTTCAGTGTAGCCATCATGGTGCTGTGGAGTTCGTAATGTCGACCTCCCAGCACCATATACTCTTAATGGCAACACTGCACTTACAGGGCCCAGGAATTGACCTGGGCACTGTAGGGGTATAGGGCTCATGCACCTGACCCCCACCACTGGCATAGGGCACCCAGCTAGAGGGGTGACTGATGTATGCCAGGGCAGTGGTTTGTGGGCATGGCACACAGGGATATGTGCCATGTTGTCTTGGTGTTTTGTTCTGCACCAAGAGACTCAGCCTGCAGAGGCAGTGAGTGTGTGTCAGGGGGGGGGGGGCAAATTGGTAATAACGACCCGCTGTGCCGAAGTGATGTCCTCCACATCTGAATCGTCGGCTTCGGAGGCGCTAACTAGGTCCTCGTCGGTGTGGTGTTCTTCTGGAGCGTCGACGCCCTCTCCGAAGAGGTCAGCTGGAATCGCAGTCGACGAGTGTGCCATGGTTCTTCTTGCCCTTCGGTCTCGAATAGTTTTCTTGGACCGGAAGGACTTGCACGCCAGACAGTCTCGAGCCTCGTGTTCAGGGGAGAGGCAGAGATTACATACTTCGTGGAGATCAGTGTGGGGGAATTTGGACCCACATTGAGGGCACTTCTTGAAGGGAGTCCTTTCCATTAGCCAGGACCGGAGCTTGGGTAGGCCCGAAGGCCGGCGTCGACAACTGGAATCGAAGGTCTTGATCGATGAGAGCCGTGCCGAGTGTGGAGATCGCGATCGAAACAATACCGCGAATTGGGGTGAGGATTGCGTGTCTATTGAACTGGATATCTGTTCGAAACCGGAGCGCGAAGATCACATCCGAGCCCGATGGCGGAAAAAAACAATCTGAGGATGGAGCCGAAGCCCATGCGCAATACGATCCAAAGGAGGAGTCACCGACCTCGTGACTTCCAAAGACTTTCCAAGAGGAAAAACAACTGCAAACATCCGGGCCCAACACCAGATGGCGATCTATGCACAAGTCTGGAATCTGCAGCTCATATGCCTCTAACATCAAGTTATCGGTAAGTACGGTTGTAATTACTTTTCAGGGTCAGTGCTGGGCACCAAGATCCAGCACTGGGATCTCTCCTAATAACAGGTTAGTAATTTCGTTTTTGTTGTTCGGCTGATTTTTAGTGAATATTTTAAAGTTTCAACACTCGACAGAAGAATTTCCAAGTGAAGCCAGTCAATGTTACCCTATGGAGAAAAAGTGAGTTATCGGCTTTCATGCAAGTATTCAACTGGAAGAGTTAAGGTTCTGGGCATAGACTCAGGGGTCTCCCAGGGTCAGGTAGGTACAGTGGTTACACCCTCAGCGGCACAGGGGCACCCGGGTGTGAGAAAGTGGGTTTCTGTTGCAGTAACCCCCCCTTTTTTTGCCTAATAGCTGATGCACTTTCCCTTGTTGTGCCCTGGGCTCCTGCCAATCAGGTGCCCAGGGCCTATGTTCCTTCCTTAAAACACACAAACTCCCAATTGGCAAACCCTGGCCACATGTCAGCCCCTGGTAAATGGTACCCTAGGTACCCAGGGCCTTGTGACCAGGGAAGGCCTCTAAGGGCTGCAGCACTCATTGTGCCACCCTTAGAGGCCCTGTACCCTTACACACACACACTGCCTTTGCAGGCTGAGTGTCTGGGTGCAGGACAAAACAAAGAGTCGACATGGCACACATCTCTGTGTGCCATGCCCATTACCTATACTGCCAAGGCATATGTCAGCCACCCCTCTGGCTGGGTGCCTTATGCCTATGGTGTGGGCACAGGAGCAGGAGCCCTGTGCCCCTACAGTACCCAGGTCCATTCCTGGGCACTGTAAGTACAGTGCTGCCTTTTACAAGTACATGGTGCTGAGAGCTCGTCAAACACGAACTCCACAGCACCATAAGGGCAACACTGAAGACTGGGAAGTTTGGTATCAAACTTCTCAGCACATTAAACCCACACTGATGCCAGTGTGGGATTTAATGTACTAAGCACCCCAGAGGGCATCTTAGAGATGCCCCCTTACAGCTAACCTACAATCCACGTCTGCTCTGAGGCTGCCCAGGCTGCCACACAGCAGACACGTTGCTGGACCCCTGGGTGGGAGAGCCCCTGCTCTCCCGGGCCTGCAACAATGCACATCCTGGGTGAGGTGAGAAATCTCCTCCCCCAGGATGAGCAAAGGGAAGCTTCAAAGGCATGCCGCCAGTTGGAGTTTCCCCAGGCCACTGCAACCCCCCACTCTGGCAGGAAGTTGGCCGGAAACCCCATACAAGGACAGGGGATGTGCCAGCCTGCCCACCCCACCCCTCAGGTGGGGGAGGCGAGGTGAAGCACATCTCCGGGCTCTCGCCATCTTGAAGATGGGAGGCCCTACCCTATCAGGATTAGGCTACTGCCCTCCTCCCACAGGAGAGAGGCAGGATAGGGGGTGTACCCACCCCAGGACAAGGACCCATTGGTCCCTGGCCTTCACCTACCTGTAACGCCCCTAAATCTAGTATTTAGGGGCCCCCTGAACCTTCCTTCCCCAGATTCCAGATAGAAAAACGACAAGAAGAGCAAGAAGAACAAAGACCTGCCCTGCAGCTGCTAAAAAGAGAAGAAGACACCAACTGCTTTGGCCCCAGCCCTACCGGCCTGTCGACTCTCGAACCTGCACCAGCGCGGCATCCCACGTGGCCAGCAACCTCACCAACCCCGGAGGACCTGGCTACCCTTTAGCTCTAATTCCCTGGGACTCCCATGAGTAGAGGCTCTACTCGAGAAACCTATTCCTAACTCCTGGCAGCCGCCCGGAACCGCGGACCCAACACACTCTGCACCAGCCAAGCCTGGCCAGTGCCGGAGTGGACAAAGACCCTGAGGACGACCCCACGGCGACTGTGACCCCGAGTCCGGCACCCAAGGACCCCCCTCGACATCCTGGACGAAGCCTGCAGCCTCAGAACCGAGTGCCACCCCAGCCGCGATCAACCAGAGGGTAAGATTCCCGACGTCAAAAGGCACCCCTGCACCCGGCGCCCTGCGGCCCCCTGTGCCCAATCCCGGGGTACCCACCTAACCTACAACTACCCAACTTACCCCTCGAAGTGGTGGTGGCACCGGAAACATCCTCGTCCCCGAGCCTGCAGCCTTTTTCCAAACCGGAACATTCCCATTGACTTCCATTGAGCGCCCGAAGGCTCAAAAGCACCCTGCACCCAGCCGCCCGAGTGGCCCTGGCAGTGCACTCTCTACACTAACTTACTTCCCCACTTGCCCTGAGTAAGTGACCAGGAGCCCAGCTCCCACAGACGCGTGGCTTGCCAGACAGCAGCCACCAACCAAGGCCCCCCTATCCCTCATAGGATAACATTGGGCCTAACTCACTCTGCACCCGGCCGTCCTGAAACCGCTGAGGGTGAACCAACTGTACCTACCTGACACTGGGGGACCCCTGAGTCTATGCCCGGAATTTCAACTCTGCCAGTCGAGTACTTACCCTTAAACCGCTAACTTCATTTTCCTCATAGGGTAACATTGACTGGCTTTTTCTTGAAAAATCTTCTAAGTGTGAACTTTTCAAAACTGCAAATATTCACTAAAAATCAGCCAAGTGACAAAAACGAATTTACTCACCTGCTCTTAGGTGAGCTCCCAGTGCTGGATCTTGGTGCCCAGCCCTGACTCTGAAAAGTGTTCACAACTATACTTACTTCTAACTCATTTTTCTCCCATAGGAAACCATTGTCTGCTTTTCTGTGAAATTTCTTCTAAGTGTCTACTTTTGCAAATTTGAAATATTCTTTTAAAATCGTACCATTTCTGCAAACGAAATTACTTACCTGCTTTTGATAAGGACCCCAGTCCTGGGTCTAGGCACCCAGTCCTGGATTACTAAAGTAACGATAAAGTACTCTACCTGCAATTTGAATTTCTTGCCATAGAGATCCATTGAATGTTTTCTGTGAAATATTTTCTAAGTGCTAACTTTTGAAATAGCTAAATATTATTTAAAAATCATTACAGTTATTAAGTCGACTTTCATCACTTGATTCTGAATACTGACCCCAGGCTGGTTCTAGGATCCAGACCTGGAATTCCAAAAGTAATCTAAAAAGTAATTTATCACAAATAACCTGAATTTACCATTGAGCTCAATGCATTGTATGTTTAGGAAATAGGATTGTTTTTTTTTTGCAACCAACTGTGACTGTTTACACAAATTTATTGCTTGAAACAAAAGTATTTATATTCAACCTCTCATTCTGAGAAAGTATATTTTTACCCCCTTTGTGGTTCTAAAAATAAAACAAGCATATATTTTATATATACAAATCATTGGCCTAGAGTTCAGTTATTGAGTGTGTGAAACCATTTGCTGACTGAGTGTGTACAATAAATGCTTTACACTGTCCTCTGGTACTGCCTTACTGCTCGACCAAGCTACCACTTTTTGAGAGTAAGGTCATACCTAACTTTGACCTCTATCAGCCTCTGGGGGACTGTGGACTCTGTACACCCTGTACCTATTAGGGAACAGTATATACAGAGCCACTTTCTCACACCGGGTGCAGAGAGTGTTAGGCCCAATGTTAGCCTATGGCGGGCAGGGGGCCTTTGGTTGGTGGCTGCTAGCAGGCAGGCCACACGGCTGTGGGAGCCGGGCTCCTGGTCACTCACAGAGGACAAGTGGGGAAGTAAGATAGGATAGATGTTGCACTTCCAGGGGCACTCGGGCAGCTGGGTTCAGGGTGCTTTTGAGCCTTCGGGCGATCAATGTATTGCAATGGAGAAGTTACCAGATGAACAAAGGCTGCAAGCTCGGGGACGGAGATTCTTCAGGTGCGACCACCACTTCGAGAGGTAAGTTGGGAAGCTGTAGGTTAGGTAGGCACCTAGGAGTGTTTTTGCAGGGCACAGGGGTGCCTTTTGGCGTCGGGAAATCTTACCCTCTGCTGGTCGCGGTTGGAGGGGTCCCTGGTTCTGAGGCTGCAGGCGTCGTCTGGAGCGTCAATGAGGGTCCTTGGGTGCTGGATTCTGGGTCACAGTCGCCGGGGGGACATCCTCGGGGTCTTTGTCTGGTACTGGTACTTACCCAAAAGCTGATAATTCACTTTTCTTCCATAGGGTAACATAGACTGGTTTCACTTGAAAATTCTTCTAAGTGTGGAGTTTCTAAACTTTAAAATATTCACCTAAAATCAACCGAGTAACGAAATCGAAAATACTCACCTGCTATTAGGAGAGATCCCAGTGCTGGATCTTGGTGCCCAGCACTGACCCTGAAAAGTAATTACAACCATACTTACCGCTAACTCAGTTTTCTTCCATAGGAAACCATTGACGCTTTTTCTGTGAAATTCCTTTTTAGTGTCGATTTTTGCAAACTACAAATATTCTTTAAAATTCGTACCAACTGTGAAAACGTAATTACTTACCTGTTTTAGATAGCTGTCCCAGTACGGAGCCTAGGAGCCCAGCACTGGATTACAAAAGTAACGAGAACATACTTTACCTGCAACTTGAATTTCCTTACATAGGATAACATTGCCTGGTTTTTGCTGAAGAAGTTTCCAAGTGTCGATTTTACAAACTTACAAATATTCGTTAAAAATTGCCTGTATAACCTAAACGCATTCTTTGAACTGCTTACAGGTGGTACACTAGTGCTGGATCCAGTATCCAACACTGAGCTAGGAAAAAGTAACAATAACCCCACTTACCTGCTAAGTGAATTTCCTCCCATAGGATAACACTGTTGATTTTATTAGAAAATGTTTTTAAGTGTCAACTTTTAGATTATCAAAATATTGCTTACAAATCACAACAGTAACTAAAACGTATTTACTCACCTGTTTCGAGGAACTGTCCCAGGACTGAATCTAGGATCCAGTCCTGGAGTTAGAAAAGTAATCCTAAAAGTAATCAATTTCATTTACTTAGAATTTCCCATTGAGCTCAATGTATAATTGTGTTTGAATTGTGTTGCAACAAACTGTAACTATTGCCTTCAAAAGACTATTGCCTATTGAAAACTATTTAACTAAAGCATCTCATTCTGAGAAAGTATATTTTGATACCTATTGTTGGTTCTAAAATAAAACAACCATATATTTTCTATACAAACCATTGGCCTAGAGTTCAGTTCTTGAGTGTGTGAGACCATTTGCTGACTGAGTGTGTACAACAAATGCTTTACACAGTCCTCTGATACTGCCTTACTGCTCGACCAAGCTACCACTTTAGAGAGTAAGGTTATATCTAACTTTAGCCTCTTCCAAACCTTTGGGGACTATGGACTCTGTACACACTGTACCTATTTGGGAACAGTATATACAGAGCCACTTTCCTACACTGAGTACAGCAAGTGGCCTGGAGAAGCTCACAAAGGCATTCCTTTGAAACTTCCCCTGCCCATCCTGGGGGAGGAGACCTAGCATCTTGCCCAGGATGTGCATTGTTGCAGGCCCAGGAGAGCAGATGGCTCTCTACCAAGGGGTCCAGCAACATGTCTGCTGGGTGGCAGCCCAGACAGCCTCTCAGTCAGGACGCTGGTTGTTGGTTAGGTTCAGGGGACATCTCTAAGATGCCCTCTGTCGTGCATTTTACATTAAATCCCACACTGGCATCAGTGTGGGTTTAATGTGCTGAGAAGTTTGATACCAAACTTCTCAGTCTTCAGTGTAGCCATCATGGTGCTGTGGAGTTCGTAATGTCGACCTCCCAGCACCATATACTCTTAATGGCAACACTGCACTTACAGGGCCCAGGAATTGACCTGGGCACTGTAGGGGTATAGGGCTCATGCACCTGACCCCCACCACTGGCATAGGGCACCCAGCTAGAGGGGTGACTGATGTATGCCAGGGCAGTGGTTTGTGGGCATGGCACACAGGGATATGTGCCATGTTGTCTTGGTGTTTTGTTCTGCACCAAGAGACTCAGCCTGCAGAGGCAGTGAGTGTGTGTCAGGGTACAGGGCCTCTTAGGGTGGCACAATAAGTGATGCAGCCCTTAGGGGTCTTCTCTGGTCACAGTGCCCTGATTAACAGGGACCAAGAGCACATCAAGTCAAAGAGCATCAGTAGTCTGGCAACAAAAAAAGAAAAAGAGGGTGTGGGGGGGGGGGGGGGGTGTTTACTGCTACAGAAACCCACTTTCTCACACAAGCCCCCCCCCCCCCTCCTCAGCCCAAAGGCCAGGAGACTCAGCCAAAGCTGGGTGAGTCTTCCTAGTCTTTCAGGTGAGGAAGAGTAGGGGGAAGTGGTTTGAAAGTTGCAGGGCCTACCCTGCCTTACATCCTTTTGTCCAGGTCAGTCCCTTTTGGGAGCTGGCATACCTCAACAGTCTCAGGGCCTAATCCCCAATGCTACTCTCCTAGCTCTTTAGTGTCCTCACCCCATCTTTTTAGTTTGGGTTCAGAGGTGCCCACCTCTGCAAATTCTAACTTAGCTGGGGCAAGGCCCAGCTTACCCACAGAGGTTGCCCACAACTTGAGCAACCCCACCATGACCAATAGGGTCAGGGGGCTTTCTTTTAGCTCTTCCCTGATAGGTGAAGTATCTAACTCACAGGCTTCCTTGGGTTGGGGATGCCGGTCTGCTGTTTTATGGAGGGGGGTCACCACACTTGGTAGTGAACACCCTTCTTCCACCCTTTGTTCTGCCAACTGAGGAGCCACCAACTCAGGAAAGTTGCCTGAGTAGTCAGGTCTTTTTGTTGGCTAGGGGGCACTTTGCCAGTGCTAATTTTGGGGTTCTCCCTTACTGGGATAGAATCTCCCTGGCCTCCTGGAACTGTGGCTAAACGTTGCCCACCTTTCCTACACTGCTTCCTCTTTTTCTTGTGGCGCTTGGCTGCACTAACTGCAGGTTCAGCCCCCCCAGGTTTCTTGGGTGAGGTCTGGCACTGTCCCAGTACCCCCCTTTTGTTCAGACCAACCCCTGGGTGCTTATTCCCAAGGAGACAATCCAGGGGGAGGTCCCTACTGACTACCAACTTTCTCCATCTAAGGCATCCAGCTACTTCTACAGCATAAATCGCGCACATGTTGCAGGACCTTAGGGGCTCCTATGGTCCAACACTACATCAAAATGAGTCATGATGAGAATAAATTAAAATGGTCTGTTCTGTTGGTGGTGAAGAACAAGTTACTTACCTTCGGTAACGATGTATCTGTAAGAAACATTAGTTAGTTAGATTCCTCACCTTAGAATATCCCCAGGCGTCAGACTGGATCCGGAAGATTTTTCGTCAGCAATACCCCTTGCGCGTCGCTAGGCGTCGTCTGCGGCTCCGCGTCCGTCGTCGGCGTCGTGCGCCGGGATGACGTCGTCGGAGTACTTAGACGCCGCCCTCGCGCGCTGACGTCAGTTCTTGTACATAGCCTTCCGCGCCAGAAACGCAGAGCCATGCAAAGACCGACACTGGTGCCAAAAATAAAATCTAGGGGCCTGAAAGGACAACCTTAACCCTAGATGTCAGTTCGCAGAACGGGGAGGATGGGAGGGTCGGTGAGGAATCCAACTAACTAATGTTTCTTACAGATACATCGTTACCGAAGGTAAGTAACTTGTTCATCTGAAAGAAACACGTTAGTTAGATTCCTCACCTTAGAATAGATACCCAAGCAATACCATCCCCGGTGGTGGGTCTGCGAACCAAGATCACACCAGAAAGTCCTGGAGGACAGAACGGCCAAAGAAGCCATCCCTCCGGACTTGGCTGTCAAGGCAATAATGCCTGGCAAACGTGTGTAGCGAAGCCCACGTCGCCGCCTGACAGATGTCCTGCAAAGGGACTCCCCGTCCCAAGGCAGTAGTAGCCGCCGTGGCCCGAGTAGAATGGGCGCGCAGCCCAACAGGAGGGTCCTTTTTAGCCAAGGAATAGCAAATTTTTATACACAAAACGACCCACCGAGAGATGGTCCGTTTGTGCACAGCTTTCCCCTTCTTAGTGCCCACGTACCCAACAAAAAGCTGGTCGTCCACCCGGAACTGTTTTGTGCGGTCCAGATAAAAGGAGAGCGCACGTTTTGGGTCCAGACGGTGGAGCCTCTCTTCCTCTTTGGAAGGATGCGGAGGCGGAAAGAAGGTGGGCAAGGTGACAGACTGCCCAAGGTGAAATGGAGTCACCACTTTAGGAAGAAAGGAGGGACGAGGCCGAAGGACAACCTTGTCCGGATGAACAGATAGAAAAGGAGGCTTTGAAGATAAAGCCTGGAGCTCACTCACCCGTCTAGCCGAGGTGATGGCTACCAGAAAAGCAGTCTTTAGAGTTAGAAGACGAAGAGGGCAATTGTGAAGAGGCTCGAAGGGAGCGCACATCAGGAATGTCAATACCAGATTCAAGTCCCACTGAGGCATTACAAAAGGGACAGGAGGGAACGTGTGTGTAATGCCTTTGAGAAAGCGTGTAACCACAGGGGACTTGAAAAGAGAAGGCTGATCAGGAAGCCGCAAGAAGGCGGAGATGGCAGCAAGATAACCTTTCAGGGTGCCCAGGGCAGAGCCCTGCCGGGCCAGAGAAAGAAGGAAGAGGAGAACCTCAGAAAGAGGGGCGGAAAGGGGATCCACAGCCTTTGCTGTGCACCATGCCACAAATTTGTTCCACCGGCAGGCGTATACCGACTTTGTGGAGGGACCCCTGACTGCCAGAATGATATCACAGACTTCAGGAGGCAAGTCAAATGGCATCAACTGCCGCCGCTCAATCTCCACGCATGGAGGTGGAGGCTGGACAGGTTCGGGTGGAGGACCGTCCCCTGCTGCTGCGACAGAAGATCCTCCCGAAGGGGCAGACGTATCGGGGGATCGGTCAACAGACTGAGTAGCTCGGGATACCAGTATCTTCGTGCCCAATCCGGAGCCACCAAGATGACTTGGGCCCGGTCGTGCCTGATCTTCTTCAGCACTCTGGGCAGAAGTGGTATAGGCGGAAAGGCGTACAACAGACCGCAACTCCACTCGTGACGAAAAGCGTCGCCGAGCGAGTGCCGCCTTGGAAATTCCAACGCGCAGAACTGCTGACATTGCGTGTTCTCTTCGGTGGCGAATAGATCTAACCAAGGCTCTCCCCACTGCTGAAAGAGGCCTTGCGCCACTTCGGAGTTCAGACGCCATTCGTGATCCATCATGCACCGGCGGCTGAGTTCGTCTGCTCTGGCGTTCAGAGAGCCCGCCAGATGTTGAACCACCAGGGTGACGCCCTGGTGTTCCAGCCATGTCCAGAGGCGCAGAGCCTCCTGACAAAGGGTCCACGACCCCACCCCGCCCTGTTTGTTGCAATACCACATGGCGGTGGTGTTGTCCGTGAACACCTGCACGACACTTCCCCTGACAGAGGGAAGGAAGGCTTTCAGTGCAAGCCGGATCGCTCTCAACTCCAACAGGTTGATGTGGAGACGAGACTCCGCCGGAGACCAGAGGCCTCTGATCTCCGCCTCTCCCATATGGCCACCCCATCCCAGGAGGGACGCATCCGTCACTACGACATGCTCCGGTTGGGGAAGGGAGAGGCTCTTGCCCTTGACCCACTCGCGGTCCGTGAGCCACCACTGCAACTGTTGTGCAGTGCCCTCCGAGATCAAGACATGGTCGGACAGGTTGCCGTGATGCTGGGCCCACTGAAACTTCAGGTCCCACTGCAGAGCCCGCATGCGCCGCCTGGCGTGATGCACTAGTAGGATGCAGGAGGCCATCAGCCCCAGAAGCCGCAACACTAGCCTGACCGAAACCCGGGATAGAGGCCGAAAGATGGGAATCAGGGCCCGTATATCCCGGACCCGCTGTTCCGGTGGATGGACCCGGAACTGCGCCGAATCGAGAACCGCTCCGATGAAGAGGAGCTTCTGAGAGGGACTCAGGTGTGACTTCGGCACGTTGATGGAAAACCCCAGCAAATGCAGGAGATCCGCCGTAGTCTGGAGGTGGGAGACGACTGCCTGGGGCGAGCCCGCCTTCAACAACCAGTCGTCGAGATAGGGGAAGACTGGAACCCCTGATCTGCGCAGATGAGCTGCGACCACCGCCATCACTTTCGTGAACACCCGAGGGGCACTGGTGAGGCCGAAGGGGAGCACGGTAAACTGAAAGTGCTCTTGGCCCACCGTGAACCGCAGGTAACGCCGGTGGGCCGGCAGGACGGGGATATGGAAATATGCGTCCTGCAAGTCCAACGCTACCATCCAGTCTCCAGGGTCTAGGGCAGCTAAAACCTGAGCCAACGTTAGCATCTTGAACCTTTCCTTTCGGAGGAAGGCATTGACGTTCCGGAGGTCCAAGATAGGGCGTAGGCCCCCCTTGCCCTTCTTGGGAACCAGAAAGTAGTGGGAATAACAACCACGACCTACTTCTGGACTCGGAACGCGCTCGACGGCCCCCTTGGCCAAGAGAGCCGAAACTTCCTCGCGGAGAAGATTCAAATGATCCCCCGAGATACGGTGGTGCTGCGGTGGCATGGCTGGAGGGGTCGTCTCGAAGGGGAGGGAGTAGCCCCTTCGGACGATTTGCAGCACCCACCTGTCCGATGTTATGGACCGCCAGTGGAGCAGGTGATGGCGAACTCTGCCGCCCACTGGCGTGGTATGGGCCTGAAAGCTCGGACTAGGAAGGCTTTGAGGCGGATGCTGCCGGGGTGGATGTGGGCTGACCACGTCGGCCTCCATTTCCGCCACGGCGGAAGCCACGTCCGCGACCGCGCGCAGGTTGGTTCTGCGGCTGGTGGCTTTGCGGACGTGAGGAGGCGCCCCTTCCTTGGCCACGAAAGGGGCGAAAAGCGGAGGTGTGCGCCCGCGGAGCCGCGAGGCCCAAGGACTTGGCCGTAGCCCGGGAGTCCTTAAAGCGGTTCAGCGCACTGTCCGCCTTCTCACCAAACAGGCGAGTGCCATCAAAGGGCATGTCCATGAGGGTTGTCTGGACATCCCCGGAAAATGACGTGGACCGCATCCAGGCGTGGCGGCGGAGCGCCACCGTGGTGGAAATCGCCCGACCCAGCGAGTCCGTGGTGTCAAGCCCACATCGTATGGCGTGCCGTGCTGCATCCCTCCCATCGGCCAAAGCCTGGGTAAGACGCGTCCGGACCTCCTCCGGACACAGGGGCAGCACGTCCTCCACCGTATCCCACAGGGAATGGGAATAACGGTCCAAGAGACAGGCGGTATTTAAGGACCGCAGGCCCAAACTAAGGGACGAAAACAGTTTCTTGCCGAACTGCTCGAGTCTCTTGGAATCCCGATCCGGCGGAGCGGTCGGGAAGGAGGATTGGGAAGTAGAGGCCTGGATAACCAGACTCTCGGGGGTGGGGTGTTGGGACAGGAAACTGGGGTCGCCCGGAGCAGGGCGGTGGCGCCTGGCAACGTTCCTATCCACAGGAGGAACTGTGGAGGGCTTGGACCAGGTGCCCTGCAGAACGTCAGTGAGGGCCTCGTTGAACGGCAGCAGAGGCTCAGTGGAGCTTGCTGAGGTTTGAAGCACCTCAGTGAGGATGTTAGTCCTCACAGCCACGGCAGGCAACTCGAGCCCAAGGGCCTCGGCCGCCTTGCGCAGCACCACAGAAAATGCTGCACCCTCCTCCGAAGCCACGGTCGGAGGAGAAGTGAATCCAGTGTCTGGCGAGGTGTCCAGCCCACTGGCCTCCCCCAGTTCATCTGCCCAGTCCTGAGAAAGCTGTGACTGAACAGCCAGAGGGTCCTCGAACCCCTCCCAGTCGCCCCCTTCTTCCGATTCCTGATAAACAGGAGGAATGATCGGAACCGGACTGTAGAGATGGTAGGACTCAAGCGGCGCCGGATGCGGCGTCGGCGGACGCCGTGCCGGCGTCGGGTCCGGATGAGGGCTAAACCGGGGTGTCGGCGTCACAGGCGTCGGCGGCGCCGGTGACGGCGTCGGTGGTTCAGGCGTCGGCGCCGGTGGAGGAGTGACCAGGTCAACCGGCGTCGACTGGGGCCCAGGCAAGGGCCCCGCGGGGACCTGCGGCGTCGAGACCGGAGTCGTCGACGGCGCCGGGGCCGGAGCCGCCGGCACGCGAGGTCGCCCAGTCGAGTCTGCGGGGCCCGAAGGCGCGCCAGCGGGCGTCGACGGCGGGGCCAGGCTCCTCATGGCCGAGAGGAAGGCACTGATCTCCGCCGGCGCCGCGTCAGCCCCAGGGACCGGAAGGTATGGGGGCGGACGCGGCACCTGCGGCTCCGCCGGAGCCGCGGGGGTGGAACCACCCTGACCCTCGGCCGAGTCGCGCGACCGGCGAGGGGAGTCCGAAGAGCGATGTCGCCTCTTGGACTTCTTTGAGCGTTTGGACTTACCCGACGACTTGGAGCCGGACGAGCGATGGCGTCGGCTAGGGCTCCGCGAGCGATCCTTGGACCTCCTCCTGGACCGGGATCGCGCACGACGCGGAGCCGAGTGGCGAAGCTCGAGAAGCTTGCGGGACCGCTCCCGCCTAGCCTTCGAAGTCAGGGCCTGACAGTCGTTACACGACTCCGCGTCGTGGTCGGGGCCTAAGCAGTAGAGGCACCGGCGGTGGTGATCGGTCACCGACATCAGACGATGACAATCCTCACAAGCCTTGAACCCAGGCATCCTACCGGCACCAGATGTCGACAGACAAGGATCAAAAATGATCAAAAAAGATTTAGTCAAAAAAGACTAAAAGGGGTAGCTCTCCCGGATCTGCGCTTACTGGCGCGGAAAAAAGAAGAACTGACGTCAGCGCGCGAGGGCGGCGTCTAAGTACTCCGACGACGTCATCCCGGCGCACGACGCCGACGACGGACGCGGAGCCGCAGACGACGCCTAGCGACGCGCAAGGGGTATTGCTGACGAAAAATCTTCCGGATCCAGTCTGACGCCTGGGGATATTCTAAGGTGAGGAATCTAACTAACGTGTTTCTTTCAGATAGCACCCAATAAAATAGCAATGCAAAACAATCTGAACCATCTAGAGGCACGCATGATAGAAAGATATCATACGTCCACGTATGAATGAATGATATGAATGATCGTGACGAAATTTGGGCTTTAATCCGAATATTTTAATACTCTAAGATTTATCCTATTATCGTCTAAGAGACCTGGTATAGGTCAGAAGTTGTTCCTCTACTAATAAATGATATAAGGAGGGAGGGGAGACTCTGACGATATGTTGCGTTGTATTAACAGTTATGATGACTTTCTATTGTTTATGCTTTAGTCACCATGCATAACACATTGTCTAGAGGTGAACAGCTGTGTGTATATATATTGTACATAATATAAATGTTGTTTTGATATGTGTCTTAATTGTCCAATCCATCGCGTGTTTTGAGTGAGCTGGTTTGTAGAATTTTGTGACTGCCAAATATTTTGTCTTTTTTTTAATTTTTTTATAAGAAACCTTTATTGCACATTAAAAAGGATACAAACAAGGGCCTACAACCACAAGGGCCGGCCGCTAGAAAGCTCGGGAGCCAGCAAGGCAGCGCCATACATTCAAATGAGCCAGAAGCAAAAGCTCCCGGTAGTTCATAAGCACATATAACAGGCCGCGGCCACAGTCCAAGGGCGATCAAAAAGGACGGTTTCATATTTTTTAATAGAAGAAAAAAAAAAAAAAACAACCAATAACACACAAACAAGGCAATGAGAGTCCGAAATAGCAGCGTGCGCTCCCCAGGACGGGGGAAGATCCACATTATCTGGATTAACTCTTGACAGGAGGTGGCAGTGGGGGGCAGCGGAGAAGAGAACAAAGCATACACAATTCCGTAGAATGCGCGGCTAGGGGGACAAAGCGACGTCGACCTCTCGCGGCAGAGGCGGAGCGCAGATATTTCCACGATAGGAATTCCATGGACCCCACACCTTAGTCCACCTCCCAGGCTTGCCTCTCGCCACAATATTTTGTCTTTTTAATGTTTGGGTACCTTGTTTAGAAACAGAGGTATCAGTATTTAATATGGGGATTTTTTTTTTAGCCCGGAGTAGCCGAGAGAAGCCTTTCCTTTGAAATATATGATTACCGTCGATGTATAGGCAATCAGTAAGCTCCAGGATTTACTTTATTTATAATTGAATTACTTTTGTTGTTTAACCATGGATTATTCTCTGATATAAAGGGAAGGATAAGAGAGGGATTTTTCCCATAGGCTCCCACTGACGCTTAGAATCTACGTGGTACGGGTAACCACGGGCTTTATAGTTTTTTTGGTAGACAAATTAAGAGCAGCGGCTCGTTACCATGGCCACGACGTTGCCGAGACTACCAATATGGCGTATGTCTCTCTCCGTGATGATGGAGAGTTTGAGTCCTATCTCTAGGTTCATGCTCCCAGTGACGAACTCCCGCGCGTTGGGAGGAGGAGATATAACACGGTGCGGCTGGGCTGCAAGTGGAAGCACTTTTGCGGCAGCGAACATACAGAAGGGAATAGAGGAGATTTGACATCCCCAGACTTGAATAAGAGTAAGTCCCTTGAGTTGAGTTGAGCACGGTGGTTATAGGTGCGCGTTACTTAGAGTTTACATACTGGAAGGGGATCTCATTAGAACTTTATGTGTCTCCGCCATGTAGGTTGATTATTTTTGAATATCCGGAATGGATAAACAAGACGCAGATGGTGGATGAGTAGATGTACTCGTACGGAGGGCGCTCCACCACATGCAGTGGGAGGTAAGCACCGGGGCGGTGATAGCCATCCGGACTGACTGTATTTGGACTAAGAGAGACACATGTGTTTACGCGAGTTCTGTATATTGCTCTTTCAGGGGTACTGTATCCTGAGCACTGAGAAAGCTATGTGGCGCTGTATATTATGAACTTTGGTCTTGTTGATGGTTTGGTAGATGTAAGTTTTTGTGTTTTAAGTATCCTTGGCACATGGTACATCTGAATGTGGTAATAGGGACAATATATTTATTTTTACTTTGATGTCACTTTATTCTTCATTTTTTAAGTCACCCTCTGGTGGGGTATAGTGGTAGTTTGTCTCCTGTGTTTAGCACTGGTTGTACGTAGTGTACTAATTTTGCGCAGACTATTACACTAGAAGTCGTTAGCAGGATCGGCACTGGTGGTTGGTCTCCTGTTGGTGTTATAGATGGGCACATAATGGTGAGATGGGCAGTCACGATTCTTAACCAGCTTGCTCTCCACATAGCGTAAGGTTGAAGTCATATTGTTATTTTTGTTCCGTACAGTAATGTATTAACCCTTTCCTGAGGAGGTCTAAGAAGAATAAAGGCTGAAACGTGGTGAAGTAGACACTTCCAAGGAGGAGTCGTTGGAATTGTAGTGATTGTTTGGAATTGTAGGGTGTCACACTAGAACGATTTGTATTAGTTGACTAGCCTTAAATGTGCCACCTGGACTACCTCTCAGTGGTCCTTCCAGAACTGTAAGGGGGACACTAGCGAGAATATTTTTTTTAGGGTTGTGTTATACATTTATGTTTTTTGGTTTATGTATAGAATGTTGTGATATATGTCATGTTTTTGTCTTCTTCATTGATTAGGTGCTATTGTCCATGTGGATTATAAATATGTTTTGATACAATTCATCAAGAATAATAATTGTGGAGAGGGTAATTAAATGTGCTCTACTCAGAAATAATTTTGTATTTATTCCTTTATACCATGTTACTGTATAAAACTACGTCCCATGCCCAGGTATAAAAGGGTTATTTGGGTATACCCCTGTTGATTTTGACTTGTACACACTCAGTCAGAAAATGGTCTCACACACTCAAGAACTGAACTCTAGGCCAATGGTTTGTATATAAAAATATATAGTTGTTTTATTTTGGAACCAACAATAGGTATCAAAATATACTTTCTCAGGATGAGATGCTTTAGTTAAATACTTTCAATAGGCAATAGACTTTTGAATACAATAGTTAGTTGTTGCAATAGGCAACACAATTCAAACACAATTATAACATTGAGCTCAATGGGAATTTCTTAAGAAATGCAATTAATTACTTTTTGGATTACTTTTCTAACCACAGGACTGGATCCTAGATTCAGCCCTGGGACATTTCCTGGAAACAGGTGAGTAAATGTGTTTTGGTTAAAGGTATGATTTTTAAGGAATATTATTGTATTTCAAAAGTATTGTATTTCAAAAGTTGACACTGAGAAACTTTTTCACATAGAATCACCAATGTTATCCTATGGGAGGAAATTCACTTAACAGGTAAGTAGGGTTATCGTTACTTTTTCTTACTCAGTGCTAGGTCCTGGATTCAGCACTGGTGCATCTCCTGTAAACAGTTGAAAGAAATCGTTTTTGTTTTAAGGAATATTTGTTTGTTTCAAAAATCGACACTTGGAAGAATTTCTGGCAAAAACCAGGCAATGTTATCCTATGGAGGAAAATCAAGTTATCGGTAAGTACGGTTGTAATTACTTTTCAGGGTCAGTGCTGGGCACCAAGATCCAGCACTGGAATCTCTCCTGATAACAGGCGAGTAATTTTGTTTTAGTTGTTCGGTTGATTTTTAGTGAATATTTTAAAGTTTCAAAACTCGACACTTAGAAGAAATTCCAAGTGAAACCAGTCAATGTTACCCTATGGAGGAAAAGTGAGTTATCGGCTTTTGGGTAAGTACTTGACTGGCAGAGTTAAGGTTCTTGGCATAGACTCAGGGGTTCCCAGGGTCAGGTAGGTACAGTTGTTACACCCTCAGTGGCACAGGGGCAGCCGGGTGCAGAGAGTTAGGCCCAATGTTAGCCTATGGCAGGGAGGGGGCCTTTGGTTGGTGGCTTTTAGCAGGCAGGCCACTCGGCTGTGGGTGCTGGGCTCCTGGTCACTCACTCAGGGCAAGTGGGGAAGAAAAATAGGACAGAGTTTGCACTCCCAGGGGCACTCGGGCGGCTGGGTGCAGGGTGCTTTTGAGCCGTCTGGCGCTCAATGGATTTCAATGGAGAAGCTCTAAGACTAACAAAGGCTGCAAGCTCGGGGACGAAGATTCTTGAGGTGAGACCACCACTTCAAGAGGTAAGTTGGGAAGCTGTAGGTTAGGTAGGCACCCAGGAGCTTGGCACACGGGGCCGCAGGGCGCCGGGTGCAGGGGTGTCTTTTCGCGTCGGGAAATCTTACCCTCAGCTGGTCGCGGTTGGAGGTGTCCCTGTTTCTGAGGCTGCAGGCGTCGCCAGGAGCATCGAGGTGGCTCCTTGGGTGCTGGATTCTTGGTCACAGTCGCTGGGGGAACGTCCTCGTGGTCTTTGTCCACCCCGGCACAGGCCAGGCTTGGCGGGTGCAGAGTGTGCAGGAGTCGCGGTTCCTGGTTGGCACCAGGGGCTTGTTACTTGCTTTGAGCAGAACCACTGCTCGTGGGAGTCCCAGTCTTTTTAGAGTCACAAGGCAGTCAGGTCCTCCGTTGTTTTTGAGGTTGCTGACCACTGGAGACGCCGGGTTTTAGCAGGAGCAGGTTCGAGGGTCGACAGGCCTGTAGGGCTGGGGCCAAGTCAGTTGGTGTCATCCTCTTGTTACCAGCTGCACGGCAGGTCTTCTTTCTTCTTGTTCTTCTTGCTTGTTTCGGATTCGGGTTCAGAGGAAGGAAGGTTCAGGGTGCCCCTGAATACTAAATTTAGGGGCGTTACATGTAGGTAGAGGTTAGGGACCAATGGGTCCCTTCCCTGGGGTGGGTACACCCCCTAGCCTGCCACTCTCCTGTGGGAGGGGGGGGGCAGGAGCCTAGTCCTGATTGGGTAGGGCTCCCCATCTTCAAGATGGCGAGAGCCCGGGGTCGTGCTTCACCTCACCTCCCCCACCTTAGGGGTGGGGTTGGTAGAGGCTGGCACACCCCCTTTCCTCCCTTGGGTTTTCACGCCAGTCTTCCCGCCAGAGTGGGGGTCAGAACCGGTGGGGGCCAGTTGCTGAGTACAGCAAGTGGCCTGGGGAAGCTCACAAAGGCATGCCGCCTTTGTGAGCTTCCCCTGCCCATCCTGGGGGAGGAGACCTAGCACCACGCCTAGGATGTGCATTGTTGCAGACCCACGAGAGCGGATGGCTTACTGCAACAGAAACCCACTTTCTCACAATGATCCACCAGCAAGATGCAGGAGACCAAGAGCCAAATCCGGGATGGAGGCTAAAACATCAGTATCGTAACCCGAATATCCCAGACTCGCTGTTCAGGAGGATAGGCCCGAAACTGCACAGTGTCCAGAACAACCCGATATAAAGGAGCGACAGAGTGAGGTGTGACTTCGGCACATTGATAGTGAACCCCAGCGAATGCATGAGGTTCGCCGTAGTCTGGAGGTGGGAGACGACAGCCTGGGACAAGCCCGCCTTCAACAGCCATGTCGTCGAGATAGGGGGATGACTGGAACCCCTGATCTGCGCAGATGAGCTGCTAACATCACCATCACTTTCGTGAATACACGAGGGGCACTGGTAAGGCTGGTGAACTGAAAATGCTTGTGGCCTACCGTAGATAGCATCTGTGGGCTGGCCGGACGAGTAGATGGAAATAGGCGTCCTACAAGTCCAACACCTCCATCCAGTCTCCAGGGTCGAGGGTAGACAGAACCGGACCCAACATGAGCATTTTGAACTTCTCCTTGCGGAGGAAGCGGTTGAGAGCCCGGAGGTCTAGGATAGGACGTGGGCCCTTGCCTTTCTTGGGCACCAGAAAGTAGCGGGAATAGAAACTACGACCTACATCAGGAACAGAGACCCTTTTGACAGCTCCCTTGGCCAAGAGATCTGAAACTTCCTGGGGGAGAAGCGCCAAATGATCCTCTGACATGCGATCGAGAGACGGTGGCATTGAGGGACGGGTAGTCTTGAAAGGGAGGGCGTAACCCCTTCGTAATTTCTGACGTGATGGTTTGCCAGTGGGGGAGGTGATGGTGAATCCTGCCACCTACTGGCAGCTGATGGGCCTGAAAGGTAAGACTAGGATGGTTTGGAGGCTGATGCAGGGGGAGGGGGAAAGGGTGGACTTGCCCGCCCGCTGGCTCCCAGACCCACATTGCTGTGTCCCACGTCCATGGAGAGGCTGGGCAGCTTGCGTGGACCAGTGGCTAGTCTGGGCTGGACGTGGTCGGGTGCTCCTTCCGTAGCCACGACAGACAGACTGTGGTGGATGGGAGATCGCAGCGAGGACTAAGGATCTGGCTGTAGCTCGAGAATCCTTAAAGCGCTCCAGTGCCGAATACGCCTTGTCACTAAAAAGGCAACTGCCACGAAGGGCATGTCCAGCAGATTTGCTTGAACATCCCCCGAAGAGCCAGACGTCCTCAACCAGGCATAGCGCCCGAAGGGCTACCAACGTGGCAATCGTTCTGCCCAGTGAGTCGGTGGTATCCAGTCCACAGCAAATCGTTAATTTAGCTGTCTCTCTCCCATCTGCCACGGCTTGGAAGAGAATGGCCCGGGTCTCCTCCGGGCACTGAGGCAGCACTTGCGCAATGGTATCCCAGACTGTATGGGAGTATCGGCCCAAGAGGCATGTGGTATTCACAGACTGCAGTGCCAAGCTGGAGGAGCAGAAGGAAATGCGCGCTTGGAAGAAGAAACTGGGACCACCAAGCTCTCGGAGGAAGGGTGTTGGGTGAGGAAAATGGGATCGCTCGGAGCCTGGCGGTGGAGGCGGGCAATCGTCCGTTGCACAGGAGCCCCTGTGCTGGGCTTGGACCAAGTGCCCAGAAGGATGTCCGTGAGGGCTTTGCTGAAGGGCAAGAGGGGTTCTGAGGAAGTTGCTGCAGGTTGAAGCACCTCTGTCAGGAGAGTAGTCCTAACTGCAACTGTAGGGAGCTCAAGACCCAAGGCCTCGGCTGCCCTATGCACCACCACAGCACAGGACGCTCCCTCCTCCGTAGCCACAGTAGGGGGAGAAAGCATTCCAAGGTCTGGGGAAGTGTCCAGACCATTGGTGTCACCCAATTCCTCTCTGCAGTCCGGTTCTTCCAGCTGGTCTGCCAAAGGGTCGTGCGACCCCTCAGAGTCCTCATTATCACCTTCAGGGCAATAGGAATACCTGGGATGAACAAAGGAACAAAAGTACCCTCCGGCATCAGATACGACTTTGGCTGATGTTGGTCCGGCTCCAGGTCCATCTCTGGGATGAGGATGTGTCAGCCGGGGGCACAGCTGACGTCGCCGGGAGCGGCGCCAGGGAAGGTCGAGTAAAGTCGACCAGCTTTGATCGTGATCCAAGCCTGGATCCATGGGGACCCTCTGGGTTTGGGGTCAGAGTGGCAGGTATCAAAGGCCCAGGGCCCCCAACCGACTCAGCCCGAAGGCGCACCAGCAGAGTCAGGCTGCCCAAAGATACGGTGGAGGGCTTCATAGAATGTACAAAGCTCGGCACGGACGCCCCGACTCCCGGAAATGGGGGGAGGGGGGGGGGGGGGGGCAGGCGCAGAGTCGTCCCTGAATCAGGCACCAGAGACAGAGCCTTAGAGCGACAACGCTCCAGATCTTGCGTCGTGTCAGCAGACCGATGTGGAGAAGGCGAAGAGCGACGGTGCTTCTTTGCCTTTTTCTTGTGCTTTGACTTTCCCGAGGAGTGCGAAGACTTGGACAAGGTGTGGTGGCTCCGTGAACAGTCTCGAGTCCTTCCCCTCGAGCAAGACTGGGAGTGACGTGGAACCAGCTGCCAGGCCTCAGAGTTTTCAGGACTGCTCCTGCATGGACTTCGGATGCATGGCCTGGCAGTCGAAGCACGACTTCGGGTCGTGGTCGCACTCCAGACACCTAAGGCACAAGAGGTGTGGGTCAGTCACAGACATCAGTTTGTGACAGACCTCGCAGGGCTTGAAGCCGGTCCGACAATGGGATGTCCTGATGAAATGAAAATGTTTTGCTACCTTGCTTGTGTTTGGTTCTAATGTTAAGTTAGCATTCGTGGCACCATTTTATGTTCCGCCGCAATTTTAAATCATGTCAACAGCTACCTATTCTCTGACTCGAGAAGGAGGCTGTGGAAATGTTCAGGCCTTGCTCTGCTAAATGAATACACTGTCCTTATTAACGCATTCCTTTCCCATAGATGGAGGCCTCCTCCCACTAGTCCAGCGTTAAGACACAAACAGAATGACCTTGGTAATAAGATAATGTGTGCCCGGTCTCAGAGTCGAGACTCGTCTTACTGTACTTTGTTTTAGCTGCACCTGCTAGTAGATTTCCATTAGGGGTCGGACATTCTTGGTTCAGAAGCTTACAAAATGCATCTCTATGTTTGCTGAAGTCAGTCCCTCTGCAATAATCCTAGGAGGCTGGTCAGACTGGACTCCGCTCGAGTGTACCTGAATAAAATGTACTTGGTTTGTATTCTCTACTGTCTAACCGACTCTTCATTTTTATGGAAGGCTGAGAGGTGGTAGCGAGTGACCTGGGTTGCCCTAATCGGGTCACTTCCTTCAGTTGGCACCCGAACAGGGACTCCATCGGGTGACCCATCTTCGCCGGCGGACAGGTGTGGAGGTCAGGGCCATCGTCGGGTCGGATGGGCGGACCAGGGATCCCTGCACGAGAGAGTCCTGAACTCGCAGCTGCCCAGTATGTCTGAATGGTTGGTGCCTTGCCCAGTGGTCATCCCGACTGAGGACCTGAACGGTGAAACCCTTGGATCTGACCGTTTGGTCCGAAGAGTCGGCAGTGGAGAATAAATTTGTTTGACCAATGTGCACCAGGTGAGTTTATTTTGGTTCTTTGTGGATATGGTACTGTTTTGGTTTGTCTTTGGTACGGTCTGAGGACCAATTTTGGTTTGCATTTGATACGGTTTGAGAACTGCTTTGGATACAAAGTGTTTGCGGACACTTTGCCCGGCAACATAACAAATTTGGCTTACTTTTAAAGATGCCGGTCTTCAGTTGCTTTTTGGTTTCTTGTTGTTCTGCTGATGCTCGACTGGAAGAAAGTCAGCCAGTGCCTCTGGAAGGCACTCCGAATTTTGATATGTATGTAAAACATGGCCTTGACCCTATTATGTTTAGTACATTATGGCACAAATATACAAGGGGCATTGCTGAGTTGCAGTGCCCGTTAACGGGTACTTTTGATGAACAAAAAATTGGGTTTTTACAGGAGAAGTTGTTTGCAAGAAGAAGTAGGCAGTCAATGTTTGATTCCCTCAGAACGTGGCAAAAAGAGGCCAAACAGAGGCGAATGAAAGCAGAGAAAGAGGCCAGAAAGGGGAGGATGCAAACATCGACTCAAAGCTGTATGCATGATAGAGAGAGTGAAGATAGAAGGTTTCGACTGAATATTAATAAAACTTATGTAGCCCGAGAAGAAAATTATGCTTTTGTGGAAGAATTGCTAGATGCTCAACCCCCACCTCCGTATGCCCCGCAGAGGGTATATCCCGCTCTTCCCCCACAGGCCCAGCTGCCAGGTTCTTCCGTCTCGGCTGTTTCTGCTACTGTTGATCAGACTGCCTTGGCCACAGCACCTCCTGTCCTTTATCTTCGCTATCTGTGGCAACTACGACTGTTAGCATTCCTCCAACACCTATTACTTCAGCATCCCTCTCCCTTACACCCATGACCCAGCCAGCAGCGACATTAATGGCCACTACCTCCGTTATCACTCCCACTGTGTTCCTCCATTTCCCGACATTACAGAGTATTGGACATCAATACGTAGCCCTGAGGATAGAGACTGGACGAAATTTAAGGAACGCCTGGGGCGAACATTGGTGCGATCTGATATGGGAGAGGCAGAGAAACAATTAGTGGCTAATGAGGCAGTGCAGTGGGCCCGCAACCCCATTTATGGTATGGAGGATGTGTGGAGTGTGATGAAACATTATGAGCCTTTTGTAGAACAGCATGCCTTTAAGCACATGTCGGCTACTCTGATTGGACTTTGGGAGCAGTGTTTCAATGATGCAGCACTGGAGATTATCTATGATATGAAGGATCATGTATACGTTGCTGATATGACGCCTGGTCAAGTTTTTGGAAATGTAGCGACGCTGGTTGCTTATAGGGGTAGGCAGCTTGGTAAGAGCCCGACAACAGTATCTCAGTTTTCGATGAGGGAGGTCCACACCATATATCACCTTTAAATACCAGAGCTATGGGATCACCACCATGTTGTTACTAGACCAGGGGTAGTGGCCCGTTTCGAGGAACAGTGGGTTGATACTCCATGGAAAAAGAGTGAGGTTTTGTCCCTTAAAACTCAGTTACCTGACCCAGGAAAAATCCTACTGCATATTATAAAGAATTGACTGAGGCTGCTTCTTCGACAGTAATGACACTTGCGGATACTGAAATGTTCTTTGGTTCCTGTTGATATTTGGAGACAGGTACACACACACAGGATCACATTGCAGAATTGGCAGTTACCTGGGATCAAATTAAAGTATGGGACCAGGAGAGAAAGCCTGGTGAGAAGCCTAAAGCAGATCTACTTGCTTTGCCCGGTCGCATTATCACGTATATGCATTCTCTTATCCCGCCTAGAAAGGTTGATTGGGACAAGCTCTTGGCTTGTCGTCTGAAGAAATACAAGTGTGTGTCTGATTTTTTCACTCTGTTTCAAGGTGTGTTTCTAGATTACAGTGCACAGGATTTGTTATTTGAAGGAGGCATGCGTTTGTTTGTCAATAGATTTGTTTCAAACTTGCTCCTTGAGATTGCGACTCGATTACAAGCTTCTGAGAGTTCCTGATCCACATCTTCTCCTTCTGTTATCTTGAATATGGCGCAGAATTATGAGCACAGGGACAATGAGGATAAGGAGAAGGCGGAAAAGAAACTCAAGGATTTGAAGACGAAGGTGTTGTAGCAGGCTTCTCGAAGGAATGGTAGACGATGTGGTGGTTTAGCACCACAGCTTCCCCATACTACACCAGTATGATCAAATCAGTGTGCGTATTGTAAGGAGGAGGGACACTGGTGCAGCATGTGTCTTGTGGTTTTGCAGAAGGTGGCGGTCCCAAGAGGTTCGTGTCTCGTAGACTGGGTCGTGAAGATGGTGGCCAGGACAGGGCTCAGACTTTTGGGACATCGCAGGATCGTACTGATCAGAACTACTTTGACGACCCTCGGGGAAAACAGTATTATCATGATGACTATGATACGGATAAGGTGCCCGGGATGTCTTACAGCTAGGACAGCCAGGGTCAGGGTGAGGGACCAGTTTTGATACCTGTATACCAGCGAGGTCCGTATGTTAGTGCGGATGTGCATGGTTCGACTAAGGAGTTTTTGGTGGATACAGGTGCAGCGAACAGTTCTATTTCTCGTTCCTTGATCCCTTGGGTGACTGTCTGGCCATAATAATGTTTTGGTAGAATTTTCTGGTGTACCAGTTGTGAGCCCCATTTCAAAGCCTCTTGCATTGACTATTCGCCATTCTTGTTGATGTCCAATTGTGGAGAGAATCTGATGGGTTTGGAATTGAAGAAATTCAATGCTACAATTTACTCCTCCCCAGCCGGCATCTATATGACGATGGGTCCTTATGTGGTGTGAGCTAAGTAGTGTCTGTCCAAAGATGCGCCCCTCTCTGCTGAATTTAAAGATGTGCCACCCACATTGTGGGCAACGGGCGACACAGATATGGGTTTGTTGCAGATTTCGCCTGTTTCAATTCATGTCAAGGAAGGTGATATTTTACCACGTATTCCTCAGTATAAGATACCGCAGGCAGGTGAGCGAGCTTTGATAAAGATTGTGCAGGATTTGATTGAGAAAGGAGTGGTTGAGGAGACGACTGCTAATGTTTGCAATAGCCCTATTCTTCTCATTCTTAAAAGGACGCCTTCGGGTCCCTCTGTGTATCAAGAGGATGTTTATTGTTTTGTGACTGATTTGCGTGAAATTAACAAAATAGTGATTCCCCAGGTTCCAGTGGTCCCTGACATTACGACTCTCTTAACGATGATTCCTTCTTCTGCGGAGTTCTTTTCTGTTATTGACTTGAAAAATGAATTTTTCAGTATTCCCACATTCTGATAGCAGACATCTGTTCGGGTTCACCCTCGCCGGTAGAAGCTTTAGATTCTGTCGTGCTTCTTAAGGCTATACAGAAAGTCCGAGTATCTATAGTCAGGCATTGAAAGGTCAGCTGGATTCCTTGTCACCCCCTACAGGTAATGTATTGCTCCAGTTTGTCAATGACTTGCTCATCGCCTTGGATACAGAACAAGGTTGCAGAGACAGTACAGTCAAATTGCTGCTACATTTAGCTCAACATGGCAATAAAGTATCCCTTTCCAAATTTAAGTATTGTCGACAGGTCACCTATTTCGAAGGAGGGTAGGAAATTGACCCCTGAGCACATCAGTACCATAGTTAAAATGTCTGTCCCACAAACTCAGAAAGACGTGCGTGCTTTCATAGGTATCACTTCCAATTGCAGGCAATAGATAGCTGGCTATTCGTTGCTTATTAAGCCCCTGTTTGCGCTAACACTAAAGGATGTGCATGAGCCCTTGACTTGGACGCCAGAGTGTCAGCAGTCTTTTCAGCAAATAAAAACTGCACTTCGCTCGGCTCCAGTGCTTGGTACCCTAAATTACACTCAATGATTCGTATTGTACGTCCATGAGCTGGGTGCTATGCGCTTTCTGTTTTGACACAAAAATATGGAGATAAGCAACGTCCGTGTGCTTATTTCTTTTTGCTGTGCTTGACCCCTGTCGCCCGGGACCTTCCAAGCGGTCTAAGAGCGGCTGTGGCAGTCTCAAAAGAAAATTGGCGGGACTCGTACTCGCTACTGAACTCACAGTCATGGTACCCCATGCTATGGATACACTTTTGAATAAGACAAGGAGGGTTTTCTGGACATCCTTCGAAAAGCCAGTCGATGTCCTCCAGGCGTAGCGACGAGGGGCTACTGACATGGAATCCGTCCTGCCTAGAGAGTCGGCGGTACCCAGCCACAACGGATGGTAAACTTCGCCGCATCCCTCCCGGCAGCAACAGCCTGGGAGCGCACTGTCCGGGCCACCTCCGGACACTGAGGCAGCACCTGCACAACCGTGTCCCACACAGAGTGGAAATAACAGCCCAATAGACATGCGGTGTTTACCGGCCGCAGTCCCAAGCTGGTGGAAGAGAAAGGGAAATGCTACTTACCAGTATGCATCTGTTCTTGGCATGTAGAGCTGCAGATCTACACACTGTGCATAGATCGCCATCTGGAGTTGGGCCCGGATGTTTGCAGTTGTTTTTCCTCTTGGAAAGTCTTTGGAAGTCACGAGGTACGCGACTCCTCCTTTGGATCATATTGCCCATGGGCTTCGGCTCCATCCTCAGATTGTTTTTCGCCAGCGGGGAAATGATGGAGCGTAGTAATAAGTAGTGAAGATGCCCATGTGTGCTGTATCTAAATAAGATAAACTGGCACAGATAAAGGTAGCCGGGGAGGTGGGTGGGCGTGTGTAGATCTGCAGCTCTACATGCCAAGAACAGATGCATACTGGTAAGTAGCATTTCCCGTTCGAGGCATACGAGCTGCAGATTACACACTGTGCATAGATTATATAGCAGTACTCGCTCCTAGCGGCGACCACCAGTATCTGTTGCAGTCATTTGAAACAATGTTTTGAGTGCAGCCTGGCCCACACTAGCTTGTTGCTTAGTTTGCACATCTACACAATAGTCTTTAGTGAAAGTGTGCGGTGTAGACTATGTAGCTGCTCTGCAGATATCATCTAAGGGAATGTTCCCTAAAAATGCCATGGAAGCCCCTATCTTACGTGTAGAGTGGGCTTTAGGGGGAATAGTGAGCATACGTTTGGCTTTGTGGTAACAAATCTGTATGCATTTGACAATCCACCTAACTATCCCAGATTTGGAGATGGGGTTGCCTTTGTGTGGTGGTGAGAAAGACACGAACAGTTGTTTGGTCTTACGAAAGGGTTGTGTTCTCTCGATGTAGTAGAGTAAGGCTCGTTTGACATCTAGTGTGTGGAGAGCTCTTTCTGCAATGGCCTGTGGCTGTGAGAAGAATACGGGCAGTTCCACAGATTGGTTTAGGTGAAAGGGAGAAATGACTTTAGGGAGGAATTTTGGATTAGTGCGGAGAACAACCTTGTTATGGTGCATTTGCAGAAAGGGTTCATGAATGGTGAGTGCTTGTATCTCACTGACCCTTTTGAGGGAAGTAATGGCTACAAGAAAAGCAGTTTTCCATGTTAGGAATTGAAGTTCACATTTGTGTAGAGGTTCAAAGGGAGGTCCCATTAGACTTGTGAGAACGAGGTTTAGGTTCCACACAGGTGAGGGTGGCACTCTGGGGGAATTATTCTTTTGAGGCCTTCCATGAAGGCTTTTATGTCAGGTACTCTAAAGAGTGATAGATGTTGCCTGTTTTGTAGCTATGCTGCTATGGCCGCAAGGTGTAGTCTAATAGACGTGTAGACTAGGTTGCATCTTTGTAGGTGTAGTAAATCGCCTATGATGTGTTGAATGGACACATCTAGGGGATTGAAGTTATTGTTGTGACAATAGATCACGAAACGTTTCCACTTGGCTGCGTAGCAAGCTCTAGTGGTAGGTCGTTTAGCTTCTCTAATGAAGTTCATACAGTCAGGGGGAAGATTAAGATAACCGAATTCTAGGATTTCAGGAGCCAGATCGCAAGGTTGAGCTGAGCTGGGTCCGGGTGCCTGATCTCTCCATGGTTCAGGGTTAAGAGGCGTGGAGAGAGGTGTAACTTTTGGTGCGGTACTACAGATAGTTCCAGCAGTGTGGTGTACCACGGTTGTCTGGCCCAAGTTGGAGCTACTAGGATGAGAGCGAGGGAGTTTTGCTGTAGTTTGCGCACCACTAATTGAATGAGTGGGAGAGGCGGAAAGGCATACGCAAATCTGCCTGACCAGTTCATCGATATCGCATTGCCTTTGGACAATGGGTGTGGATACCTGGCGGCGAAGCTTGGGCATTTGGCGTTTTCGTGGGTGGCGAAGAGGTCTATCTGTGGATGCCCCCACATTTGAAAGTACGGGTGAGGAACTTGTGGGTGGAGTTCCCACTCGTGGATTTGTTGCGTTGGTCTGCTCAGCAGATCGCCCATAGTGTTTTGGACTCCTGGGACATGTTGGGCTAGAAGAAAGATTTTTTGGGGTATGGCCCGTCTCCATATGCTCTGTGCTAGCTGAGAGAGCTGCGGAGAGTGTGTGCCACCTTGTTTTTGTATATAGTACATGGCTGTCATGTTGTCCGTGCAGACTAGGACGGCCTTGCCTGAGACATGTGTTTGAAAGGCCTTTAGGGCTAAGAATATGACTAGTAACTCCAGATGGTTGATGTGGAGTAACTTTTTTTGAGGTGTCCACCTGCCCTGCATGGTGTGATGTAGTAGGAGAGCTCCCCAGCTGGAGAGCAATTCGTCCGCTGTCAGTACTATCTGAGGAACCGGTTCCAGGAACGGTCGCCCTTTGGAAAGGTTTTTGGTGGTCCACCACTGCAGAGAGTGATGGGCACGACCGTCTACCAACACCAGATCTGTCAATTGACCCTGGGCCTGGTTCCATTGGCATGGTAAGCACTCTTGGAGAGGACGCATCTGGAGTCTTGCGTGAGGTACTATGAATATGCAAGAGGCCATCATTCCTATAAGTTGCATGAACACTCGAGCTGGAAGAGTGTGTTCCGGATGAAATTTGGCGTGTAGAGCCTGAATGCTTGCCATCCTGGCAGGACTGGGATAGGCTAGCGCTTTTGAGGTGTCTATGGTGGCACCGAGGTATTGTTTTACGTGGGACGGTTGCAGATGGGACTTTGCGTGATTTACTGTGAAGCCCAGTTCGTGAAGTAGTTGGATAGTGGCGTGAGTGTGTTGTACACACTGGTTGCATGAGCTGGCTTTTATGAGCCAGTCGTCTAGGTATAGGAAGACGTGGATGTGTTGTCTTTGCAGGTGTGCTGCCACTACCGCTAGGCACTTGGTAAACACCCATGGTGCTGTGGAGACTCCGAATGAGAGTGCTTTGAATTGATAGTGTTGACCGTCCACTACAAATCTGAGAAACTTCCTGTGAGCTTTGTGAACGGGAATGTGAAAATAGGCGCCCTTGAGGTCTAGGGTGGCAAGGAAGTCGTTCTGGGAGAGTAGGGGAAGTACATGTGGAAATGGTCTGAGTGTATGTAGTGGTTTAGGGGTCTGAGGTCCAGGATGGGCCTAAGAATGTCGTCCCTTTTCGGTTTGAGAAAATATAGGGAGTAAACTCCTATGTTTTGTTGGTGGGCAGGGACTGGGTCTATTGCACTTTTTTGAAGGAGGGAGATTACCTCCTGCTTTAGAAGTGACAAATGTTCCTGTGACATTGGGCGCTGTTTGGGTGGAACGTTTGGGGGGGTAGATGTTAGTTCGAGGCAGTAGCCTGACCGAATTATCTGTGTCACCCATATGTCTGAGGTGATGGTATTTCAGACAGGAAGGAAATTGTGGAGTCTGCCCCCGACCGGAGTGGGATGGTCTGGGGGGAGTGGAGGGAAGTCTTTGGGCAAGGGTGGAGGCAGAGGTGTTAGTTTTGCCTCTGCCTTTATTGTTGTTACCCCTGTAGCCACCTCTCTGGTAACCCCTAGTGAAGGTGGATTGGGTAGGGGCCTTATAGGAAGTGGAAGCGCTGTCGGAGGAGTAGCCTCTGGAGTGGTTTTTAAAGAAATGAGCGCCTGGGAGCTTGCGACTGCAAGGCTCCCATAGATTTTGCGGTGTCTGTGTCCTTTTTCATTTTTTCGAGGGCAACGTCGACATTGGGGCCAAACAGATGTTGCTCGTCAAAGGGGTGGTTGAGGATGGAACTCTGCACCTCGGGTTTGAAACCTGAAATTCGTAGCCAGGCCTACGCAGGAGGACGCTGGTGTTAATTGCTCTAGAGGCGATGTCAGCTACATCGAGGGCGCAACGAATGGAGGTGTTGGTGATGATTTTACCCTCCTGGATTAGCTCGCTGGCACTATTCTTGTATTTGTCAGGGAGGTATTGCATTATGGCTTCCAGGTCATCATAATGTGCCCTGGCATATCTTGCTAAAAGCGCTTGGGTGTTTGCTATGCGCCATATGTTGGCAGCCTGGGATGCAGTTCGCTTGCCAGAGGCGTCCAGGAGTTTGGACTCCTTATCGGGTGGTGGAGCCTCACTTGATGCCTGGGAGTTTGCACGCTTCCTCGCATTGGAGACTACTAGGGAGTCTAGTGGTGCGGGGCCTCTGATGTAGGTGGGGTCTGTAGGGGCGGCCTTATACATTTTCTCAATGCGAGGGTTGATGACCCTGGCCTTAACCGGGTCCTTAAAGACCTCCGGTGCGTGCTTAATAACCCCTTTAAGCATGGGCAGAATGTAAGTGGCCCTCTGTGTAGTGTCGAAAGTATCTAGAAGGAAGTCCTCCTCCAACAGGATCTGTATGGAGATCAACTCCGTGGTAGTGTGCAGCCCTATGGAGCAGTTGGTTAAACCCCATCGTGTCTTCAGGGGAGGTGGGGGGGACGGTCTTGAAGGGTAAAGGTCGTCCTGCGGGACATTAGAGACGTCTGGGATGCTGTAGTCGTCCCATGGGTCTGGGGAGCCTGTAGGAGTGGGGACCCCTGTGGGCTGGTCATCTAAGTCGACGAGTGAGCCATTGTTCTCCTCGCTCGTCGGTCCCGAATAGTCTTCTTTGAACGGAAGGATTTGCAAGCCGGACAGTCTCTTGCCTCGTGTTCTGGGGAGAGGCAGAGGTTGCACACCTCATGTAGATCGGTGTGGGGAAACTTCGACCAACATTGAGGACATTTTTGGAATGGCGTCCTTTCCATCAGCCAGGACAGGAGGCCAGGTAGGCCCGAAGGCCTTCGTCGACGACCGGAATCGAAGACTTCGAATGATGAGAGTTGCGTTGAGTGTGGAGATCACGATCAAAACAATACCGCGGAAAGGGAAAGGATTGCGCGCCGATCAGAAGAACTGAAACGGTTCGGAACCAGAGCGCGAAGAACACATCCGAGCCCGAAGGCGGAAAAAAAATCTGAGGATGGAGCCGAAGCCCATGCGCAATATGATCCAAAGGAGGAGTCACATACCTTGTGACTTCCAAAGACTTTCCAAGAAGAAAAACAACTGCAATCATCCGGGTCCAACACCAGATGGCGATCTATGCACGATGTGTAATCTGCAGCTCATATGCCTCGAACATCTTCTTTCCAAGATGATCTAGCTTCTTGGATGCCCTTTCCAGTGGAGCGGTAGGAAATGCACTCTTGGAAGTGGAGGCTTGGACCACCAAGCTCTCCGGAGTGGGGTGTTGGGAGAGGAAAGTTGGGTCGCCCGGAGCCGGGCGGTGGCGTCGGGCAATCATCCTATCCAAGGGAGCCCCCGTGTTGGGCCTGGATCAGGTGCCCAAAAGGGCCTCATTAAATGGCAGCAGGGGCTCCGAAGAGCTTGCAGCTGGACGGCCGCCCTAAGCAAGACCACTGCGTATGACGCTCCGTCCTCCGTAGCCACGGCAGGAGACGACAACATGTCAAGGTCAGGGGATGTGTCTAGACCACTGGCATCCCCCAGTTCCTCTCTCCAGTCCTGCTCAGATTATATCTGATCAGTCAGAGGGCCACCTGACACTTTCCTGTCCTCCTCCTCATCCTCTGGGTGCCAATCTGGCTGAAAAGGGACCCCAGGAGTTAACAGGGGCACAAAAACCCCGCTTGGTGCCAGACCAGGCGTCGGGCGACACCGGTCCGGCTCTATGTCCACATCAGGATGGAGGCCGGCCGGGGGCACGACGGCGTCTGCTGCAGTAGCGGTGCCGGAGGAAGCAGCGCCAGTGGAGGTGTTATAAGGTCAACCGGTGCCGATCCGGATCCAGGCCTGGATCCAAGGGAGGCCTGCGGCACCGGAGCTGCCGGCGAAGGCCTAGGCTCCCCAACCAAGTCCGCGGGGCCCAAAGGCGCGCCGGCGGGTTAGGGCTGCCCAAAGAGTGTTTGCATCGCCTCGTAAAATTTATTAATCTGGGCAGGAGTCGCTCCGGGTCCCGGGAAGGGAGGGAAGCCAGGAGTCGACTCTTCGGGTTCCGCGCACGAAGCCGTGGGAGGGGGACCGCCCGCATCCTTTGTCGCGTCAGCCGATCGACGGGGGGGAAGTCGAAGAGCGACGATGCTTGTTCGACTTCTTACGCTTTGACTTACCTGACCCAGAGTGTGAAGACTTCGAAGAGTGATGATGGCTCTGCGACCTGTCCCTCGCGACCGGGACGTCGAACGCCGCTGAGCCGACTGCCGGCGCTCAAGAAGATTTCAGGACTGCTCCCGCAAAGCCTTTGGAGCCATGGACTGGTCGGCGATAGGAACCGCATGCCTTGAAGCCGGGCATCCCTACGTGCACCAGGAGTTGTTGACTTAAAAAAGACGTCGACAAAAAGTTCAGTCAAAAAGTGACTGGAGGTACAGCTCTCTCCGGATCTGCGCTGGCTGGCGCAGAAAAAGAAAGAACTGACGTCAGCGTGCGAGGGTGGTGTCTAAGTATCTACCGCAACGTCATTGACGGACGTGGAGCCGACCGACGCCAACTACTGCTTTGGGATGGGGAGTTGCTCTAAATGACATCTGTCAGGCAGCTACGTGGGTCTTGGTGCACACATTTACGAAACACTACTGCCTTGACAGTCAAGTCCGGAGAGGCGGCTTCTTTGGCCGTTCTGTTCTCCAGGACTTTCTGGTGTGATCTTGGTTCTCAGACCCACCTCCGGGATTGGTATTGCTGGGGTATCTATTCTAAGGTAAGGAATCTATAACAACGTGTTTCTTTCAGATGAACAAGTTACTTACCTTCGGTAACGATAAATCTGTAAGAAACATTGGTTAGTTATAGATTCCATACCGCCCCACCCATCCTCCCCGTTCTGCGAACTGATTTCTAGGGTTAAGGACATCCTTTCAGGGCTCTAGCTTTGTGCACCAGTGGTCAGTGTCTTGCATGGCTCGGAGTTTCGGGCCCAGAAAGTAGTGTACAGAACGGACATCAGCGCGCGAGGGCGGTGTCCAAGTAGCTACTGCGACATCATCCCGGCAACCACAACCACGGAGCCGACCAACGCCACCTTTCGATGCGCAGAGGTACTGCTGACGAAAAAACTTTCCAGATCCAGTCCGACGCCTGGGGGTAATTCTAAGGTAAGGAATCTATAACTAACGTGTTTCTTTCAGATATTCGTCGGTTAACAAGGGTTGTTGAAGGGGTTATTAATACAACAGCTGGTATATTGACAAACATCACTGCTGAGCTTCAGGCTACATGGTTAGTTACCTTGCAGAACCGGTTGGTGTTAGACGTTATACTTGCAGATAGGGGTGGGGTCTGGCGAGTCGTAGGCAGTAGCTGTTGTGTGTACATACCTGACCACGCCCCCAATGTGTATGCTGCCATACAGAAATTGCAAAGCCTCTCAACTGACATACCCCTAGAAAATGGCACTTGGAATCTGTCTGGATGGTTCTGGGGCATGTTCATGTCCTGAGGTTCGAAGATCCTCAGCTTTCTAGCTGTGATTGCGGGCATTTTCTTCACATGTTTTCTTTGCATACACGGTCTCCTGACCTCCTGTACTTATTGCTTAAGTGTCACCCCTAAACAGAAAAAGCCAGCTCCTGACACTAGTGGTACCATCATGTTGCAAAAAGACACTGCCGACATGATACAAATAGATGAAGGCATTTTTGGTTCTATATCATCCCTTGCAACAACCATTACCAATAGTGAGTATATGGATAGTTTTGAGTGTTGATGTCCTTTGTTACATCTTTTCCATTCCCAATTTGAAAATGTTTAGCGAATGTTAAAAGGAGGGTCTGATGAAATGAAAATGTTTGGTTCTTATGTTAAGTTAGCATTCGCTGCACCAGTTTATGTTTCGTCGACATTTTGAATCATGTCATCAGCTACGTATTCTCTGACTCGAGAGGCTGTGGAAATGTTCATTTATCCAAGGTTAGGCCTTGCTCTGCTAAATGAATACAATGTTCTTATTAACGCATTCCTTCCCCATAGATTGAGGCCTTCTCCCACTAGCCTAGTGATAAGACATGAACAGAACAACCTTGTGTGAGAAAGTGGCTCTGTATATACTGTTCCTTAATAGGTACAGGTTGTACAGAGTCCACAGACCCCAAGGGTTTAACAGAGGTTAAAATTAGATATAACCGTATTATTGGGCGTCGCAGCTTACGGTGATCAATCAGTGGTTGCATGCGCCAGGGGAGGACCCGGCATATCGTATGGACCGGCACCTGCTGGGGGCTGCGGGGGTCATGGGAGCGCTCTACAATCACAAGAGGGGCCTCTGCCCCCCAGGCCCCACGGCGCACACCCTCCGGCTGTGGTTCGAGGCGCAGCGAGCCCTGGGGTGGGCTGGGAAAATAACCCAAGCCACTCCGTTGTGGGAGGCGAAACAGCTGGGGGTATTGCGTACAACCAAGGGGTTCCATCGATGGGACCTAATCGGCATCTCCAGGGTGGGAGACCTTTGGCAGAAGGGGGAAGTGGTCACATTTACCCAATTGCAAGCAGATTTCGACCTGGCCCCCACCGAAGGGTTCCGGTACATGCAAATCAGGCATGCACTCCAGGCAGCTATCCCGCCCGGAACCCGACTTCCGGAGTCGTCGCCTCTGGAGGACCGGCTCCTCACGGAACACCTGGCACAGAGGGCGACCTCCCTAACATACAGAAAGCTGATAAACAACCGGCCAGATCCATTCACAGCCCTTAAAGACCGATGGGAGGCCGAGCTGGGGGACTTCGACGAAACGGACTGGCAGGCGGCGCTTTCCTCCCCTAGGGAGGTGGGCATCTCATCTAGACTACGTCTGGTCCAACTTAAAATTCTACACCGCACGTACTACACTCGTACACTCCTATTTAAGCTGCACCGAACTGACTCCCCGCTATGCCTGAGACAGTGTGGTATGGAGGGAACACTTTTCCATACACTTTGGGAATGCCCGGCCATAGCTCTATACTGGAAGGGAATTTTGCACACACTCTCCCAGGTGACCAAGATCCCAACACCCCCGGAGCCACGGAGGTGTCTCCTTAATGTCTGGGAACAGACGGATCACAACAGGACCATGCAACTCTGGGTAACACTGGGACTTATGCTGGCAAAAAGTAATCTTGCCCAAAAGTGGGGCTCCAGCCAAACTCCGACCCTCGCCCAGTGGTCCCGAGACATGGACTCCACAATGGTGGTTGAAAAAACTGTCTACATTCACAGAGGCTGCCCCAAGAAGTGGTCCCGGGTGTGGGGTGGGTGGAATGCTTATAGAGGGAATATATGTGAACCCCCGAGCGATACATCAGACTCAGACCTCAGTGACCCCGAATAGGCGAGATATTACTGGTCGATGCAAAGTGATGTATACTGTCATGCGCAGAAAAAAGGAGCTCTCTGTTTTTCACCATGTCATGTATGTCCCGCGACACTTTCACTGGACCTCTACTCTACTGAACCTGATGCAAATGTGCAATGTTACATGTTTAAACTTCAATAAAAATATTTACAAAAAAAAAAAAATTAGATATAACCTTACTCTCTAAAGTGGTAGCTTGGCCGAGCAGTAAGGCAGTACCTGAGGACAGTGTAAAGCATTTGTTGTACACACTCAGTCAGCAAATGGTTCCACACACTCAATAACTGAACTCTAGGCCAATGGTTTATATATAAAAATATATATGCTTGTTTTATTTTAGAACCAACACTTAGAATTAAAATAAACTTTCTCGACAGGAGATGTTTCATAAAAATACATTTGTATATGCAATAGACTTTTTAGTAAACAGTTACAAGTAGTTGCAGTAGGCAACTATTTCTAAACACAACAATGCATTGAGCTCAATGATAAATTCAAGTTATTTGCAACAGATTACTTTTTAGATTACTTTTGTAATTCCAGGACTGGATCCTAGATTCAGTCCTGGGTCAGTTCTCAGAATCAGTTGATGAAAGTCGACTTTAGTACTGTAATGATTTCTAACTAACATTTAGCTATTTTAAAAGTTGACACTTAGAAAATATTTCAGAGCAAACAATCAATGACTCCCTATGGAAGAAAATTCAGGTTATAGGTACAGTATGTTCTCGTTACTTTTGTAATCCAGTACTGGGTGCCTAGACTCAGTACTGGGACCTTTATCCAAAACAGGTAAGTAATTACGTTTTCAGATATTATACGATTTTTGAAAAATATTTAAAGATTGCAGAAATCAACACTTAAAAGAAATTTGACAGAAAAACAGTCAATGGTTTCCTATAGAAGTAAAATGAGTTAAAGGTAAGTATAGTTGTGGGTACTTTTTAGAGTCAGTGCTGGGCACCAAGATCCAGCACTGGGAGCTCACCTAAGAGCAGGTGAGTAAATTCGGTTTTGTCATTCGGCTGATTTTTGGTAAATATTTTTAGTTTTGAAAAATCCACACTTAGAAGAAATTTCAGGAAAAAGCCAGTCAATGTTACCCTATGAGGAAAATAGAGTTTGCGGTTTAAGGGTAAGTACTCGACTGGCAGAGTTGAGGTTCTGGGCACAGACTCAGGGGTCTCCCAGGGTCAGGTAGGTACAGTTGGTTCACCGTCAGCGACTCTAGGGCGGCCGGGTGCAGAGAGAGTTAGGCCCAATGTTATCCTATGAGGGATAGGGGGGCTTTGTTTGGTGGCTGCTGTCTGGCAAGCCACGCGGCTGTGGGAGCTGGGCTCCTGGTCACTTACTCAGGGCAAGTTGGGAAGTAGGTAGGTGTAGAGTTTTCACTGCCAGGGCCACTCGGGCGGCTGGGTGCAGAGGGTTTTTGAGCCTTCGGGCGCTCAATGGATTTCAATGGGAAATCTCTGGTTTGGAAAAAGACTGCAGGCTCGGAGACTAGGACTCTTCGGGTGCCACCACCACTTCGAGAGGTAAGTTGGGTAGTTGGAGGATAGTTAGGTACCCCGGGATTGGACACAGAGGGCCGTGGGGCGCCGGATGCAGGGGTGCCTTTTGGTGTTGGAAAATCTTACCCTCTGTTGAGCGCGGTTGGGGTGGCACACTGTTCTGAGGCTGCAGGCTTCTTCAGGATTGTCGAAGGGGGTCCTTGGGTGCCGGACTTGGGGTCACAGTCGCCGTGGGGTCGTCCTCGTGGGTTTAGTTCACTCCGGCACCGGCCAGGCTTGGCTGGTGCAGAGTGGGCTGGGATCGCGGTTCCGGGCTGCTGCCAGGGGTAAAAGGTAGGTTCTGAGTAGAGCCTCTACTCATGGGAGTCCCAGGGAATCAGAGTTCAAAGGTAGCCAGGTCCTCCGGGGTTTCTGAGGTTGCTGGCCACAAGAGATGCCGCGCTGGAGCAGGTTTGAGGGTCGACAGGCCGGTAGGGCTGGGGCCAAAGCAGTTGGTGTCTTCCTCTTTTTAGCAGCTGCAGGGCAGGTCTTTGTTCTTCTTGCTCTTCTTGTAGTTTCGAATCTGGGAAAGGAAGGTTCAGGGTGCCCCTAAATACTAGATTTAGGGGCGTTACTGGTAGGTGAAGGGCAGGGGCCAATGGGTCCCTGTCCTGGGGTGGGTACACCCCCTATCCTGCCTCTCTCCTGTGGGAGGGGGGCAGGAGCCTAGTCCTGATTGGGCAGGGCTTCCCATCTTCAAGATGGCGAGAGCCCGGAGATGTGCTTCACCTCGCCTCCCCCACCTGAGGGGTGGGGGTGGCAGGCTGGCACATCCCCTGTCCTTATTTGGGGTTTCCGGCCAAGCTTCCTGCCAGAGTGGGGGGTTGCAGTGGCCTGGGGAAGCTCACAGAGGCGGAATGCCTTTGAAGCTTCCCCCTGCCCATCCTAGGGGAGGAGATTTAGCACCTCGCCCAGTGTCAGACTCTAATTACGGTACTCAAACTTACACAGGAACAGAGATGCTAGTTCCCAAATCCACCCCGACAGCAATCCAGAGCTTAGTGTGACAAGTCTCTAGAGTGGCTATCTAGGGGGAAGGGGGAAAGTGGATAAAATAACAAAAGAGAGAAGAGACTGTTCTGCGGCTTCCTTCAGGAGTCCGTCCAGCAGACTTCTTTTGCTGAAGAGATCACCTGTAGATAAGAGTTATTGTTATCATAAACTTTTAGTCCTTAACCTCTCTTATCTCTTAACCCCTATTGCCTTATTTCCTTACCATGCCAATTTCAGAACTCTGCTTCTCTTCTATTTCTTTTCTGTGTGTGCTTTTATTTCATTAACTATATTCTTCGTCTGCAATTAAAAAAAAAAGGAAATAGCTAGAACCCAAGGTTTATCTGCCTCATATAAATCTTTCTCTCTGAGCTTCTCACTTACTTTCCTATTTTTCTCTTTACTCTCCTATGTCTTATCTTCCTTGGTATCTGCCTTAATTCACAGCTTCTTTTTCGCACACCTGTAATATAGTTACATTTATCTGTTAAGAACTTCTGCTTTCTTTTAAACCTGACGTTATCTATTTTAATTTGGTATACTACTTACTGTGTTTGAGGTCTTTTCCTATTGGTAATTATTCATCTGTGTGTTTAATGCTTTCTTCTCTTTTCGTGGTGGTATTTCTCTCTCAGTACTTAGCTATTGTTCGACTACTTATTTCTGTGGCAAGTATGGTTTTATCTTATTCTATTATTTGTAGTTGCTCAAGAGTTCTAATCTATATTGCAATTCTTTTTCAGGACATGTCGTTACTACTCGTTACCTCTGTGAAGAATTACAGTAAAGCCACTTCCCTCACAGTAAGTTCTATGACTCTATTGCTTTCGGTAATTTACTTCAGTTCTCTGACGTGACAAATATACACTCGTTAACTTAGCTTCATTTTTCTTGTGCTTCCTTCAGATGCTCCTGTTGACGCTGCTTCCTCTTCCTGACGACTCGGTGCGAAATCTTCACAACTAAGATTTGCTGTTCTCCTCAAAAGTCACTTTACTTCATGGAACTCGGATTTCGAACTTGTATCTACTGACTTCCGAAAACTCTTCAGGGTAGATTCTGAAAAGCCTTCGAGCGAGAACTGAAACTCTTCTAGTCAGCGCGCACTGGAATGCGCACCTGACTCTCTAGAATTCTTGGTGAAGTGCGCAGTTCCTAGGCAGCGCGAGCCTCACCTAGGATTCCAGCGCGTTCTCTGCCAAACACTAGAACGCTAACAGCTACTCAGTTCTGGTGGCCTTTTCTGGCGCCATTTCCGAGTCAGCTCCACCCATGAACCTTCCATTGCTCGGGGTGTACAAACTTTGAGTCTTCGATGCGCAATTAAACCTATCTGTAATCTTGGGTTCCTGACACCCAGGATGTGCATTGTTGCAGGCCCAGGAGAGCAGGGGCTCTCCTACCCAGGGGTCCAGCAACATGTCTGCTATGTGGCAGCCTAGGCAGCCTCAGAACAGACGTGGATTGTAGGTTTAGGATTCAGGGGGCCTCTCTAAGATGCCCTCTGTGGTGCTTTGTACGTTAAATCACACACTGGCATCCGTGTGGATTTAATGTGCTGAGCAGTTTGATACCAAACTTCTCAGTCTTCAGTGCTGCCATTATGGTGCTGTGGAGTTCGTGTTTGATAAGCTCCCAGCCCCATATTCTCTTAGCTGGCAGCACTGCACTTACAGGACCCAGGAATAGACCTGGGTACTGTAGGGGCACAGGGCTCCTGCCTCTGTGTCCACACCACTGGCATAGGGCACCCAGCTAGAGGGGTGGCTGATGTATGCCAGGGCAGTGTAGGTTGTGGGCATGGCACACAGGGATGTGTGCCATGTCAACTCTCTGTTTTGTCTTGTATCCAGACACTCAGCCTGCAAGAGCAGTGTGTGTGTGTTAGGGTACAGGGCCTCTAAGGGTGGCACAATGAGTGCTGCAGCCCTTAGAGGCCTTCCCTGGTCACAAGGCCCATTTACCAGGGGCTGACATGTGGCCAGGGTTTGCCAATTTGGGTTTTGGCTGTTAGGCAGTTTTTAGGGAAGGAACACAGGCCCTGGGCACCCGATTGGCAGGAGCCCAGGGCACAACAAGGAAAAGTGCATCAGCTAATAGGGAAAAAAAGGGTGGGGGGGGGGGTTACTGCAACAGAAACCCACTTTCTTACACCTTGGTAATAAGATAATGTGTGCCCGGTCTCAGAGTCGAGACTTGTCTTACTGTACTTCTTTGTTTTAGCTGCACCTGCTAGTAGATTTCCATTAGGGGCGGGACATTCTTGATTCAGAAAACGTAAAGAATGTATCTCTATGTTTGCTGAAGTCAGTCCCTCTGCAGCACTCCTAGGAGGCTGGTCAGACTGGACTCCGCTCGAGTGTACCTAAATAAAATATGCTTGGTTTGTATTCTCTACTTATTGACAGACTCTTCATTTGCATGGAAGGCTGAGAGGTGGCCCTAATCGGGTCACTTCCTTCAGTCTCTCGCACACCGGTAGTCGATGATTCGAAAAAAGAAGTTGGCAAAAGCTGAAAAAAGCTTAGTCAAAAAGTGACTAACTGGGTAAGCTCTCCTCGGATCTGTGCTTGGCTTGCGCGGAAAAAGAAAGAACTGACGTCAGCATGCAGGGGCAGCGTTTAAGTAGACACCGCAACGTCATCCTGGCGACCACGACACAGAACTTGGGGTCGACCAATGCCACCTTTCCCACACGCAGGGGCACTGCTAAGAGAAAAAATTATCCAGATCCAGTACGAAGCGTGGGGGTATTTCTAAGGTAAGGAATCTATAACTGTCACTTTCAGATATGCTTAGATATCACACGAGGACATTTCCTAGAGGAAAGGTAAGTAAATCAGTTTTTGTACATATGCAGTTTAAGGTTTCATACAAATCAACTCGTCACTTATAACAATTTTCACAAAATAGCAGTCAGCGCAGTCCTATGGGAGAAAACAAAGTAATTGACTTAACAGTAAGTACTTAATGGGTTAAAACCAGGGTTCCCCCAGGGTCAAGGATGCACTCTCAACGGCACTAGGGCGGCCGGGTCCAGAGTGCGGAGGCACAATGTTATCTAATGGGGGATAGGGGGTCTCTGGTTGGTGGCTACTCACGAGCAGGCCACAAGGTTGTGGGAGCAAAGCTTCTGGACTTAGGCTCAGGGCAAAGGGGGATCCAATTAAGCACACAAGGTGCACCTACAGCGGTGCAGGGGCGATCGGGTGCAGGGTGCTGTTTTTGCGTCGGGTGCCCTGTTTTCAATGGGGATTCTCTTGTTGCAACAAACAGTGCAGGCTCAGGGACGAAGATCTTCTGAAGGCAACCACAGGTTGGAGAGCTAAGTTGGGATGTCTTGGGATGCCGGGACACCTTCAGTTGGGCCACCCAAGGTCCTGGACGGTGGGTGCAGGGGTGTCTTTGGCATCCGGTTTCTCTTACCGGCTCTGGGCACGGTCAGGGGGTTCCTCCAGAAAGGGGCTGCAGGCGTCAGTTGGAGACTTGAGGCAGGTCAGGGATCACCAGATTCTTATGCCATGATCGCTGGGGAGATCTCCTTGTGGCGTTGGGCCACTTGAACTTGGTCTGTGGGCATCGGGTCCAGAGTGGTGCAGACTCACGAATTTGGCTGGAGCCAGAGTCTTTGGGTGAGCAAATACGGTGCTCACAGGAGACAAAGTCTGGTTTGGGAAGGCAGGTCTTCTGGGTTCTTGAGGGCTGCTGGCTGCAGGTCAAACCGGGATTTCGCTATAGCAGGTCGAGGTCAGGAAAAACCAGTAAGGCTGGAGCCAAGTCAGTTGGTGTCCTCTTCAGCACGGCTCTTCTGTCCTTCTTGTTGTTTCTTCTTGTCTGAGGGGGCAAGGTTCGGGGTTGCCCCTAAATACTAAATCCAGGGGCGTTACAGGTAGGTACAGGTCAGGACCAACAGGTCCCTTCTGTGGGGTGGGAACACTCCCTATTATGCCTCCCTCCACCTTTGGTTGGCTGGGTCCCCCCATCTTCAAGATGGCGGGGACTGAGATTGTGCTTCATCTCGCCTCCCCCACCTGAGGGGTGGGGTTGGCAAAGGCGGGTACAACTCTCCTCCTAACTTGGTTTTCCAGCTGATTCTCCTACCCAAAGTGGAGGTCAGAACCAGTTGGGGAGTTGCTGAGAGCAGAAAATGGCTGGGATAGCTCAGAAAGGCAGCCGGCCTTTAAAGCTTCCCCTTCGTGGACCCAGCCCATCCTGGTCCCAGGATTTGCTTTGTTTCAGGACCCCGAGAGTGGCAGGCTCTCGACCCAGGGGCCCAGAAACATTACTGGTGGTGGCATCTGGCGAGCAGCCACTCAGCTAGGCCACTAGAGTTAGGTAGCTTTTAAGGGGACGTTTTTAACATGCCCTTAGAGTGCTTATTTCATTAAATACCAAACTAGCATCAGTGTGGGTTTAATTTGCTGAGAAGTTTGATACCAAACTTCCCAGTTTTTAGTACAGCCATTATGGTGCTGTGGAGTTCGTAATGACAAACTCGCATACCTAATACTCTTTATGGCATTACTGCACTTACAATGTCTAAGAATTGACTTAGACACTGTAGGGGTACAGGGCTCATGCATCTGTACGCTCACCACTGGTGTAGTGCACCCAGCTTGAGGAGTGGTTTACCTATACCAGGGCAGAGGGTTGTAGGCATGGCACACAGGGATGTGTGCCATGTCGACTCTTCACTTTGTTCTGCACCAAAACACGCAGCTTGCAATAGCAGTGTGTGTGTGTGTGTGTAAAGGTACAGGGCCTCTAAGAATAGCACAATAAATGCTACAGCCCTTTGAGGCCTTCCCTTGTCACATTGCCCTTGGTACCTGTGGTACCTTTTACAAAGGACTTACATGTGGCCACAGAGTTGCCAATTGAGTTTTGCAACAGTACAGTTTAGGGAATGAACATAGGCCCTGGGTACCTGGTTGGCAGGAGCCCTAGACACACTCAAACTATATCAACAGTTTGGCAAAAAGTGGGGGAAACCATGCAAAAGGGTCACTTTCCTACATAGGTTCACTCTCAGTTTCTTGTCCCTCATCTGTGACCATGAGCATGGTCATGTCAGCTCTGTCAAAAGGAATATGCTACTTACCAGTATGCATCTGTTCTTGGCATGTAGAGCTGCAGAGTCACACACTGAGGATAAGATCGCCATCTGGTGTTGGGCTCGGATGATTGCAGGTTGTTGTTGTCTTCGGAAGAAGCCTTTGGTCACGAGGTTGGTGACTCCTCCCCTGGACAACAGTGCGCATGGGCATCCACTCCATCGGCAGATTGTTTTTCGCCATGATGGGAAAAGATGGAGTATATAGAAAAGAAAGAAAGGATGTCCATGTGTAATGTCTAAGTAAGACGGATGCTGGAACAGATACAGGTCCCGGGGAGGCGGGCGGGCGTGTGTGACTCTGCAGCTCTACATGCCAAGAACAGATGCATACTGGTAAGTAGCATATTCCGTTCGAGGCATATGAGCTGCAGATCACACACTGAGGATAGATTATACAGCAGTGCTCCCCTTAGCGGTGGTCGCCTGTATCCGTTGCAGCAGCTTGAAATAAAGTTTTTAGGACAGCCTGGCCCACGGAGGCCTGTTGTTTGGCCTGCACGTCAACACAATAGTGTTTAGTGAAGGTATGCGTGGTAGACCATGTGGCTGCTTTGCAAATGTCTTCTAAGGGAATATTGCCTAAGAAGGCCATAGAAGCCCCTATTTTACGCGTGGAGTGCGCCCTAGGGGGAACTGTAAGTGTACGTTTAGCCTTGAGGTAGCATATTTGGATGCATTTAACTATCCACCGGGCTATTCCTGATTTGGAGATCGGGTTGCCTTTGTGTGGTGGCGCGAAAGCAACAAAGAGTTGTTTTGTCTTTCGAAAGGGTTTTGTCCTGTCGATGTAATAAAGCAAGGCTCTTTTAACATCTAAGGTATGTAGGGCCCTTTCAGCTACCGAGTCTGGATTTGGGAAGAAGACCGGTAGTTCTACTGATTGGTTAAGGTGGAAAGGGGAAATCACTTTTGGAAGAAATTTAGGGTTTGTCCTAAGAACCACTTTGTTACGGTGTAGTTGTAAGAAAGGTTCCTCAAGTGTAAGGGCTTGTAATTCACTTACTCTGCGCAGGGAAGTGATTGCGATAAGGAAAGCTACCTTCCATGTTAGGAATTGCAATTCACATTTGTGCATAGGTTCAAATGGGGGACCCATGAGTCTTGTTAGAACCACATTGAGATTCCACACTGGTGCAGGTGGCAATCTTGGGGGAAGAATTCTTTTGAGGCCTTCCATAAACGCTTTGATGGCTGGTACCTTAAAAAGGGACAGGTGTTGCCTATTTTGCAAGTAGGCTGCCAAGGCTGCTAGGTGTAAACGTATAGAGGAATACGCTAGATTGCATCTTTGCAAGTGTAGTAGATAGCAAATGATGTTTTGGATGGAAGCATCCAATGGATGTATGTCATTATTAGCGCAGTAGATGGCAAATCGTTTCCATTTAGCGGCATAACACGCTCTAGTAGTAGGTCGTCTGGCTTCCTTTATGATATTCATACAGTCTGGAGGGAGATTGAGGTAACCGAACTCTAGGACCTCAGGAGCCAGATCGCTAGGTTCAGTGTTTGAGGATCTGGGTGTCTGATTTCTCCATGGTTCTGGGTTAATAGATCCGGGGAGAGGCGTAGCTTTTGATGTGGAACTAAAGATAGTTCCAGAAGTGTGGTGAACCACGGTTGACGTGCCCAAGTGGGAGCCACTAGTATTAGTGTTAGTGACTGTTGTTTCAGTTTGCGTACCACAAATGGAACTAGTGGGAGAGGCGGAAAGGCGTACGCAAATCTGCCTGACCAGTTCATCCATAGGGCATTGCCCTTCGACTGTGGGTGTGGAAACCTGGCGGCGAAGGTTGGGCATTTTGTGTTTTCGGGAGTGGCGAACAGGTCTATGTCTGGTTGTCCCCACTTTTGGAAGAAGGGGAGTAGAACCTTGGGGTGTAGTTCCCATTCGTGGATCTGTTGTGTGTGGCGACTTAGGAGGTCGGCCACTTGATTGTGGATCCCTGGGAGATGTTCTGCTAACAGGTAGATGTTTTGGGGAATTGCCCATCTCCAGATTTGCTGTGCCAGTTGGGACAGTTGGAGAGAGTGTGTCCCTCCCTGTTTCTGTATATAATACATTGTCGTCATGTTGTCTGTGCGTATGAGGACAGTTTTGTTCTTTAGGTGAATTTGAAAGGATTTTAGTGCTAGGAACACTGCAAAGAGTTCCAGGTGGTTGATGTGGAGCAGTTTTTGTTGACTGGTCCATCTGCCCTGAGTGGTATGGTGAAGGAGGTGGGCTCCCCACCCCGTGAGAGATGCGTCTGTAGTTAGCACAACTTGTGGAAGAGGCTCTAAGAACGGTCTCCCTTTGGACAGGTTGATGGTGTTCCACCATTTCAGTGAGCGAAGTGAGCGACTGTCCACCAACACCAGATCGGTAAGTTGTCCGTGAGCTTGGTTCCACTGTTGTGCTAAGCATTCCTGTAAGGGACGCATTTGAAGTCGTGCGTGTGGGACTATGGAGATGCATGACGCCATCATGCCTAGGAGCTGCATGAACACTCTTGCTGGAAGAGATGGATGAGTTTGAAATTGAGAGATGAGATTTTGTATACTGGCTATCCTGGCCGTGCTGGGATAGGCAATGGCTTTGGATGTATCTATGGTTGCTCCTAGATACTGATGTAAGTGGGAAGGTTGTAGGTGGGATTTGGGGTAGTTGATAGTGAATCCCAAATCGTGGAGAGTTTGAATCGTGCGATGAGTGTGGAGAACGCATTTTTGGTATGTATTGGCTTTTATGAGCCAATCGTCCAGATAGGGGAAGACATGGATCTGTTGTCTTCTGAGATGCGCTGCCACGACTGCTAGGCACTTGGTGAACACTCTGGGTGCTGTTGTTACTCCGAATGGGAGAACTGTAAATTGATAGTGTTGCCCATCTACCACAAATCGTAGATATTTTCTGTGAGCGGGATGCATAGGGATGTGAAAGTATGCGTCCTTGAGGTCCAATGTGGCGAGGAAGTCTCCCTGTTGTAAAAGTGGGAGGACTTGTTGGAGAGTGGTCATGTGAAAATGATCCGAATGTATATACTGGTTTAGTAGTCTGAGATCCAGTATGGGCCTTAGTGTTTTGTCCTTTTTGGGAATGAGGAAGTATAGAGAATATACCCCTTTTCCCTGATGTTGAAGGGGGACTGGTTCTATCGCATGTTTTTGTAACAGGGATTGAACTTCTTGTTTGAGGAGAGAGAGATGATGCGAGGACATTGGACGTTGTTTGGGCGGTATGTTTGGGGGGGATTGTATGAGTTCGAGGCAGTAGCCAGACTGGATAATTTGTCTTACCCACCTGTCTGTGGTGATGGAAGTCCAGACAGGTAGGAATTGTTGGAGTCGCCCCCCGACCGGAGTGGAATGGTCTGGGGGGAGTGGTGGCAAGTCACTGTTTGGTGGCTGGTGAGGTGCGGGTGTTGTTGTTGTTGCCCCGCCCTCGACCTTTGTTATTGTTTCCCCTATAACCTCCCCGGAAATAACCTCTGTTAGGGGATGTTTGTCCAGAATTTTTAAAGGTGGACGTGGTCTCAGTTGATGTGTTTTTGGAGCCTCCTCTATAAAAGGAGCGACGAAAGGAACCCCGGTTTTGATGAGACTGCAGTGCTCCCATAGACTTGGCAGTTTCATTATCCTTTTTCATTTTTTCTAATGCAGTATCCACTGCAGGGCCAAATAGCTGCTCTTGGTTGAAAGGTTGAGCTAGAATTGCGGTTTGAACCTCCGGTTTAAAACCGGAAATACGGAGCCAGGCATGTCGTCTGAGTAAGACGCTAGTATTGACCGCTCTAGAAGCAGTGTCTGCTGCATCTAAGGCGCATTTAATGGAGGCATTAGATATTAATTTGCCTTCTTGGATGAGGTCAGAGGCCTGGGACTTAAAGGGTTCAGGCAGATGTTGCATAAGGTCCTCAAGTTGGTCATAATGCGCTCTATCATACCTGGCTAACAGGGCCTGGGTATTCGCAATACGCCAATGGTTAGCCGCCTGCGCGGCGACCCGTTTGCCTGAGGCTTCTAAAAGCTTAGACTCTTTGTCTGGGGGAGGCGTTTCTCCAGTTGTCTGTGAGTTAGCGCGCTTCCTGGCATTTGATACGACTAGGGAGTCTAAAGGGAGCTGGGCCTTAATGTATGCAGGGTCTTGCGGGGCTGGTCGGTACTTTTTTTCGATGCGTGGGTTGAGAACCCTAGCTCGAACAGGGTCCTTAAAGACTTCAGTAGCATGCTTTATAACCCCTTTGATCATGGGCAGTATGTGAACAGTCTTTTGTGACTGCTCAAAGGTATCAAGGAGAAAGTCCTCTTCAAGGGCGTCTGTGTGCATTGTGACGCCGTGGAATGTTGCTGCCCTATTTATAAGTTGGCCGAACCCTAGGTGGTCATCAGGAGGGGAGGGCTTGGAGGGGTAGGTAGTGGGGTCAGGCATGTCAGGTATAGGATAAGACCAGTCATCCATGGGTGCTGGGTCTGGGAACGTAAAAGGGTCGTTTGGATCAACAGGATCATTAAATAAATCAGGGTCCGCCCCTCCCCCTAAGTCATCATTATCATCCTGTGGAGGAGGTGAATGATAGGGAGATGGTAAAGGTAAAGGTAAAGGAGAGTCAGGAGGAGGAGGGGGGGACGGGTTAGGAGGTAAAACAGGAGAGGAAGGACGAAGTGGTGAAGTAGCACAGTCCTTTTTCCGTATGGGAGCTGGGGGAGGTGTAGTGTCCAGCTTCCGCTTTTTATATGGGATGGCAGTCACATGTCCCGTGTTAGGATTGATGTAGATCCGCTTTTGAGTAGGATCTGGTCGAAAAAGTTCATCTGGCTCCGAAGGTGGTGTCTGCGATGTCCGCTTCGGGTCTTTATGAGCTTTTTTCGGCGGGGACGCAGTTTTCGGCGCCGATGAATTTTTCGGGTCCGATGGATTTTTCGGAGCCGACTGAGTTTTCGGTGCCGACTGAGTTTTCGGTGCCGACTGAGTTTTCGGTGCCGATGGACTTTCAGGCATCGATGTTGAAGAACGTCTCGGTGCCGGTGGAGACTTCGGTGCCAAAGAACGTTTCTGTGCCGAAGGAGATTTCGGTCTTGGAGCCTGTTTCGGTGCCGACAGTGGGTGTTTGGGTGCCGAGGGTGTTAAAGGCACAATCAGGTGAGGTTTGCTCGAGCCCGAGCCACCCACAGGCTTAGATGTCTTCGGAGCCGGGCCCGAGGGCGGGGCTTCTGAAGAGGATTTCCGGTCGCGACTGGGCCCAGCTGGCGGAGTCTTGACCAATGCTTTTTTGGATGGGGCAGGGGCAGGGGGGGTGGTACTCACACGCTGCCCTGGAGTGATGAGGTCATCGGAATCGTCGGCCTCGGACACGATCTCGAGATCTTCGGTGTCGTCTTCGGGAACATCTTGAGCAAAGATGTCCTCCGGTTCTGGAGCTGGTTTGGCCATAATATGGCGTCGAGCTCTTCGGTCCCGGAGGGTCTTCTTCGAACGGAAAGCGGAACAAGCTGGACAGGTGGACTCGTTGTGTTCCGGCGACAGGCAGAGGTTGCAAACCTCGTGGTGGTCACTGTGGGGGAACTTCGCTCCACACTGGGGGCATTTTTTGAAGGGTGTCCTGTCCATCAGCCGCTTGCGGAACCGGTCCGAGTTGAGTTCGACGTCGATGGAATGAAGATTAAGTATTTAAAATGATTGCTAGAAGTTTTCTGCTGGAGCGGAAAAAAGTTCATCCGAACCCAATGGCGGAAAAAAACAATCTGCCGATGGAGTGGATGCCCATGCGCACTGTTGTCCAGGGGAGGAGTCACCAACCTCGTGACCAAAGGCTTCTTCCGAAGACAACAACAACCTGCAATCATCCGAGCCCAACACCAGATGGCGATCTTATCCTCAGTGTGTGATCTGCAGCTCATATGCCTCGAACTAAGGCTTTAGGCGGTAGACTTGGATCACCCTTTTGGGAGGTTTGCAACTGCCAAGGTCCACCAGATAGGTGACCTACCCTTTTCTTTCAAGGACAGGGAAGGGCCTACTCCACTTATCCTGGTGGGCCCTAGGGGCCTCAGGCTTCAATACCCATACCTTCTGCACTGGTTTTAATTCCACCAGAACAGCCTTTTGGTCATGCCACTGATTTTTGAAGCTCATTGCTGGCCTGGAGGTTTTGGCTTGCTTTCTCCATGTACTCAGAAATCCTTGAACGAAGACCAAGACAATTGTCCAATAGCTCTCTTTCGCTCTATGGAAATAAAAATTTATCTTGAGACCTCTTGAAAGAAGTCATTTTCCTCTTGGATGAAGGAGGGCATATATATATATACCGAAGCTTCATATGTACTAAAGGAGGATTCATTTGATACGATCATCCAAGGATTTGGTTTCAAACAGTGCAAGGTATTTTCCAGATACAACACATCTGGAACTAGATGACAAATTACAACCCTGATGAAGTCCTTGTAGGACGAAGCGCGATGGCTGGGTTGAAAAGGTATATTTATCTGCAAAAGGAATACAAATATATCAAGAATTTTTTCAGCATAAACCATGTGACTACTGCGCCCGATTAATGACAACTCTCCTTGATTTGGGTTGCACTGATTACAGATTGTGGTTATCAATTTGTGATTTTTTATGTCATACATGATGGAAATATTTGATTAGAAAAAGATTTGATTATGATGATTTAATACTTATTCTTCAAGAATATTGAATATGCTACTTACCAGTATGCATCTGTTCTTGGCATGTAGGGCTGCTGACATTCATATCTGTGCATACATCGCCGCCTAGTGTTGGGTCCGGATGATTGCATATTGTTGTTCTGGAAGAGTCTTCGAAGTATCACGAGATAGGTGGCTCCTCCCCTGGACTACAGTGCGCATGGGCATCCTCTCCATCCTCAGATTGTTTTTCGCCATTGTGGCAGTGATGGAGTAGATACAGTAAGTGATGACCATGCTATACAGTAATTCTGAGTGCTGCAGCCGCTACAGGCGCCGGGGAGGAGGGTGGGCGATATGAATGTCAGCAGCCCTACATGCCAAGAACAGATGCATATTGGTAAGTAGCATATTCGGTTCGAGGCATGTGGCCTGCTGAATTCATATCTGTGCATAGATTATATAGCAGTCCCTCCATTAGCGGCGGCTGCCCGGGTCAGCTGCAGCAGTCTGAAAAAGGGTCTTGAGAACAGCCTGTCCTACAGCTGCCTGCTGTTTTGAATGTACATCTACACAGTAGTGTTTAGTAAATGTATGTATAGTGGACCATGTGGCTGCTCTACATATTTCCTCTAAAGGAATGTTCCCTAGGAAAGCCATGGACGCCCCTAACTTTCGTGTTGAGTGGGCTCTTGGGGGAATCGTTAATGTGCGTTTAGCTTTTTCATAGCAAATTTGAATACATTTAACGATCCATCTGGCTATCCCTGCTTTGGAAATGGCGTTGCCCTTGTGTTGTGGAGAAAAGGCAACGAACAGTTGTTTTGTTTTCCTAAAATCCTTTCTTCTGTCTATATAGTACATGAGGGCCCTCTTTACATCTAGTGTATGGAGCATTCTCTCTGCGACATTTTCTGGATTTGGAAAGAAAACAGGCAGTTCAATAGTCTGATTCATGTGGAACTGCGATATCACTTTAGGCATGAATGTGGGGTTGGTACGTAGTACAACTCTGTTTGCGTGAACCTGTATGAATGGCTCTTGAATGGTTAGTGCCTGGAGTTCACTAACTCTTCTCAACAAAGTGATTGCCACTAAGAAAGCTACTTTCCAGGTGAGGAAGTGAATCTCACATGAATGTAGAGGTTCAAAAGGTGGACCCATCAATCTGGTGAAGACCACATTCAGGTTCCACACCGGTGCCGGTGGGTGTGTTGGAGGAATCACTCTTTTGAGTCCCTCTAAGAAGGCTTTGATGGCAGGCACTCTGAATAAAGAGAGGTGCTGCCTGTTCTGAAGATAGGCTACTATTGCGGTTAGATGTATACGGATGGAGCTGTATGCCAGATTGCATTGGTATAAGTGTAACAGGTAACAGATGATGTTCTGAATGGATGCATCCAGCGGATTAATGTCATTGTTTTTACAGTAAAATGACAAATCTTTTCCATTTAGCCGCATAGCAAGCTCTGGTCGTGGGTCTCCTGGCCTCCTTGATGATATTCATACATTCTGGAGGCAGGTTCAGGTAGCCAAACTCTAAGACTTCAGGAGCCAGATCGCCAGGCTCAGCTGTTGCAGATCTGGGTGCTGAATTTCGCCATGGTTCTGTGTTAAAAGTTTGGGTGTTAGCCACAGTCTTTGAGGCGGCACCACGGAAAGTTCTAGTAACGTGGTGTACCATGGCTGGCGTGCCCACATTGGAGCAACCAGGATGAGTGTCATTGAGTGTTGCCTTAGTTTGCGTGCCACTAGCGGTATTAATGGCGCTGGGGGAAAAGCGTACGCAAATCTGCCTGACCAGTTCATCCATATCGCATTGCCCTGCGACTGTGGATGCGGGAACCTGGCGGCAAAGCTTTGGCATTTTGCGTTTTCCCTTGTGGCGAATAGGTCTATCTCTGGATGACCCCACTGCTGGAAGTACGGTTGGAGTACTGATGGATGTAGCTCCCACTCGTGCATTTGGTGGCTGTGTCTGCTGAGCAGATCCACCATTTGGTTGTCCTTGCCTGGGAGGCGTTCTGCCATGAGGAACATGTTCCTCTGAATGGCCCACCTCCACATGCTCTGAGCCAGATGAGACAACTGTGGAGAGTGTGTTCCTCCCTGCTTCTGTATGTAGTACATGGCAGTCATGTTGTCCGTCCGGATCAACACGACTTTGTTGCACAAGTGTACTTTGAATGCCTTCATTGCCAGGAAGATTGCCATCAGTTCCAGAAGGTTGATGTGCATCTTCTGTTGCTGTGTCGTCCATAGCCCCTGCACTGTGAAATTGAGTACATGAGCTCCCCATCCCTGGAGAGACTCGTCCGCCGTCAGTATTATTTGTGGAACAGGCTCTTGGAACGGTCGGCCCTTGCAAAGGTTTTGTGGATTCCACCAATGCAGAGAGTTGTATGCCTGACCGCTCACCAACACTAGGTCTTTCAACTGTCCTTGAGTCGGATTCCATTGACGTGCCAAGCACTCCAGAAGCGGGCGCATATGTAGTCTCGCGTGCTGGACTATGAAGATGCAGGAGGCCATCATGCCTATCAACTGCATGAACACTCGCGCTGGAAGGGAGTGTTGAGGTTTGAACTTTGTGATCAGCAGTTGCATGCTGTTGATCCTCACTAAATTTGGCTGAGCTTTGGCTGCCAGAGTGTCTATGGTCGCGCCCAGGTACTGCCGTACGTGGGCGGGTTGAAGATGTGACTTTGGATAATTTAGTGAGAATCCCAGACTGTGAAGAAGGTGAATGGTGTGGGATATGTGGCTGGCACACTGCTGGGCTGACTTTGCCTGAACAAGCCAGTCGTCCAGGTAAGGGAATACGTGAATGTGCTGTCTCCTTAAGTGTGCAGCCACTGTCGCTAGGCACTTGGTAAAGACTCTGGGCGCCGTTGTTACTCCGAAAGGGAGTACTTTCAACTGATACTGCTGATCCTGAAGAGTGAACCTGAGATATGCCCAGTCGGGTCCGCGGGGCCCGAAGGCGCGCCAGCGGGCGTCGACGGCGGAGCCAGGTTCCTCATGGCCGAGAGGAAGGCACTGACTTCCGCCGGCGTCGCGTCAGTCCCAGGGACCGGCGGGTATGGGGACTTGCGCTGGAGCCGCGGGGGTGGAACCACCCTGACCCTCGGCCGAGTCGCGCGACCGGCGAGGGGAGTCCGAAGAGCGGTGTCGCCTCTTGGACTTCTTGGAGTGCTTCGACTTACCCGAAGACTTGGAGCCAGACGATCGATGATGACGTCGGCTGCGGCTCCGCGACCGATCCTTGGACCGCCTCCTGGACCGGGATCGAGAGGGGCGCGGAGCCGAGTGGCGAAGCTCGAGAAGCTTACGGGACCGCTCCCGTCTAGCCTTCGAGGTCAGGGCCTTGCAGTCCGAACACGACTCCGCGTCGTGGTCGAGGCCCAAGCAGTAAATGCACCGGTGGTGATGGTCCGTAACCGACATCAAGCGGTTGCAGTCAGCACAGGCTTTAAAACCAGGCATCCTACCGGCACCGGAGTCGAGACAAGATCAAAAAGGATCGAAAAAAGTTAGTCAAAAAGTGACTAAAGGGGTAGCTCTCCCGGATCTGCGCTTACTGGCGCGGAAAAAAGAAGAACTGACGTCAGCGCGCGAGGGCGGCGTCTAAGTACTCTGACGACGTCATTCCGGCGCACGACGCCGACGACTGACGCGGAGCCACAGACGACGCCTAGCGACGCGCAAGGGGTATTGCGGACGAAAAATCTTCCGGATCCAGTCTGACGCCTGGGGATATTCTAAGGTGAGGAATCTAACTAACGTGTTTCTTTCAGATCAAGCCAGTCGTCCAGGTAAGGGAATACGTGAATGTGCTGTCTCCTTAAGTGTGCAGCCACTGTCGCTAGGCACTTGGTAAAGACTCTGGGCGCCGTTGTTACTCCGAAAGGGAGTACTTTGAACTGATAATGCTGATCCTGAAGAGTGAACCTGAGATATTTTCTGTGTGATGGGTGTATGGGTATGTGGAAATACGCATCCTTCAAATCCAGTGTTGCTAGGAAGTCCCCCTGACTGAGTAACGGCAGAACCTGCTGGAGGGTGAGCATATGAAAATGCTCTGACAGAATGTATTGGTTGAGAGGTCTCAGGTCCAGTATAGGTCTGAGAGACCCGTCCTTTGTTGGGATCAAGAAGTACAGAGAGTACACTCCTGACCCTCGTTCTACAGGCACGAGCTCTATGGCTCCTTTCTGCAGCATACTTAGTACTTCCTGCTGCAATAATGCCAAGTGCTCTGCGGACATAGGATGGTGTCTTGGTGGTATGTTGGGTGGATTGGATGTTAATTCCAGACAATAACCGTACTGGACAATTTCTCTGACCCACCTGTCTGTTGTGATGGATCTCCAGACTGGCAGGAACTGTTGGAGTCTCCCCCCGACCGGTGTTATGTGGTCGGGGGGCAGTGACAAGACGTCACTGTTTGTTATTGGCAGAGGACCTGGTGTTGTTGTGTCCTCGTCCTCTGCCTTTAATGCTGGATCCACGATATCCACCCCTATTGTTCTTATTATAGGTACTCTGGGTACCTCCTTTATTGTACTGCTGCTGGGACCCCTGACCTCTAGCTGCTCCTCTATTCCCGGGGCGACGAAAGGAGCCACTCCGAAACTGCTGCGACTGTAGAGCCCCCATAGATTTCGCAGTTTGTGTCCTTTTTAATCTTTTCTAGTGTAGTGTCAACCTCGGGGCCAAATAAAAAGTCTGGGTTGACTGGTTGATTCAAGATATTATTTTGAATTTCAGGTTTGAAACCTGATATTCTCAGCCATGCGTGCCTCCTCAACATCACACTAGTGTTGATTGCTCTTGCTGCAGTGTCAGCTGCATCTAGTGCGCATTTGATGGACGCATTTGTAATGAGTTGTCCCTCTCTGATGAGGAGCTCCGCTCCATCTTTGTAGTCATCTGGTAGGTGTTCTAGCAGTGTTTCTAGGGTATCGTAGTGTGACCTGTCGTATCTGGCCAGGAGTGCCTGAGTGTTGGCAATGCGCCAGATGTTTGCTGCTTGTGCTGCTATCCTTTTTCCTGATGTTTCTAGCACTTTGCACTCCTTGTCCGGAGGAGGAGCATCACCGGTAGTTTGCGAGTTAGCTCTCTTGCGAGCATTAGAAACTACCATGGAGTCCAACGGCAATTGACCCTTAATGTACATTGGGTCTCCTGGGGCTGGTTTGTATTTTTTCTCTATTCTCGGGTTCAATACCCGTGCTCTGGTTGTCTCCTTAAAGATGTCCTTAGCATGTTTAATAACCCCTTTTAACATTGGTAGAGTCTTGACCGTTCTTTCTGATGTGGAGAACGTGTCCACCAAGAAATCCTCCTCCACAGAGTCAGAATGAAGTTCCACTCCGTGATTGGCAGCCGCTCTTTCAATGAGGGCGTTAAAAGCAGCAGTATCTTCAGTGGGAGATGGTTTTATATTATAAAGATGAGTGTCAGGAGCATTTTGTGGGTCTCCTGGGTCATTAGGGTCTCCCCATGCTTGATCCTGGTCTTGCGGTCGTTCATCTGGGTCATTATCCACAGGATAAGTGGTATCCTCAGTATAGCCCTCTCCTGCATCCGCCTCCGAGTGTGCGGGAGAAAAGGATGGTGGTTCCTGATCATATGTGTGGTAAGGTTCTACAAGCACTGGTGTCGAACCAGACGCCATTTTCCTTTTTAGTGGAATTTTGTATGAGTCCAAAGCCTTTTCTGGAACAATTCTCCGCTTGCGGAGCAACAGTCTACCAGTGTCGACGTCGATAAACTGGTCCTGTGAGTCTTCGACATCAGTTCTTTCTGTGGACACTGTTCTTGGTTGTTCGATACTCTTCCTAAGTTCGAACATCTTAGGTGCCCCCAGTGGTGACAATCCAAACTTGATCGGTGCCGGCGCCGATTGAGCCTTGGCGGCTTTGTTCGGTTCGGGACCCGTTTTCGGTTCGAGAGTGTCCCGTTCCCGGATGCGCTTTAGGGACTCCGACACCTGCTGCAACGTGAATGCCGACGGTGCTTTTGATCCGACAGGCTCTTTGGAGACAGGCCTCGACGCGGTCTCCGGTTTCTTTCCAGTCTTCGGGGCTTCGATCCGAAGTTTGGGATCGACGCCTTGTTGATCCAGTATTTTGGCAGTCTCAGCACTCCTCGGTGTTGATGTAGTCGGATCGACCACCTTGACCTTGGTTGTTGGTGCCCCTACCTTCGGTGCTATAGGCCTCTGCGTCTTCTCGGGACCGAGGGCCTTCTTCTGTTTCTCGGTGCCGAAGTCCTTTTTTGGTTTCTCGGTACCGAAGTCCTTCTTTGTTTGTTTGGCTCCGATGTCCTTCTTTTGTGTCGACGGATTGGAAGGTTTCGATGCCTTCGATCTGACCTGAACCAGTTGCACTTTCGGTTTCGATTTGACCGGTGCAGGTTTTGGTTTCGATTTCACGGAATCGACTCCAGTCTTTTTCGATAATTCTGGCTCTTTTGAAATGTTCGAAGCCGGGCCTTCAGGCGGGGCTGTAGAACGATCCGACCAATCTTGGGTAAGGCCCGCAGGCGATCCCTCGACCTGAGCCTTATCAAGACTATCTCCCTCGGACTCCGCATCGACGGATTGGCCTAGCTCCTCGCCTGAGCTATCTTCGTCTCCTACCTCGTCGACGACTTCTTCGTCCTCGAAGATCTCCTCATCATCGTCGTCATATTGGGATTCATGCTCCGAAGCAGGGCCCGATTCTACCTCTTCGACGCTCTCGACTTCTTCATCCTCGGTGCTGAATGTGTTAACCGGGTTAGGCGCCGATTTTTTGGCCTCCAATCTAGCCGCTCGTCTATTCCGAAGGGTCTTTTTTGACCGGAACCGGGCGTAGGCCATACACCTGGTCTCATCATGATCCGGTGATAAACATTTGTTACACACCAGATGGACATCAACGTGTGGATATTTTGCGTGACATAGAGGACATCTCTTGAAGGGAGTCCTCGATTCCATCTTCGAACGTCGATCGATGTTCGGACCGAAACTAGGTCCGAGAAGGGTGAATAAGTTCGAGAACAAGTATAATAATTTATCGATACCGAACGCTAACAATACCGACGATATCTAAAGGCTTTTGGCATTAAATAAAGTTTTCCTAACTTGAGCTAAGATAAGCACATCCAAACCCAATGGCGGAAAAAAACAATGTGAGGATGGAGAGGATGCCCATGCGCACTGTAGTCCAGGGGAGGAGCCACCTATCTCGTGAAACTTCGAAGACTCTTCCAGGACAACAATATGCAATCATCCGGACCCAACACTAGGCGGCGATCTATGCACAGATATGAATTCAGCAGCCCACATGCCTCGAACCATATGTTCAGATAACAGACGTTCCGGTGCCATCTTCCTTCACCACCAGTGTTGGTTTTGGTGACCCTTGTTTTGACCCAGTGGTCTGCCTTCTTCCCCAACTCTTGGGGAGAAAGTGGACCTAGGTCTACCAGGAAGTGTAGTAGTTTCTCTTGGTGACTATTACTCAAAAGATGCTCCTTCACAATCAGTTTATACAGCCCTTCAAAATCATCTACATTGTTACCATCTGACTAACCTCCTAGTGTTTTTACTGAGAAATCTAAAAAAATCTACCCATGTTTGGCCCAGGTTTTCATAGCCTCCTTGAATCTGATCCTATGCTCCGCAGTGCTGGCACAAGCGAGATGCCAATTCTATGTAACACAAAGTGAAATGATCCTCACTATTCCACAATCAACCCAAGAAACATGAGCCCACTTCTTCCAAGATTTAGATATGATGATAGCAATGGACTTGATTTACAAGGTCTGGACAAAACTCTACTGGAGACAGCAGGAAGACAGTCTAGCCACAGGGACATGTGTAAAAAGGGCCATAAACTAGAATTACACTGCTGCCTTCGTCAGTCACTGCAAGTGTGGGTTGGAGGCAGTGTCCACACATTCTCATAAAGGAGGTTAGTTTGTGCGCTGTCCAGCAAAGCACAGCTTTAGTGCAACAACGCCAAAAGTTTAACACCTTCAGAGCTCTTGCAGGATGGTTGAATCCACGAGAGGAAAACCAAAGGGTAAGATTGAAACACGGAGAAGGGAAGGTCAATACACCTTTCCAAAATAATGTAGAGAATGTTTGTTCCCAAAAACCCATTCCCAGCTCTGCCAATGCACCTCAACCTTTAATGTTCTAGCACTATCACATACAGAGTCCGCTAAAGCATCAGCGCCCTGTCAGATAGCTCTGAATCTCCAGATTTAAGCTCAGATACTTGTAAAACTCTACACCCGCACGTATAATTGAGCTAATCGGTGCATACAGAATGACATACGAGGACATGTTGCTCAGATTGATGCTGGGGATACTTGTAAGGACCAATACACACTGCTACTGAACAGGGACCTGCAGACAAAAATTCCAACAAATGCTGCCTTGTAGAGACCGCATACTTGAAACTATTTTCACTATTGCTTCAAAAGGCATGTTTACATAAAAACACTCAATGTATGCTTCTCATTGTAAAGTTATATATGAAAACACCCCCACTAGCGATTTGCCAGACATGGACTTACAATAAAACAATATCATCAACATCCCCAGTGGTTGGCTATGCCATGACACTAACCTGCATGTTATACTGTGGGTAGCCCAGAGATACCGATTGGCCCCCCATGTAGCCAATCCCAGCAGGCTGAGGATTCTGGGGAAGTTGAGGTACATTCTGAGGCTGGGTGGGAGCATTCTGTGAAAGGGAATACAGGAGAGATATGAGTGCACGATCTATCCTCCTCAAGCCTCCCCACGTCCCACCCTTTTCACTTTTAATCCACTCCCTCTCTTCACCTCACCATGCCACACCCTTGACCTCTATCCACATACTTTCTGCCACCCATTTTTTACCCTACATCATCCTCGCTCAACGTCATTAACACTCACCACAATACTGCCACTATGCCTCCCCTCCTACACTTTCCTGATGATCAACTGTTCTCCTTCCTAGATTCCCCACCATACTCTCTCCAGCACACTAGAATGGAAATAATCTTGATACCAATTCTGCTCCATAGCAGAAATTCTGCTCCTAGCCCAAAGGCTAACATGTAGGTATTTCTCATTGCACCACCTTCTCAAAAAAAGATCAGTATTACCTAAGGGAGAGCTTTTATAAACCTTCTAAAGACCTTGTTCCTCTCGCATGATCCAGTAACTTTAATAACCCCACATGCATAAAAGCATTGATGTCCCCTGGCACATTCCCGACTTCAAATAGCCATTCTTGCACTTGCCTGATAAGGTTGCGTCGGTGTTGGCTGGTAAGAGGTGTATGCTGGGTTGGTGTTGGGCCCTGCCTGGCCTTGCTGCGAGACCTGACCAGGGCCGGATCCTGGTTGGTACATGTAAGGTCCTACCATTGTCTGATCTATCACCATCACAAACAAGAGTAGACAAATACTAGATTAGCTTTCAGAGAATCCTTCAATTTCCCCCAAATGATATTAACTAGGCTCATTCCTCATAAACACACCCTACATTTCCAAACATGTCTCTTTAATTACCTCCAACAGTTCTTCAGAAAAAGACCCTGTTAAAAACACCATTCAGAATAGGGTTTTAACGGCTATTTTCGGTAAATCTATAATCTAGCCAACAACACCCTCACCCATCTCTTCTTAAGTCTCACAACCTCACAGGCAGTGAAGAACAAAGCTGGAGGAAAACCCCAGAAGAACGATTCAGACAATCCCTACCCTTAGCATCTCTGTCCCATAAGTCAGCAAAATGAACTGCCTCCAACAGTGTACATAATAACTTACTTGGGGAGGGTTCTCTAGGATAGTATTTTAGAATCTTCAGTACTTGGGGTTCCGCAACTAACTTTCTGCCACTAAACAGCACATATAAGGAGTGAGCTGACCCTTTTTTCGGATGTTATACATCATCTATTGGCCGGTGTCCCAATATTGGTAGAATGTACTTGGTGACCTTTTAAAAACTCAAAGGTAATTAAACATTCCAATAAGTTTGACCTGATAAGCCTTGAACTGCGCCTGCATTCAGGTTATTTTTTGAGAGTCAATCTCCAGTTAGCAGGTTTTCAAGGTCTCTAGACATTTTTTATACTGAGTGATATTTTGCACGTATGAACTGCTTAAATGCTTATATTTTGAATAAGGGGTAGTACCGGTGTACAAAATAAATGTACACAAACACAAAAGCACATTTGGGGAATTGCACGAAGAAAGAACAAAATCAGCAAGCAGTCATTTATGAGCTTGTATTTAGAGATCACGGGTTCACAGGAAGTCTGCAAACACAAGGAGATGATGGACGGCGCGCTGAAACTTTTCAGACACTCACCCCCAGTCACAGATCTGGGTTGAATCCATCATCATTCTTTAGCTCAATTCGCCACCTCAGTTAAGACCCAGCTATATGCAAATCAGTCTTGACCTTGTGCCTCATGGGTACAGTCCAGCCCGAACTGCCAAGCCGTAGGTTTATCTGGGTCTCTTTCCTTATCTTGCAATGAAAGTGACCTAATGCAGCACTACCCTGTCTTGCACTGAACTTTCTGATGGGAAGAGAATGGTTAAGATGCTTGTGCTGTGTAGTTCATGCTCTGAGCTAGGATGTCTGGGTGAGTGATTGTCAAGGAACCTTGCTGTCTTGCACTGCCTGGTTTGAACTGATCTAGTGGTAGTTACCTGATCCTGCAACTGGCAGCGACTGGTACGGTGCTGTGCCAGCTTGCGTTGGTTGGTTCATGTAGACTGTATGCATCGGCGATCCTTCAACTGAGCCAGACGGACTGAAAGTGGCAGGAAAATTAGAAGGTCCCGATTGCTGGTACATCACTCCACCTGTGGAAGGAAGGGACTGCAGCTACAGAGGAAAAAAAAGGGAGAACATATTATACTCACCACGTGGTCAGGGTGAGGGGACCGGCTGGGTCGGGAGAGACTTTGCAGACTAGATAAAATGTGCTTGTACCTGAGCATAGGGTAGGGAGAACGCTGGCATTTGAGCTCTCATTTGAATGGTCTGCTTCTGCTGCTCCAGTCGCATTTGTCGCTCCTTCTCTTGCTCCTGCAGGCGCTGGATTGCCAGCTGACGTTGCATAACTAGATACTCCTATAGGAAGGTAAACAGAGTCACAAATATCCTAACTATTCAGCGCCTGACAATCCATAGAGATGCCATCCACCAGAAATATATACACTTCCATCCCCATTCACCCGTTGATGGGAATTAATGCATCTGCCCCACCTGAAATCCTTACTACAGAATATTTTTAATTGCTCAGCAGATCTAAACATCTGTCCCAAATTCACTTCAACATCTGTCCGCAATTCACTTCACTGCCCACCAGGAATCTATGCACTACCCCCCCCCCCCCCATTCATGGTCATTCAGAAATGTATACTACTTCCTTCTCTATTGAAAAATCTCCTCTTCTTTGTAAAATACCGAAGGCCCTGGCTGTATCTGTGTCTGTTTTAATAGCTTGAAGAGCAACATGCATGTTTACCAAATTATGTGCTGTCAATTAAAAGGCATATCCAGGACTTTGTACTGGACCTATCCCCTTAAGGAAGTGCTCTTAAAACAACAGCTTCTGCTCAACACTGATCGTGTCCCCAACCAGTGCTGAATGCATCTAATGCTGCATCGAAAAAAAGCCGAATATGCGTCCTCCCCTCCCTTGATGATAAAAGTAGTTTGTTTGCAGTATTCTTCCATTCGCTTTTTCATCACTGGGACAATGTCATGCAATAGTTGTCTCTCGTAACTCTTAACTGGATAGTATGGTGGTGGCATTAGCCATCTTCACTGGTGTCACTGTGAAGACACGGATTCTCTAGACCAATGTATTTAGGCACTTACATTCATAGTTTGTAGTGACTAAGCATGGTGCCAATGGGTTTCATGATATTACCATATAGGTTTTCATTTAGTTTAGTACACAGGCAGGTGCAGAGTGTGGAGCTCTATACTCCTTAATAGATCTTTGAGAACTATCTTTGAAATTGACAGGAATGAGGTTTACTCAGCAACTGGTAACTTACAATGCTGTGAGGCTCAATAACTCAGACAGTAGAAATTATGGATATTGTCCATTGGTTCTGGGCTAGGATTCACAGTCAGAACGTACAATTCCCATTTTTGGTCATCATTGTCTGGAATAACACCTCCTAGTGACTGGAATTGGCCTCAATGTCTGTGTATTGAGATGAGTCTTGATTTCTAGGTGGGGCTATTTCCTTCAAAGATACTAAAACAGGCGGCAGAGTCAACATATTTAACAGTGGTGTCTCTGGGTTCAGCAAGTTGCCTTGATGGCATCTGAGGTGGTATTTGATAAGCAGGTAGGACATTCTTTCATAGAAGTCTTTAATCATTTGCTTCATTGCGTCTAAAACATCCAATAGGATTTGAACCATTGGCGGGTGTGGGTACCTTGGAAGGTGCCTTAACGACTGAAGCTCACCTTGTCCCCAAGGCTCCTGATGTTGAAGGTCTTCCCCCACACCGTGTCTCCTGGTACTTAATGTCCATCAAGATCAAGAAGACATTCTGCTTGAAAGCACGAGTCAGAATAAAGTTCCTACTCATCAGAACAAATGTGATCCCACAATCACTATCTTTCTGAATAACTCTAAAAAAAAAAATCTTTTTATTGTGCATTTATCACAGACGAAAAATACAGAGAACATAACCTAGAACAACCGGTTGCTGTGGCATCGAGCACCTTAGAATAATTAAAGTGGCAGACTTTGACAGTATGTGGGACTCGGTTCCATGGATGCTATGGCTCTGCCCCAGGTATGCATGTGGCCAGGTCTCACTGGGACATCCCACCCCCTAAACTCTTTTCAGCTGCCGGGCGCATTCCCCTCCAAGAACAATTCTCAGGAGGCTGCCACCTTCACTCTCCCTCTACCTCCAAGGACCAGTCATATCTTTGAGAATTTACAGGGCAGCCTCTTGCTTGGTAAATCCGTTCTTCCGCCTGCTGGCACCATTCCATATTGGCTAGCCAGGCTTGTCGAGCCGTGCAACTGCCAGTGCAGTGTTAAAGAGCACAAGCTTATATTTCTCCAGGGTTACCTTCCCTCAGATTCCCAGAAAAATCAGCATGAGTGAGCCCCACCTCCGAATGTCTAAGCTGTACTCTGGTCCAGAACACCCTCACTCTCAGGCACCCACAGAGCGTGTGCACCAGTGTTCCCGGCTGACCACATCGCCTCAGGCATCGGTCCGTGTCACTTAACCCCCCATAGGGTGGAGCTTCATACGTGTGAAATATGCCCGGTGCAACAACTCCATGGTTCTGGGTTAAGAGGTGTGGAGAGAGGCGTAAGTTTTGGTGGGGTACTACAGATAGTTCCAGCAGTGTGGTGTACCACGGTTGTCTGGCCCAAGTTGGAGCTACTAGGATTAGTGTGAGGGAGTGTTGCTGTAGTTTGCGCACCACTAGTGGAATGAGTGGGAGAGGCGGAAAAGCGTACGCAAATCTGCCTGACCAGTTCATCCATATCGCATTTCCTTTGGACAATGGGTGTGGATATCTGGCGGCGAAGTTTGGGCATTTGGTGTTTTCGTGGGTGGCGAAGAGGTCCATCTGTGGATGCCCCCACATCTGAAAGTACGGGTGTAGAACTTGTGGGTGGAGTTCCCACTCGTGGATTTGTTGTGTTTGTCTGCTTAGCAGATCTGCCATAGTGTTTTGGACTCCTGGAACATGCTGAGCTAGGAGAAAGATTTTTTGGGGTATGGCCCATCTCCATATGCTCTGTGCTAGCTGAGAGAGCTGTGGAGAGTGTGTGCCGCCTTGTTTTTGAATATAGTACATGGCTGTCATGTTGTCTGTGTGGATTAGGTCTGCCTTGCCTGAAATCTGTGTTTGAAAAGATTTTAGTGCTAAGAAGATTGCTAGTAACTCCAGATGGTTGAAGTGGAGTAACTTTTGTTGAGGTGTCCATGTGCCCTGCACGGTGAGATGTAATAGATGAGCTCCCCAGCCGGAGAGCGATGCGTCTGTGGTTAGTACTATCTGGGGAACCGGGTCGGGAACGGTCGACCTGTGGAAAGGTTTGTGGTGGTCCACCACTGCAGAGAGCGATGGGTGCGACCATCTACCAACACCAGATCTGTTAATGGACCCTGGGCCTGGTTCCATTGGCGCGCTAAGTACTCTTGGAGAGGACGCATCTGTAGTCTTGCGTGAGGTACTATGAAGATGCAAGAGGCCATCATCCCCATTAGTTGCATAAACACCCGAGCTGGAAGGGAGTGTTGTGCTATGAATTTTGCGCGTAGAGCCTGAATTCTTGCAATCCTGGCAGGATTGGGGTAGGCGAGCGCTTTTCAGGTGTCTATAGTGGCACCTAGATATTGTTTTATGTGGGATGGTTGTAGATGGGACTTTTCGTGGTTTACCGTGAAGGCTAGCTGGTGAAGTAGCTGGATCGTGGTGTGTGTGTGTGTGTGTTGTACACACTGATTGTATGAACTGGCTTTTATCAACCAGTCGTCTAGGTATGGGAAGACATGAATGTGCTGTCTTCGCAGATGTGCTGCCACCACTGCGAGGCACTTGGTGAATACTCGTGGTGCGGTTGTGACTCCGAACGGGAGCACTTTGAATTGGTAGTGTTGGCCGTCCACTACAAATCTGAGGTACTTCCTGTGAGCGTTGTGCACTGGGATGTGGAAATAAGCGTCTTAAAGGTCCAAAGTTGTGAGGAAGTCGTTTTGGGAAAGTAGCGGAAGTACCTGCTGAAGCGTCACCATATGAAAATGGTCTGAGTGTATGTATTTGTTTAGGGGCCGAAGGTCTAGGATGGGCCGTCGAGTCTTGTCCCTTTTTTGTATGAGAAAATATAGGGAGTAGACCCCCATATTTTGTTGGTTGGTAGGAACGTGTTCTATTGCCTTTTTGTCTAGGAGGGAGATTATCTCCTGCTTGAGTAGCAGTAGATGTTCTGGTGACATTGGGCGTTGACTGGGTGGAATTTCTTTGGGGGGGGGGGGGGGGGGGTAGATATTAGTTCTAGGCAGTAGCCTGACTGAATTATTTGTGTTACCCATTTGTCAGAGGTGATGGTAGTCCAGACCGGAAGGAAATGTTGGAGTCTGCCCCCGACCGGAGTGGGATGGTCTGGGGGAAGTGGAGGAAAGTCATTGGGTAGGCGCGGTGGCAGAGCGGGAGGTGTTTGTTTTGCCTCTGCCTTTGTTATTGTTGCCCCTGTAGCCGCCCCTTTGGTAACCCCTTGTGAAGGTGGACTGAGTAGGGGATTTGTATGAAGTGGAAGCGGTGTCTGAGGAGTAGCCTCTGGATGTGCTCCGAAAGGAAGAGCGGCAAAAGGAGCGTATAGGAGGGTGAGATTGTAAGGCTCCCACAGATTTTGCCGTGTCAGTGTCCTTTTTCATTTTCTCTAGGGCGTCATCCACTTTTGGGCCAAACAAATGTTCCTGGTCAAAGGGATGGTTGAGGATGGAGGCTTGTACCTCAGGTTTAAAACCTGATATCCTTAGACAGGCATGGCGACGGAGGAGGACACTAGTATTGATGGCCCTAGAGGCTGTGTCTGCTGCATCTAAGGCACAACGTATGAAGGCGTTAGTAATTGTTTTGCCCACCTGAATTAGCTCATTGGCCCTAGCTTTGTATTTATCAGGGAGATGATGCATTATGGCTTCTAGCTCGTCATAATGGGCCCGGTCATACCTCGCTAGTAGTGCTTGTGTATTGGCGATACGCCATATATTGGCCGCTTGAGATGCAGTACGCTTGCCTGATGCGTCCAAGAGTTTAGACTCTTTGTCCGGTGGTGGTGTGTCGCCCGACGCTTGGGAGTTGGCCCTTTTCCGTGCTGTGGATACTACCAGGGAATCTAGTGGCGCTGGCCCTCGGATGTAGGAGGGATCTGTTAGGGTGGCTTTATACTTCTTTTCAATGCGCGGGTTAATGACTCTGGCCCTAACTGGGTCCTTAAAGATCTCCGGCGCATGTTTTATAACGCCTTTAAGCATAGGCAATATGGAGGTGGTCCTATGTGTGGTATCAAATGTATCTAGAAGGAAATCCTCCTCCACTGGGTCGGTATGTAAATCTACCCCATGGTAGTGTGCTGCCCTTTGCAGTAAATGGTTGAACCCCAAGGAGTCTTCTGGTGGAGAAGGTCTGGAAGGGTAAAGATCGTCTTGTGGGACGTTAGGGATATCAGGGACATTATAATTGTTCCATGGGTCTGGGGATCCTGTGGGAGTGGGGTCCCCTGTAGGTATATTTTGGAGCACATCCCCTATGTCATCGTATGGATCCCCTTGATCATCATCATCCGGGGTCGGGGAATGATGGGGTGGAGAAGGTGGAGGGGGGAAGGAGGAGGAGGTGGTGGAGGTGGGGAAGGTATTCTGAAAGGGGAGGTAGCAGAGTCCTTCCTTTTTGGAGGTGGAGGCGGAGCAGGTTTCTCTCTCTCTTTTTGATAGAGAGCATCAAATGTCCAGTTTTGGGATCCTTAGTGAGTGTTTTCTGTAAGGGATCCGGTGCGAATAGCTCTGGAGAGGTTGGTTGGTCCGTCGACGCCGAAGGCGTCGGGCCGTTGGTTTCTTAGGTTTGTCGGTGCTGGTTCGTTGTTTGGAACCATGCTTGGAAAGCTCCGATTGTTTAGTAGGCGCCGAGATGGATTTCGGCTTCGAAGTGTCGGTGGCCTTGTGTGCTTTTGTCGGTACCGAAGATGGGGTCGGTGCCCAGGAGCTGGGTCTCGACCCCGAGTGTTTCGGTGTGGGGCTCGGTGTCGAGATGGAGGCCGGTTTCTTTTTCGGTGCCGAAGAGTGTTTATCGGCTCCGACGGTGGGCTAGCTCGAGCCCCCCGAAGGCTTAAATGGCTTCTTTACCGGTCCCGAAGGTGCGGTGTGGGAAGCAGTGTCTTTGGTCTTGCTTAGGCCTGAAGATGAAGGCGTGACCAAAGCCTTTTTCGGTGCCGGCGGGGGGGGGGAGGGGGGGGGGGGGGGGAAGTGATGTCCTCCACATCTGAATAGTCTGCTTCGGATGCGCTGACGAGCCCCTCGTCGGTGTGTTGTTCTGTAGCGTCGACGCCTTCCCCGAAGATGTCGTCCGGGATCGCAGTTGAAGAGTGTGCCATGGTTCTTCTGGCTCTTCGGTCCTGAATAGTTTTCTTGGACCGGAAGGATTTACACGCCGGACAGTCTCGAGCCTCGTGTTCAGGGGAGAGGCAGAGATTGCACACCTTGTGGAGATCAGTGTGGGGGAATTTGGACCCACATCAAGGGCACTTTTTAAATGGAGTCCTTTCCATTGCCAGGACCGGAGCATGGGTAGGCCCGAAGACCGCCGTCGACGACTGGAACCGAAGGTGTTGTCGATGAGAGGCGCGTCGAGTGGGGAGATCGCGATCGAAACAATACCGCGAATTGGGGTGAGGATTACGCGTCGATCGTCGAACTGGAAGCTGTTCGGAACCGGAGCGCGAAGATTACATCCGAGCCCGATGGCGGAAAAAAACTGAGGATGGAGCCGAAGCCCATGCGCAATACGATCCAAAGGAGGAGTCACCGACCTCGTGACTTCCAAAGACTTTCCAAGAGGAAAAACAAACTGCAAACATCCGGGCCCAACACCAGATGGCGATCTATGCACAAGTGTGTAGATCTGCAGCTCATATGCCTCGAACACTACATTATGCACAGTATCACATTAGGCGCCAAACGCATTGTACGCCAACCTCATCAACATAACCACATTATGTAATTCTCTCACAAGACTAAACACATTAGACCCTAACTTCCTAAGTATAACTACATTAGGGAATAACTCACTAGCATAAACCATTATATGTGAACCACCCTCATAATCATAACGCACCTTTAGAGATAAACACAGGTGCGTAAATCATTCTACATACATTACATTTCCTAGCACCCAAGAATCACAGTAGGGCCTGGCGCCCTATAAATCTAACAATCTCCCCCTGGCCAACTGGCCATCTCAGAAAGTGGGCTCAAATGCCATGTGTCCCCAAAGTCAAGGCGCGCTGCAAAGGCAGCGAAAGTCAAGGATGCGCAATCTGCGCAGACCTAAACGTTGCAGCTGCCCACTACTTGCTGGGCAGCTGAGAATTTCAAGTGAGGGCCTAAACGATGCAGCTGCCCACTACTTGCTGGGCAGCCGTGTATCGCAAAGCATGGCACCACTGTGCCTCTTCTGTCCCCCCCTTCAGGGACCAAATAAAACTTGCCCCAACGTTGCAGCTGGCTGCGCTCTCGAAGGACAGCTGGAATCAGGCATGAGTACTAGCACTGGCAGTATACGTGCTGTAGGAGCCCCCCCTGGGGACTCTGGAATACTAAATTGCCCAATCAGGGCAGCTGCCCGCTATCAGGTGGGGCAGCTGTGTAGGGGAAAACCAATGTAACACTGGCACTGACCGTGCCTTGTGGGCCCCACTGGGACTCAGGGAATCCAACTTGTCCCCTTGTTTCAGCTGCCCACGTTCTCATGGCGCTGCTGGGAAGATCCAGTGGGGCGCTCACTAGCACCGAAACGAACTTGCCCCCAATGAACTGTGGGGCCCACTGGGGCTCTTACTTGCACCCAAGAAGCGGTTCAACAACGTTGGAGCGGCCCGCTGCGAGACGGGGCCACTCTGACTCTGCCTCTCCCAACCCGAACTCCCTCAAGCTCAACTCACTGGCTGGGGCGGAGGCAGGATTCTCCCCTTGGCAGCGGCGGCCGCACTCCTCTCGTGGGGCTTCCCTTTTCTCCTGGAGTCCCGCGCTGCTGTTGGCGGCCTCGGCCGCATTTTCTCTTCACCCGGGCCCCCTCCTGGGACCTGGGACTCTACAGAGGTGCCGGTGGAGGCAGGGTAGGCTCCCATCCTCTATTCTTTGCCGGGGCTCTCCTCTGCTTCACGGGAGCCCCGGACTGCCCGCACATCACTCGGCCGGCCCCTCTTCACTTCCGGCGATCCTGTGGGTGCGAGGCTTCCCTCCAAGAAACGGAAGTCCCGCCCCACGTTAGGCATTCTGTTACCTGACTTCCGGCTCGGGCCGGCGGCGGTGATTCTCCTCAGGCAAAGTGCGGGGTGGGCACCCGCCAAAGCGCAAAACTGCGGGGTGGGCACCCGCCACTTAAAATAAAAATAAAGCAGAGTGGGCACCCGTAGTAATTATAAAATAAAACGAAGACGCCGGGTGGGCACCTACACACTAAAAGATAAAAATAAGCGGGGTGGGTGGGCACCCGCAAGGCCAACATCTCGGGGGAATCCCTCAGCTGGGGATTCCCTCTCTCTCCCTGGAACCAGCGCGGCGCTGCAAAGCCTCAGCGCTCCTCCTAAAATAAAGGGCCAAATTTAAGGCAAAGCGCTCCCAGGCGCTAGAAGAATGCAGTAAAGGTCCTAGAGATGAAGAGAAAGTCCTTCAGGCATCCAGGGGCAGGGCAGGGCCCAGGGAGGCAAGCCTTCCCCTGAGCCCCAGCAGCAGCACGCCCCTGGTAGATTCAAGTCCACAAAACAAGAACATTTTCATGGGGTCACGGCCCCTTCTTTTATACTGCATTTTCCTTTGTCTCAACTGTAGGGCAGGGGGAGAACCAGATACAACTGGTTCAGGAGCACTTTGTTTTGCTCAGCTCCCCTCTATTCACAGGACAGGCCAGGGACATCAGACGCACCACAGGAGGTGGAGCCAGCATTGTGAAGGGAAGGCCCAGCCCCATTCAGGTCCCAGGTGCAACTCCTCCCTCCCATCTACATGCAGATCTCTCCCTTCACCACCGGGCAGACTCACCCTGGCTCCTGGAATTCCCCGGCCCTCCCAGCTCCTGTCAATCACACGCCAGACAGGCAATTCACATCACACAGACATGCCAAATTCTACAAGTGGCACTTCTCCACCAGTCACAATAAATCTGCGCACGCCATTGCGCAGCATTTATTCTCCCGAGTTTGCACATACTAAACTCACCCCTGCACTCCTCTCACATCAGGAACTATCATGGACACACATATCCCTCATGCATTCCTATGAGAGGGCAGGCCAGTCTCACTAAATGTAACACAGAGCGCACGCACTTTACACTGGGACACAGTGCTAAAGTGCCTAGAGGCCTAAAATGAATATGCTACTTACCAGTATGCATCTGTTCTTGGCATGTAGGGCTGCTGACATTCATATCTGTGCATAGATCGCCGCCTAGTGTTGGGTCCGGATGTTTGCACGTTGTTGTCCTGGCAGAGTCTTCGAAGTATCCTGAGATAGGTGACTCCTCCCCTGGACTACAGTGCGCATGGGCATCCTCTCCATCCTCAGATTGTTTTTCGCCATTGTGGCAGTGATGGAGTAGATACAGAAAGTGATGACCATGCTATACAGTAATTCTGAGAGCTGCAGCTGCTACAGGCGCCGGGGAGGAGGGTGGGCGATATGAATGTCAGCAGCCCTACATGCCAAGAACAGATGCATACTGGTTAGTAGCATATTCAGTTCGAGGCATGTGGGCTGCTGAATTCATATCTGTGCATAGAATATATAGCAGTACCTCCCATTAGCGGCGGCCACCAGTGCCAGCTGCAGCGGTCTGAAAAAGAGTTTTGAGAACAGCCTGTCCTACAGCTGCCTGCTGTTTTGAGTGTACATCTACACAGTAGTGTTTGGTAAATGTATGTATGGTGGACCATGTGGCTGCTCTACATATTTCCTGTAAAGGAATGTTTCCCAGGAAAACCATGGATGCCCCTAACTTACGTGTTGAGTGGGCTCGTGGGGGAATCGTTAATGTGCGTTTGGCCTTTTGATAGCAAATTTGAATACATTTAACGATCCATCTGGCTATACCTGCTTTGGAAATGGCGTTGCCCTTGTGCTGTGGAGAAAAGGCAACGAAAAGTTGTTTTGTCTTCCTAAAGACCTTAGTTCTGTCTATATAGTACATGAGGGCTCTCTTTACATCTAGTGTATGGAGCATTCTTTCTGCTACATTCTGTGGATTTTGAAAGAAAACAGGCGGTTCAATAGTTTGATTCATGTGGAACTGCGATATTACTTTAGGCATGAATTTGGGGTTGGTACGTAGTACGACCCTGTTTGCGTGAACCTGTATGAATGGCTCTTGAATGGTTAGTGCCTGGAGTTCACTAACTCTTCTTAACAAAGGGATTGCCACTAGGAAAGCTACTTTCCAGGTGAGGAATTGAATCTCACATGAGTGGAGAGGTTCGAAGGGTGGACCCATCAGTCGGGTGAGGACCAAGTTGAGGTTCCACACCGGTGCTGGTGGGTGTCTTGGGGGAATTACTCGTTTAAGTCCCTCCAAGAAAGCTTTGATGGCAGGCACTCTGAATAAAGAGAGGTGCTGCCTGTTCTGGAGATAGGCTGCTATTGCGGTCAAATGGATACGTATTGAGGTGTATGCCAGATTGCATCGGTATAGGTGTAAGAGGTAACAGATAATGTTTTGAATGGATGCGTCTAGCGGGTTGATGTCATTGTGGGTGCAGTAAATGACAAACCGTTTCCATTTAGCTGCATAGCAAGCTCTGGTAGTGGGTCTCCTGGCCTCCTTAATGATTTTCCATACAGTCAGGTGGCAGGTTTAGGTAGCCAAACTCTAGGACTTCAGGAGCCAGATTGCCAGGTTCAGCTGTTGCGGATCTGGGTGCTGAATTTCTCCATGGTTCTGCGCCAAAAGCGCGGGTTTGATCCGCAGCCTTTGATGCGGCACCACGGAAAGTTCCAGAAAGGTTGTGTACCATGGCTGGCGTGCCCATGTTGGAGCAACCAGGATGAGTGTCATTGAGTGCTGTCGCAGTTTGCGTGCCACCAGCGGTATCAATGGCGCTGGGGGAAAAGTACGCAAATCTGCCGGACCAGTTCATCCATATCGCATTGCCCTGCGACTGTGGATGTGGGAACCTGGCGGCAAAGCTTTGGCATTTTGCGTTTTCGCTTGTCGCGAATAGGTCTATCTCCGGATGACCCCACTGTTGGAAGTACGGTTGGAGTACTGATGGGTGTAACTCCCACTCGTGCATCTGGTGGCTGTGTCTGCTGAGCAGATCCTCCATCTGGTTGTCCTTGCCTGGGAGGTGTTCCGCCATGAGGAATATGTTCCTCTGAATGGCCCACTTCCACATGCTCTGAGCCAGATGAGACAACTGTGGAGAGTGTGTTCCTCCCTGTTTCTGTATGTAGTACATGGCAGTCATGTTGTCCGTCCGGATCAACACGACCTTGTTGCACAGATGTACTTTGAATGCCTTCATGGCTAGGAAGATTGCCAACAGTTCCAGAAGGTTGATGTGCATCTTCTTTTGTTGTGTTGTCCATAGTCCCTGCACTGTGTAATTGAGTACATGAGCTCCCCATCCCTGGAGAGACGCGTCCGCTGTCAGTATTATTTGTGGAATAGGCTCTTGGAACGGTCGGCCCTTGCAAAGGTTTTGTGGATTCCACCAATGCAGAGAGTTGTATGCCCGACCGCTCACCAACACTAGGTCTTTTAATTGCCCGTGAGCCTGATTCCATTGACGTGCTAAGCACTCCTGAAGCGGGCGCATATGTAGTCTCGCGTGTGAGACTATGAAAATGCAGGAGGCCATCATGCCTATCAAGTACATGAACACTCGCGCGGGAAGTGAGTGTTGGGGTTTGAACTTGGAAATCAGCGTTTGCATGCTGCTGATCCTCACTAAATTTGGCTGAGCTGTGGCTGCCAGAGTGTCTATGGTCGCACCTAGGTACTGTTGTACGTGTGCGGGTTGGAGATGTGATTTTGGGTAATTTAGTGAGAATCCCAGACTGTGAAGAAGCTGAATGGTGCGGGACATGTGGCTGGCACATTGCTGGGCTGACTTTGCCTGAACAAGCCAGTCGTCCAGGTAAGGGTAGACGTGAACGTGTTGCCTCCGTAGATGTGCAGCCACGGTAGCTAGGCACTTTGTGAAAACTCTGGGTGCTGTTGTCACTCCGAAGGGGAGGACTTTGAATTGATAGTGCTGGCCCTGAATGGTGAACCTGAGATATTTTCTGTGTGACGGGTGTATGGGTATGTGGAAATACGCATCTTTGAGGTCTAGCGTGGCTAGGAAGTCTCCCTGTCTGAGGAGCGGGAGAACCTGCTGCAGGGTGAGCATGTGAAAATGCTCTGAGAGAATGTAGTGGTTGAGGGGTTTCAGGTCTAGGATAGGTCTGAGCGACCCGTCTTTTTTTGGTATTAAGAAGTACAGAGAGTACACCCCTGTTCCCTGCTGGTGTACGGGCACGACCTCTATTGCGCCTTTTTGCAGCATACTTAGCGCTTCCTGCTGTAATAGCGCTAAGTTCTCTGAGGACATAGGACGGTGCCTTGGCGGTATGGTGGGTGGAGTGGAGGTTAATTCGAGACAGTAACCGTGTTGGATAACATCTTTGACCCACCTGTCTGTGGTGATGGAATTCCACGTGGACAGGAACCGCTGGAGTCTCCCCCCGACAGGTGTTATGTGGTCGGGGGGAAGGGAGAGGGCGTCACTGTTTGTTCTTGGGGGAGGACCTGGTATTGCCGTAACCACGTCCTCTGCCCTTGGTGCTGGAGCCACGATATCCACCTCGGGTGTTTTTATCGTAGGAACTCTGTGTGCCCCCTTTATTGTAGGTTTGCTGTGCCCCCTGTCCTCTACCTGCACCTCTATTTCCGGGGCGACGAAAGGAGCCACTACGAAATGTCTGCGTCTGCAGAGCCCCCATTGATTTCGCAGTGTCCGTGTCTTTTTTTATCTTTTCTAAGGTGGTGTCAACCTCCGGTCCAAATAAGTAGTCGGGGTTGACCGGCTGATTGAGGATGTTGTTTTGGACCTCAGGTTTGAATCCGGAGATTCGTAACCAGGCGTGTCGTCGTAGCATGACGCTGGTGTTTATTGCCCTTGCAGCAGTGTCTGCGGCATCCAGTGCACACTTGATGGATGCGTTTGTGAGCAGTTGTCCCTCCCTGATGAGGAGCTCCGCTGCCTCCTTGTACTTGTCTGGCAGGTGTTGGAGTAGGGTCCCTAATGTGTCATAGTGTGAGCGGTCGTAGCGAGCTAGGAGGGCCTGTGTATTGGCGATGCGCCATATGTTTGCTGCCTGGGCTGCAATCCGTTTGCCGGAGGTCTCTAGAACCTTGGACTCTTTGTCCGGGGGAGGAGCATCACCAGTTGTCTGCGAGTGTGCCCGTTTGCGAGCATTGGCAACTACAATGGAGTCCAGAGGCAACTGGCTCCTAATGTACGTGGGGTCCCCAGGTGCGGGTTTGTATTTTTTCTCGATACTGGGGTTTATTACCCGTGCTCTGGTGGTTTCTTTGAAAATGTCCTTTGCTGGCTTGAGGACACCCTTTAACATGGGCAGAGTTTTTACAGTCCTCTCGGAGGATGCGAAAGTGTCCACCAAGAAATCATCCTCGATAGTGTCTGAGTGGAGTTGCACTCCATGATTGGCTGCGGCCCGTTCAATGAGGGCGTTGAATGCAGCAGTGTCCTCTGTGGGGGACGTTTTTGCGCCATAAAGTTGCGTGTCCTGTGTATCCAGAGCGGCACCTGGCTCTACGGGGTCATCCCAGACCTGATCAGGGTCTTGCTGGCCCTCAGGGTCCAGGTCTTCGGGGTAGGTGGCGTCGTCACCCATGTAGTCCTCCACTGCATCCGTGTCGGAATGCGTTGGAGAGAATGATGGATTTGTGTAAGAGGTGTGGATGCGTTCATAAAGAACCGGTTCCGATTCCGCCGGCATTTTTTGTTTTAGCGGGATCCTATAAGAGTCCAAAGCGTGCCCTGAAGTGATCTTCCGCTTTCGGAGCATAAGCCTGCCGGTGTCGGCGTCGATGAAGTGGGACGGCGATGTCCCAGTAGTCGAGTGTTCGGTAGATGGGGACCTTGTCTGGGTAACGCGGGTTCTGATTTCGAACATTTTCGGCGCCGTGGGTGGCGGCAAACCAAAGGTGATATTGGCCGGTGCCGAAGGTGCCTTCTGTGCCCGTTTCGGTTCGGAGCCCGACGAGGTCTGGAGGGCTGCCTTTTCCCTGATGCGTTGCAAGGACGCTGCCATTTGTTGCACCTGGAACGCCGACGGTTCTTTGGCGCCGAGAGGTTCCGTAGAGGCAGGTGTGGACTTCTTCGGAGACACCGGGTCATCGAGCCGAGGAGGGGTAGTAGCCGTCGACGGCGTCGATGAATGTACCTTAGTCGCTGCCTTCGAGGTGGATAGCGATGCAGTGGCCATTTTCACCTTGATGGCTGGTGCCGATGGATTTTCTTTTTGGGTCGGCGCCGACATCTGCTGCAGCGAGTTCGGCACCGAAGTCCCTTTTGGTGCGGTCGGAGACGACGGGTTTGGCTGGCGTCGAAGGTGTGGTGGTCCTCGAGCCGACCAGTGTCAGTTTCACTTTCGGTTTCTGTTGAACCGGTGCGATGATTGGTTTCGGTTTCGTGGTAGGGAAACCAGTCTTTTTAGGTAACAATGGCTCTCGCTGAATGTCCGTGGCCGGGCCAGAGGGCGGGGCCGAGGAACTGCGGGATTGGTCTTGGGTAAGGCCCGAAGGCGATCCCTCGACAGGAGCCGTCCACTGACTCACTGGGATATCCTCCATTTGGACGGGTAGGCCCTGCTCCTCACCGGAGCTACCTTCTTCGGCCCCTAAGGCCTCATCGTAGTCTCCTACCTCATCGTCGGCTTCTTCCCTGTGAAAAAGCTCTTCATCGACATCTTCCGATCGGGAACCGTGTTCGGAAGTGGGGCTGGAGGGTGTATTTTCCACGCTTTCGACATCTTCGTCCTCGGTGCTGAAGATGTTGGTCGGGGCCGGGGCCGCTTGCTGCGCTTCCAGTCGCGCGGCTCGTCGATTCCGTAGAGTCTTCTTGGATCGGAATCGGGCACAGGCCATGCATTTCGATTCGTCATGATCCGGTGAGAGGCATTTGTTACACACCGGGTGGACGTCGATATGGGGGTATTTGGCGTGGCAAACAGGACACCGCTTGAATGGGGTCCTCGATTCCATCGTCGAAGTTCGGTCGATGGTCGGATTTAATGGATCCGAAAAGTTGTTAAAAATTTGAAACTAGCCTGTAAACTGTCGATACCGATCGGGAACAGTACCGTCGAAAACTAAAGGCCTTTTGGCCTGAAACTAGATTTTCCTAACTTGAGTCAAGATAAGCACATCCGAACCCAATGGCGGAAAAAAACAATCTGAGGATGGAGAGGATGCCTATGCGCACTGTAGTCCAGGGGAGGAGTCACCTATCTCAGGATACTTCGAAGACTCTTCCAGGACAACAACGTGCAAACATCCGGACCCAACACTAGGCGGCGATCTATGCACAGATATGAATTCAGCAGCCCACCTGCCTCGAACCTACTAACACTACATAGGGAAAAAGGCCAGGATAAATGCAAAAAGTTTGGGGGTGAACCTGCCAAAAGGGCCAGGTCCAACAGATACAGATCAGGATCATTCCCTGTGGGCGAATTGGTGTTGTAATCTGTCCAGGAGTCTGTGGGTGTTGTCTCATTGTCCCCAGCCCCATCATCCTGATCATCAGATGTTTGTGGTGGTGAGCTCTCAGGTGAAATTAGTAAGGGTTGAAACTGAGGAGAAAGAGTTGATGGAAGAGGAGGAGGAGAAGGGTTAGGTGCCCGATTTCGAATGGCTCTGTTCGGAGCTGGAAGGCTTTGGGGTATGTTTCGGTGCCGAGCCGGAAGGCGGGCCAACGGAAACCTGTTCTCGGTACCGACCGTGACCCGGAGGCAGGGGTTGGACCAGAGCCTTTTTGTTGGTCTGAGGTGGACTTTAGGGCAAGGGAGGATCTGTACTTGGTACGCTGCCCTTGCGGGATGTCCCCGTCCCCCTTGTCGGAGATGGAGATTGGGTCTTGTTCTTTCTCGGCTCCCATGGCGTCCGCGAATCTTCTCCAAGTGGTGCGGAATGGAACCGGTGTGTTGGCTCTGCATGTCGCGACATTAAGCAAGACGGTCGAAAAACGTTTTCTTCGATCGGAAAGCCTTACACGTATCGCAGTTCTGTTCCCTGTGCTCCTGAGACAAGCAGAGGTTGCACAGTTCGTGTGAGTTGGTGCGCGGAAACTTCGCGTGGCACCAAGGGCAGAATTTAAATGGAAACCGTTCCATCTACTGCGAGGCGGACCAACACAGGGAGGCCCGAGCTACCTGATCGAAAGAGGGATTTTTCAGTTAATATGATAGGCGAAGAAGGGAATTACGCGATTGAAAACAATACCGTCGAGTGTGAGTGTATTGCGCACTGAGGAGAATCAGAGAAATGGTGTTGAACTGAAGCACTGCAATTAACACGATGGTGGAAAAAACACAATCTAACAATGGAGCCGATGCCCATGCGCACTATCCCAGAAAGGAGGAGTCACCTACCTTGTGACTGGAAAAGACTTCTTCGAAGAAAAACAACTTACAAACATCCGGACCCAACGCTAGATGGCAAGAGTATGCAAAGCATGTGATCTACAGCTCACATGCCTCAAACATATATATATTCAGTAAAAAAAAAAAAAAAAAAGATTCTAGGGGGGATTATAGTTTGGTTCAGATTTTACACAGACAAAACCATAAAAAATTCAGCAGTTAGAGTTGCATCAAGTAGCTATAACCCGCGCCCTAAGGTAACTAACTCGCGCCTTTGCGATGCACTGCGGCCAGGCCCTGCAGCCAACCTCCTGCATGCAGCCACCCCCTTTGGCCCCGTGGCCAACTCCCTAAAGGCAGCCAATCCATAGACCCCCCAGCCTGGGCTGGTTTTCACCCCAGGAACCCCATTCCCTGAGGCCTGGCACTATATTTTATGCGGAGGGGGCACGTGCCCCCCTGCAAGGGCAGTTTTTGGCCCTGGTGACCCCCATTTTATATTTATGGGGAGGGGAACATTCACCCACCCTACCCAGGCCGACTTTGGCCACGGGGACCCATCCCACAGGGCCCAGCCAACAGAGGGTGGGTACCCTAGTGCCCACCCACCATATCCTGTAAGGGGGAAGGCGCAGGGAAAGCGCGGGCGGTGCTCCAAGGCCATCGCGGCCCAGCCGGCTCCCCACATCCAGCGGGAGCTGGCATTGCTCTCGCCCACAGGGAGCAGATAAATTTGCTTCTCCCCACAGTCTGGAGCAATATATTCAGATTTGTTTCCCTGCCCACATCACTGCAGCCAGGGAAACAGATCTCATGTCTGCTATCAGCTGCTAGGAGCATTTCTAAAGTTCCCGCCAGCTGAAAGCGGACTTCGCGTTTGCTCCGCTTGGCGGGAGCTTTGAAATTGCTCCTGCCAAGTGAGAGCAAACACAGTGACATAGCGGTTTCCCTGGCCATGGGGAATGGGCCATTGCTGGCTCCAGGGGGATGGGCTCAGCCGCCCGCCCTCCTACCTTTTGAAATTGTTGCCAAGCCCTGGGGAATGGGGTCCCCGGGACTGAAATCGGCTTGGGGAGGGGAGCTATGCACACTCAACCCCCCCAAAACCTTTTACATATATAAATCCCCGCCCCCCCCCAAAAAAACAACAACAACCACCAGACTTGGAGACTGGGCTTATTTTTTCTTTTCTTTATTTTGCCACGGAGCCACAGATCCCCAATGAAGTCACGGCAAAATTAAAAAAAAAACAACAACAAATAAAAGTTTATGGCCCCAGGAGGGGCCTATGGGACACCACCACCAGGCTTGGGGGGGGGAGGGGGTGGAAGGGAGCGGATAGGCTTTCCTGCCCTGCCCCCTTGTGTTTAAAAAAAAAAAAAAAAAAAAAAAAAAACTTTTCTTGGGAGTCTGGCAGAGTCCCGAGATGACAGCCACCACTTCCTGGTTGAAGTTCTGGCAGCCAATCACACCTCAGCATTATACCTGTCGGATCCGCGGACCCGTGCGTCCCTAGATATACATAGATCTTTTAGTTGAATTACTTAAAAATTACTCAACAGATTTACACCAAATTACAAAAATATCTTTCTGGACCACGATCTACCTTTCTGCCAAATTTGGTGTAATTCCATTTAGCGGTTCACTGTGTAGTCGTGTCTAAAAACCCTATGCAAAATTGCATAGAGAAAATACGTTTTGGGACATGAACAGCTTCCAGAAGATGCATAGCCCTGGCGCTCACTCCATGGCTCAATCCCCTCGACTGCAGGTCCCAGGAAGGTCGGCACAGCCTGGTCCTATTACGGAGCCTTCAGAGGGTCTGAAGGCCGCCGACCCAGGTCGCAGGATCACCAGTGGTACAGAGCAGCAAGGTCACCCTCAACCACAATGCTTCTGGTTGCATAAGCCCACCTGGTCCTGTCTCAATTTAACATCAGGAGCACTCAGTCTGTATGCGGCAGACAGCAACCAGTTCTCAGCGTCACCCAGTCCCCTGGCAGGTTTATTTACAGTCGGATATGTAATCTCAGGCACTATTCATAAGATTATTTTAAACTGGATCCGCAGTGCTCGCAACTCATGTGGCCATGTTTGTGCGTGGCTCTCTGGTGCCACATTGTCCATTTGTTTTCAACGTCAGATGCCATGCTGAAATACTGCTATGGTAAAATTGACTACTGTAGGTCTCTAGCCTGGTGTTGGGTAATAATTTAAGAATGTGAATCTATGAAAGATCCAATGCTGAAGGACCTTTTTTAATGTCAGGATAGTCGATAAGAGTCCAGCAGTATCCCAGAACAGTGTCAAATTAACCCAGGAGATGGAAACCTTGCCTCACAGAAGAGGATTTCTACTTCTGATCGAACGTTATGCTTTTGGAAAGGGCAAGAAGAACCCTTGCAAGTGGGCCTTGGTCAAAAATAACTTGGCCTTCCATTCCCTAATACCATTTTGGTGTCAATAGGCGCCGTAGGCCACGAGTCATGGTTGTGGCTTATGCACCACAAAGGATCATTTGGGTCTGACAAAGACTTTTTTGTAGTATATCAAAAGGGGGGAGGGAAAAAGAAGCAGAGGTCCATTCGGCTTCCAGAGGTTAGTACAAAAATATCAGGGTGGGGAAATGGACCACTTGTCCTGTGTACCAGGGTCTTTCAGTTTATGTGGTTGGGCATCCTTAAAAAGCCCTCATATACGTACACTGGCGTAAGGCGGTATATCTTGATTCTCCGCCGTAGTGTATCGTTATAGCATGATCATTGGGCTTTTTATTGTCCAAATGCTAACCTCCCCATGGAGGAAGACCAACTGGTTGTGCAGTAGTGGTCAGAAATAACGGAACGAGGGCGTGCTCGTGCTCTGTGAACTGTGATGTTAAAATTCCTGAAGTCAAATCCCGTGTCCTTTATTCTTGGGCTACTTGACAAAGGGAAATTAAAAATGGTGTTCGTGCATGTGAATAAACTTAATTATCAGTTTAATGCACTGGTATGAATCTAGTGTTATCTGGTCAACATGTTTCAGCCCCATGCAGGGTCTAGAGGCTTTCGTCAGGACCAAAGGGTGAAATGGGGGGCTTTAGTAGGCTCTCCACAAGTATTCCGGAGGTGGAGATTAGTACTCACCACCTTCGATTTAAGGAGGTCAGACCGATTGTATCTGCTCCTTGTTTCGCAAGTTGGACATCTTCATTCAGGGTGTCAGTCAGTTAGGTGAGTGCCATTTGCGGCTACTCAGGCAGAATTGCTTGTTCTGACTCTGACGTTCCCCTTTGGTCCTGACGAAAGCCTCTAGACCCTGCATGGGGCTGAAACATGTTGACTAGATAACACTAGATTCATACCAGTGCATTAAACTAATAATTAAGTTTATTCACATGCACAAACACCATTTTTAATTTCCCTTTGTCAAGTACCCCAAGAATAAAGGACACGGGATTTGACTTCAGGAATTTTAACATCACAGTTCACAGAGCACGAGCACGCCCTCGTTCCGTTATTTCTGACCACTACTGCACAACCAGTTGGTCTTCCTCCATGGGGAGGTTAGCATTTGGACAATAAAAAGCCCAATGATCATGCTATAACGATACACTACGGCGGATAATCAAGATATACCGCCTTACGCCAGTGTACGTATATGAGGGCTTTTTAAGGATGCCCAACCACATAAACTGAAAGACCCTGGTACACAGGACAAGTGGTCCATTTCCCCACCCTGATATTTTTGTAAAGACTTTTTTGTGACATACGAGACAGGTTTTAAATCCTGAAATCTTTGGAGGAAACACCTGACCACTTGCTGCTGAAAAGCGGAGTAAGTTATTTGATAAAGCATCAAGGGCAGCTCTGGACTCGCAGAAAAACAGGAACTGATGCCATATGGTACGCAATATATTCTGATGTCATAGGTTTCAGCAAGCAGAGCTACTGCTGAAGTCATTGACACCTGGTGGCATCAGAGGTATTGCTAGGGAAAAAATTGCCAAATCCAGTTTTGTTCAACGATATTTATAAGGCGATGAAACTGTGGGAAGAAGCATTCATTAGAGAGCAGTGCTACTCCTTCCTCTACCTGTGAAAATACAGATTAAAACACCACAGCTAGTCGCTCATCAAATCGCTGGGGTAGCATTAATGCCATACTGCTGCTTAACTTAAAAAGAAAACAAAAAAAGTTCCTCGGTGGAGATAAGACTCCTCCATCAGTCGTACTTGCCTTGTCCATTTTGGTATCTATGTTTTTTCAGTGCCAAAAAAAATGTTTAGATGCCCAGAGCGGGTGGATGGCAAAAACAGTCAAGTTGCTTATCTTTGGTAAAGACTTATCTGGTAGATGTGAGAAAGTGCCATCTTTCTTGCATGGTATGCCCCCACTTTTTGCTAAATTGCTGAATGAACTTCGATTGAGTGTACCCTGGGTTCCTGCCAATCAGGTGCCCAGGGCCTATGTTCCTTCCTTAAACCACACAAACTCCAAATTGGCAAACCCTAGCCACATGTCAGCCCCTAGTAAATGGTACCCTAGGTACCCAGGGCCTTGTGGCCAGGGAAGGCCTCTAAGGGCTGCAGCACTCATTGTGCCACCCTCAGAGGCCCTGTACCCTTACACACACACTGCCCTTGCAGGCTGAGTGTCTGGGTGCAGGACAAAACAAAGAGTCGACATGGCACACATCACTGTGTACCATGCCCATCACCTACACTGCCAAGGCATATGTCAGCCACCCCTCTAGCTGGGTGCATTACGCCTATGGTGTGGGCACAGGAGCAGGAGCCCTGTGCCCCTACAGTACCCGGGTCCATTCCTGAGCACTGTAAGTGCAGTGCTGTCATTTAAGAGTACATGGTGCTGAGAGCTTGTCAAACACGAGCTCCACAGCACCATATTGGCACCACTAAAGCCTGGGAAGTTTGGTATCAAACTTCTCAGCACATTGAACCCACACTGATGCCAGTGTAGGATTTAATGTACTAAGCACCCCAGAGGGCATCTTAGAGATGCCCCCTTACAGCTAACTTACAATCCACGTCTGCTCTGAGGCTGCCCGGGCTGCCACACAGCAGACACGTTGCTGGACCCCTGGGTGGGAGAGCCCCTGCTCTCCCGGGCCTGCAACAATGCACATCCTGGGTGAGGTGAGAAATCTCCTCCCCCAGGATGAGCAAAGGGAAGCTTCAAAGGCAGGCCGCCATTTGGAGTTTCCCCAGGCCACTGCAACCCCCCACTCTGGCGGGAAGCTTGGCCGGAAACCCCATACAAGGACAGGGGATGTGCCAGCCTGCCCACCCCACCCCTCAGGTGGGGGAGGCGAGGTGAAGCACATCTCCGGGCTCTCGCCATCTTGAAGATGGGAGGCCCTACCCTATCAGGATTAGGCTACTGACCCCTCCCACAGGAGAGAGGCAGGATAGGGGGTGTACCCACCCCAGGACAAGGACCCATTGGTCCCTGGCCTTCACCTACCTGTAACGCCCCTAAATCTAGTATTTAGGGGCACCCTGAACCTTCCTTCCTTAGATTGCAGATAGAAAACTACAAGAAGAGCAAGAAGAACAAAGACCTGCCCTGCAGCTGCTAAAAAGAGGAGAAGACACCAACTGCTTTGGCCCCAGCCCTACCGGCCTGTCGACTCTCGAACCTGCACCAGCGCGGCATCCCTCGTGGCCAGCAACCTCACCAACCCCGGAGGACCTGGCTACCTTTTAGCTCTAAGCCCCTGGGACTCCCACGAGTAGAGGCTCTACTCAAGAAACCTATTTGCTATCCCTGGCACCAGCCCGGGACCGCGGACCCAACACACTCTGCACCAGCCAAGCCTGGCCCGTGCCGGAGTGGACAAAGACCCAGAGGACGACCCCACGGCGACTGTGACCCAGAGTCCGGCACCCAAGGACCCCCCTCGACATCCTGGAAGAAGCCTGCAGCCTCAGAACCAAGTGCCACCCCAGCCGCGATCAACCAGAGGGTAAGATTCCCGACGTCAAAAGGCACCCCTGCACCCGGCGCCCTGCGACCCCCTGTGCCCAATCCCGGGGTACCCACCTAACCTACAACTACCCAACTTACCTCTCGAAGTGGTGGTGGCACCTGAAACATCCTCGTCCCCGAGCCTGCAGCCTCTTTCCAAACCGGAACATTCCCATTGATTTCCATTGAGCGCCCTGAGGCTCAAAAGCACCCTGCACCCAGCCGCCCGAGTGGCCCTGGCAGTGCCCTCTCTACACTAACCTACTTCCCCACTTGCCCTGAGTAAGTGACCAGGAGCCCAGCTCCCACAGCCGCGTGGCTTGCCAGACAGCAGCCACCAACCAAGGCCCCCCTATCCCTCATAGGATAACATTGGGCCCAACTCTCTCTGCACCCGGCCGTCCTGAAACCGCTGAGGGTGAACCAACTGTACCTACCTGACACTGGGGGACCCCTGAGTCTATGCCCGGAATTTCAACTCTGCCAGTCGAGTACTTACCCTTAAACCGCTAACTTCATTTTCCTCATAGGGTAACATTGACTGGCTTTTTCTTCAAAAATCTTCTAAGTGTGAACTTTTCAAAACTGCAAAAATTCACCAAAAATCAGCCAAGTGACAAAAACGAATGTACTCACCTGCTCCTAGGTGAGCTCCCAGTGCTGGATCTTGGTGCCCAGCCCTGACTCTGAAAAGTGTTCACAACTATACTTACCTCTAACTCATTTTTCTCCCATAGGAAACCATTGTCAGCTTTTCTGTGAAATTTCTTATAAGTGTCTATTTTTGCAAATTTGAAATATTCTTTTAAAATCGTACCAATTCTGCAAACGAAATTACTTACCTGCTTTTGATAAGGACCCCAGTCCTGGGTCTAAGCACCCAGTCCTGGATTACTAAAGTAACGATAAAGTACTCTACCTGCAATGTGAATTTCTTGCCATAGAGATCCATTGAATGTTTTCTTTGAAATATTTTCTAAGTGCTAACTTTTGAAATAGCTAAATATTATTTAAAAATCATTACAGTTATTAAGTCGACTTTCATCACTTGATTCTGAATACTGACCCAAGGCTGGTTCTAGGAGCCAGACCTGGAATTCCAAAAGTAATCTGAAAAGTAATTTATTACAAATAACCTGAATTTACCATTGAGCTCAATGCATTGTTATGTTTAGGAAATAGGATTGTTTATTGCAACCAACTGTGACTGTTTACACAAATTTATTGCTTAAGACAAAAGTATTTATATTCAATCTCTCATTCTGAGAAAGTATATTTTTACCCCCTTTGTGGTTCTAAAAATAAAACAAGCATATATTTTATATATATAAACCATTGGCCTAGAGTTCAGTTATTGAGTGTGTGAAACCATTTGCTGACTGAGTGTGTACAATAAATGCTTTACACTGTCCTCTGGTACTGCCTTACTGCTCGACCAAGCTACCACTTTTGAGAGTAAGGTCATACCTAACTTTGACCTCTATCAGCCTCTGGGGGACTGTGGACTCTGTACACCCTGTACCTATTAGGGAACAGTATATACAGAGCCACTTTCTCACAGTAGAGACATGACCTAGGTGCAGGTTCCTTACCTTTGACTGGATCCGGAAGGTTTTTCTTTGAGCAATACCCCAGCACACCAGTAGGTGGCGGTCGGTCGGCTCGGCATGATATCGTCTGTGGAATCCGCGCCATAAGTGACGTTCGTGTCACCTATTTAGGCGCCACTTCAGCGTGCTCTTATCAGTTACTTTTTACGGCTTTCCAAGCCAGCAGCGCAGAACCATGAAGTGTGCAGACCTTGGTGTGGTTTGGAAAAACTAGGGCTCTGAAAGAGATCAGCCCTGACCCTAGAAACCTGTGCGCAGTGCGGGGAAGATGAGTGAGTCGGTAAGGAATCTGCAGCTAGATCATGTTTCTACCAGATAAGGCGCTACCAAAGGTAAGTAACTTGTCCATCTGATAGCGACATCCAGCCGCAGATTCTTTACCTTTGAATAGATACCAAGCAATACTCCGGACGGACTGCGGACAAGTTAGATTAGAGAATCCTTCAGAACGGAGGGGCCAAAATAGCGGTCCCTGTAGACTTGGCTGTCCAGGCAGTGATGCTTGGTAAACGTGTGCAGGGATGCCCACGTTGCCACCTGACAGATTTCCAGGACTGAGACTCCACGGTGCACAGCAGTAGTAAACAGCCTTAGCTCTGGTGAAATGAGTCCTTAAGCCTTCAGGAGGCTACTTCTTTGCCAGAGCACAGCAAATCTTGATGCAGAGGATGACCCATCATGAGATGGTCCTCTTCTGTACTGCACAACCTTTATCCGCTCCAACGTACCCCAAAAAGAGTTTGTTGTCCACCCGGAACACTTTTGTGCTATCACGGTACAACAACAATGCTCTTTTTGGGTCCAGACGGTGAAGTCGCTCCTCTTAATTAGAAGGGTGCGGAGGAGCGTAGAAAGTGGGCAAGGTGACAGATTGCCCCACATAGAATGATATTACCACTTTCTGAAGGGAAGAGGCCTTAGTGCGAAGCAGCAACTGGTCAGGGAAGATCATCAAAAATGTACTATAAAGCCTGCAGCCTGCTCACCCTCCTGGCAGATGAGACTCCCACTAAATAGACTGTTTTGATGATGAGCAGCCGCAAGGGGCAATTTATGCAGGGGCTCGATTGGAGTACACATCAGGAATGTGAGAACCAAATTAAGGTCCCACTGAGGCATAATGAAAGGGGCAGGTGGGAACATATGTACAAGGCCTTTGAGGAATCTATGTAAAGTGGGTGACTTAAATAAGGAGGGTTGGTCTGGCAGCCTCAAGAAAGCAGACAGATACCCTTTCAGTCTGAGCAAGGGTCAAAATAAAAAGCAAATCATCAGAAGGTGTCAATAGACTTTTCTGAACAATATATTACTAATTTGTTCCATTAGCAGACGTACACTGTCTCAGTGAAGGAACGCCTGGTTGCCAAAATAACATTACAAACGTCTGGAGGAAGGATGAATGCTATCAACTGCAACCACTCAATCTCCGAGCAAGGAGTAGAGTTAACAGGTTTGGGTAAAGGACCTTACCCTGCTGCTGCAACAGAAGATCCTACCGAAGAGGCAGCCTGAGCTAAGGATCATTGCTCATTTGGAGAAGCTTGTGATATCAAACTCTCTGAGCCTAGTCCGGAACCACGAGAATGACTTGGGGCCAGATGCTCCTGATCTTCTGGAGTGCTCTGGGCAGAAGTGGTATGGGCGGAAAGGCATACAGGAGGACTGAGCTCCACTCAAGACGAAAAACGTCTCAGAGCGAGAGTCGCCTGGGAAAGTCCAGCACGCACAACTGCTGACATTACGCTTTCTCGATGGAGGCGAACAGATCTAATTAAAGCTCTCCCCACTGCTGAAAGAGACCTTGCACCACCTCCGGATGGAGTCGCTATTCGTCAACCGCTAGACATCAACGGCTGAGTTCGTCCGCCCTAGTGGTCAGAGAACCTGCCATGTGATGAACCACCAGGGATATGCCCTGCTGTTCCAGCCAAGTCCAGAGACTCAGGGCCTCTTGGCACTGGTGTTGTCCTTGGACACCTGCACTAGCTTCCCCTTGATGGGGGTTAGAAAGGCTTTCAATGCCAAACAAATCGCTCAAAGCTCCAGCATGTTGATATGGAGTCCAAATTACACCGGAGATCAGAGTCCTCCGATCTCCACCTCTCCCTGATGGCCACCCCATCCCAGGAGTGATGCATCTGTCACTACTGGTTGGGGAAGGTAGAGGGGTCTGCCTGTGATCCACACACAGTTTGTCAGCCACCACTGCAGGTCTCGTGCAGTGCCCTCCGAGATCTGACCATGTCTGAGAGATTCACCTGATGCTGCACCCACTGGAACTTCAGGTCCTACTGCACAGCCTGCATATGTCATCTGGCAGGTGTTACTAGCAGAATGCAGTAGGCCATGAGGCCCAGCAGCCTCAGAGTCAGTCTCACCGCAATCCAGGATAGAAGCTGAAATATCGGAATCATAGCCTGAATATCCTGGACTCGCCACTCGGGAGCATAGGCCTGAAACTGCACCATGTCCAGAATGGCTCAGATGAAAGGGAGCATCTGAGAGGGAGTCAAGTGTGACTTCGGCACGTTGATAGTGAACCCCAGAGAATGCAGGAGGTTCGCCGTACTCTGGAGGTGGGAGACAACTAATCGGGCGAGACCGCCTTCAGCGGCCAATTGTCGAGATAGAAGACTGGCACCCCTGATCTGCGCAAATAAGCTGCGACCACCTCCAACACCTTGATGAACACCCGAGGGGCACTGGTAAGGCTAAAAGGGAGCGCAGTGAACTGAAAATGCTTGTGGCCAACCATAAAATGTAGGTAGCGCCGATGGGCAGGCAGGTTGGGCATGTGAAAATAGGCATCCTGCAAGTCCAACGTTACCATCCAGTCTACGAGGTCCAGGGCAGACAGGACCTGAACTAATGTGAGCATCTTGAATTTTTCCTTTTTGAGGAAGTAGTTGAGGGCTCGCAGGTCTAGGATGAGATGATTGCCCTTGTCCTTTTTCGGAACCAGTAAGTAACGGGAACACCACCACAGCCTACTTCTTGCTTGCACCGGAACCCTCTCTAAGGCTCCCTTAGCCAAGAGAGTCAACTTCCTCCCGGACTAAAATCAAATGATCGTTCGTCAGCCAGTCGTAAGATGGAGGCATGGATGGTCTTGAAAGGGAGGTAGTAGCACCATCGGACTATCTGGAGGACCCACCTTTCCGATGTAATGTGATAGCAGATCCTGCCACCCATGTTCTGGTGGAAGGGCGATACTAGGCGGGCTTGGAGGCTGAAGGTGCTGGGGAGAAGATGGGTTGGGGAGGTGGTGGTGGGTGTAGGAGGGCGGGGGGGGGGGGGGGGGGGGGGGGACACATATGCTTGGCCGTTTGACCAGACGGCTGGCCTCCCAACCCAAGTGGTCGGAACGAGCCACGCAGGGGTTGTGGGTAAAACGGCCAAATAAGCATGTAGTGTTTACCCTCCCGCAATGCAAGGCTTGCGGAAGAAACCTTTTTCTTTCCCCAACTGTCCAGCCTCTTGGATTCCCTTTCCTGGGGAGCAGAAGGGAATGCGCCATGAGACGTAGAGGCTTAGACGACCAAGGGTAGGGTGTGTAGTGAGGTAGTTTGGGTCACCCGAACAAAGCAAACACAAAGGAGATGATATACGGAGCACTGAAACTTTTTAGACACTCACCCCCCGTCACAGATCTGGGTTGAATCCATCATCGTTCTTTAGCTTTGTTTGACCTAAGTTGGCAGGGTATGTATGCCCAGACGTGGGTCCCTTGCTCACTTTGCCCCTGGTTTCAAGCTAGTCTGGCTGACGAAGGGTGTTACCCTGAAACCGGTCCCAGTATGCTTGTTTCCCGTCCAGGGAAGACCTGGCTTGGCAATTAGAGCTGGACTGTTCCCATAAGGAACAGGGTCACGACTGATTTGCATATGGCTGGGTCTGAACTGGGGTGGCAAAGTGAGCTAAAGAACGATCATGGATTCAACCCAGATCTGTGGCTGGGGTGTATGAAAGGTTTCAGTACTCCGTCCATCATCTCCTTGTGTTTCCTATGTTTACACTTCAAGCAAAACTACACTGTTGTGTCCCTGTTTGACCTCTAAAAGACAGCAGGAAGTATAAATCTGAGTGGTATTAAGTTAGCCTAATAAACTGCTTAGTTTGTGGTCCAACAAGTTAGTATGCCCCTGACAGTGTATGTGCTTCCAAACCTGATGAGGGAAACACAATCAAAAGCGGACATCTACTTTGTGGCACATTATGGAAGGTGAAACACCAACATCATGAATCATTCTAACACCCAAATAAGCACATTCAATTAAAATAGATGCTGTTTACCCAACAATTAGATGGTTGGACGATGCAGAGTATGTGAACCTAACTAGCCTCACAATGCAAAGACCAAGGTCACCCTTGACCTCGTAAAGTAGAGGGCTCACACATCATACCATGCCTTAGCAAGTAGAAGGGGCTAATTTAGAAGATAGCCTTGTGAAGTAGCAAAAGGTCCATTACCTTCAGCAACAGGAGAATCCACATCAAGCCTTGAAGCTGGGAAGGGAGGAGGATACCTTGTGAACAGGTCAATATCCTCATATCCAACAGTATATTCACCACTTACCTGTTTCTTCTGCCTCATGATTTCCAGTTTTTGTGCCAGTTGTATCTGTCTCTGACGTTCTGCCTCTTCTGCTGCACGGCGAAGCTTCTCCTGATGTTCCTCCCGGAGGGCATTCAGAGCTCCACGGGCATCGCGGATCTGCGCCAGCTTGTCTTGAAGGCTTTCATAGTACACTAAAGGGGAAGAGAAAAAGCACAGATCACAAACCTCCATAACATACCACATATCAACAGTCCAGTTTCCTACTACACCGAAGCCTCCTCTTCCCTACTTCTACCACAAGTACATACAGCGGCGCTCATCCAATTGGTTGAGTAGTTCCAGTAGCTCGGGGTGCATATTGTTGATAGACTGGAAAAGGGACAGCACCGCAGAATCGTTAGTGATGCTTCGGCCTCTCATGTGGTTGCTCCTCATACGGTTGACAAAAGTGGTGACTGCATTCTGCAAGGCCTTCAAGAATTGATCATGGTTCTCTTCTGAATCTCCATTCTGGTACTGCTGCTGGAGGGAGAGAATAAATTAGGAGCAGGGTCTAATTAATGGAAGGAGAGGAGATGTGATGATGTCTAAGCTGCAAGGGTTGTGGAAGTGTGTAGTTAAGTGGTCAGGACATCTTGTAGTTATGATAGGTGTGCTAACAAGAGTATACTGAGCACAGGCTTGTGCTGCTGCTGGTCGTGGTGAAGGGGGGTAATGAGGTGTGCTAACAAGAGTATACGGAGCACAGGCTTGTGCTGCTGCTGGTCGTGGTGAAGGGGGGTAATGAGTATGACAGGGTGCTGCTGCAATGGAGGGCGGGTTGAGTGAGAGGTGAATATATTGCAGGTTCAGATCCAGCAACTGAGATATTAAGAGATTAGAACTTGGCCATATACTGCTGCTGTGGAGTAGGATGTAGAGAAGACATGCAGGCCCAGGTATTGCTGCATTAAGTAAAGACTGGAGAAAATGGTCAGGGTGAGCACACGCCATGGCACTGCTGATGGTGTTGGGGGGGTGGGGGAGGGAGAATGGAAGGTGCTCATGTAGATTTAGTACTGCTTGTGGAATGGAAGTAGGACGTGAAGCAGGCTTGGTATTAAAGCTTAGAAGGAGTGTACTGCCTCAACAGGTTGGAGAGGGAAATGAAGCGGGCCAAGCAGGACTTGGTACTGGTGCTCATAAGTGAAAGACCGGTATGATGGAGTGTGGGCTGGTACTACTGCTAGATGGTTGAGGGGAGGTAAGTGGAAAAGTCAAACAAGAGTCTGATATTACTCCTGAAACTAACATTTATTCAAAGATTTTTCAGAATTTGGGCTCCTGCCCAACTATTGAGCATACATGACAAACATCTGTTCCCAGACAAAGGGGCCCAATTCAATGTTGAGTCATGCTTTACTTAGGTTAAAATGGGTCAGCTACAACTTGCCTCCCAGAGGTGCAAGGAATAATTCATCACCCGGATGAGCAAAATGCAGTTGACCAAAACATTGACAATCCCTTACCTCCACGACATTAACCACGGTAACGGGCGGCACATGGACCTCCCCCGTAACAGCAATTGGTTCAGTGATCATGATAGGTGCAGGGGCGGAAGGAGTGGGGCTCTTACGAACTTCCTCCTGCTTCTTTTCCCAGTAATTCCTATTCAAATACCGAGCCAGCTGAGAAATAGAAAGGAAATCAAGATATGGTCATATAAGCAGACAGAGAATAGAGACTGGCTTTCAAAAACTAGCTTAAGACTAGCCAGAGCCAGAAGTGTTACCTCACCACAACTTACCTCGGGGTCAATATCCTCAGCTAATGGAGCAGATGAGTTCTAGAGAAACAGTGAAAGAAGTGTATGAGTCAATTTAGGAAAAGATACAATTCCAAGAACACCATCTGCTTCAGTCATTCCTCTCACAGATAGAGCTACCTCACTAAGGAACCCCACTCATCTGACAGTAGCACACATGGCTTTGAAATCCTGCAACCTCCCTTGACATGCACACTTTAAAGTGGATTAGTATATTTCGCTCACAAAGTAGATAGATTCTCGACTTTTAACACTCATCCCCCTTTCCATTGGATTCAATTTCAGGATTCCTGCCACTAGTAGTAGATATAGGTTAAACAAACACAAGTAATAAAAACAGAACACAGGAAATGTGGCATGAGCAGTGTGACAAAGGGTGAAATGATGTTAACAAAAAAAAGTAGAGGTTGCAAAGGGACGATGGTGAAGGTAAGCAAGACACAGATGAGAAGAGTAGCACCACGTTGAAGCTTACCACAGGAGAGGAGTAGAGTGTCCCAGCAGTGGGAGTGGAGGTGGTGCTGGCAACAGGCTCTGCTTTTGGATACATAGGATAGGTGGTCTTCTGTTTCTAGAAAAATAATGACCAGGCAAGCATTTCAGTCTTCACAAATGCACTTGAGGATAAATTGAGTACAAGACTTAGGTTAAAGATCAAACACACTGGTTCCATGTTTTAAGAAAATATTTATCCCAAACCAGCCAATCTCATGTGCCATCTCACTTCCTTCAAGTCTCACCCCTGTTTCTTTAGAACACCAGAACAGTGATTCATTTGAACTGGGATGGAGCTGTGAGGAAAGTAAGTGGGCTGCTGTGGGTAGAAAGGTTTATGGATTAAGAGTACCCTTTTTGGGATACTGGAAGAGTCACTGGTTATTGTGCAGTATACTTTGAAGAAGTGGTATTTACTAATAGTGTCCAAGGGTCATGAAAACTACTCTACTCCAAATCCACTCAAAAATGGAAATCAAGTTCATCTCTTTGGGCATTTGACTCTCTCTAGGCATTAAGTGCAAGCAATGAAAGGTTACAGCTAATGGTGGTAGGGGTTGGAACTATGGTACAGTACGGCAACGTAAATAACACTCAGTGTCCCACATAAGTGTCCAGTTGGCACTATACCTATTAAGAAAAGTAGGACTCATTGTGCCATAAGAGGGTTATGATTCCTTAACCTTTGCAACCCAGGTCTGCAGTTTCAACTTGAGCCTTGTTCCCATTATTGCCAATTTCATCTTAGTTTGTTTGAACCACTTTGTTACTTCCAGATGAACCTGCCAGCTCCAGATTTCCTTGTTCTGTCCTAGATAGGTTTATAAGAGTACTATGCTATGTTAAGCTACTTACTGTCTTTCTCTGGCATCATTGTGACCTTATTCTTCATCTTGTTCTGAATTAATGTGTTGCTGTAGCTCGTTGACTTTTCACCAACCCTGCTTCTATCTGCTAAGAAATCAGGAACTGCTTCTGGGAATGGAGTGTAGCTCTCAATTAGGTTCAGATCTTTTGCATTCTCCGACTTTGGGAACTATCCACTGTTTTAAAGTAATTTTTGTGTGTTTGTAATTGTTGACAAACTGGTTTCAAGTGTGGTCTAAACACCCTGAGAGCTTACCACTGTTGTGATCAACGGGCGTGTGTGTAAACACTTGATCCTTTTCTAATTGCATAGCACTTTTAAATATAGCCTCTCTACAAATGAATACTCTGCCTGAAGCCATAATAAATTCATAAAAGTGTGACTTGATTTTTTTGGCCCCTGTTCATTACTCCATTTAAATACTACAGTGCAAACACTATCAAACCTTTTTCTTAATGTGCTGCCTACTCAGGTTTGACTTAACCTCCTATCACAACAGTATACCCCTTAAGTGTCTTTCTCGCAAAAAGTATCCCCTTACACCACTAGAAGCAGGTCTTCCAATTACACACAAGGTTGCACTGGGCACAATTGGTGGAATACGCTGAGTGACTACTGCTGCATCACAAACCCTGCTTATCCACGACACCCACTTACCGAACGTTCCTTCTCCTCTGCTTCAGACTGCGAAAGGGCAATGGCCAGCTGAAGCTCTTCTTCCTCCTGGAGTGCTGCTTCATCCCTCTTTGGTGGTGTCTGAGCACAGAATATAGAGACAATTGCTTAGCTAGGCCATGAAAGAATCTGGAGTACTGCCGAGTGTTAAGAAGAAGGCAGAAGTGACTTAAATGTGCACACCAACGAGAAAACAAAAAGTTTGCTAAGGGAAACACATAGTGAACCTGCATGCAGCCCGTGACATTCAGATATGTACATTAGCTATAATCCCACATGCTGAATAAAGTGCCTATGTACCACCTCCAATACTAGACGGTTAACCATTCACACGGTCCAGTCTCACAGTGAAGTGAGCACATTCATCTACACTGGCCACGATACCACAACCATACAAGACAAGTGGACAGGAAGACAGAACATACAGACACACCCAAACTCTACCACCGCCGCCTCCCCACTTGATTCACACAGACCTATAAGTACACACATGTATGCATAAAACCCCTTTAAAAATGTCCCAGCAGTTCAAATTGTCATCTACTGGCAAATCCTGAGATACACAAATAGATACTGTAACCCTTAGTAATACAGCCAATTAAATAACAAATGCACCACCTTCAGATAGCCTAAATACACACAGGATATATGGAAACCCATTCATACAGCCTAACATTTACAATAACACAGGTAACCACATTTGCATACATCCACACAAAAAAACTCAGATAAATCCATAACCATTCATTGCCCTCCACAGGTACACACCTACTTATTAAGGCCCAGTTAAATCAATATATATATGCACAGCTCTAGGGAAATAGGTGCACACATTTTCACAGACACACACCAATAGACTATCATCAATTTACATAGATGTAGATGTACACTCTTACAGAGCCACAAATGTACAGCACTGCTTGTACATCCATTTATAAAGCCCCAAGCATAACAGTTCTAACACCTACACATACAAACCCAACCACGGAGGCATACTGTGACGTGCAGTCATACACACCATACATACACACAGCTCAAGACAGCTACATATACAGCCACTCTCAAATACTCATACATGCATGCATTCATTCATTCAGGCAAAGGACTACAAACATTTGCGGAGCTCCAAATAATTAAACGGACAGCCCCTGAACCAAATTGATGTTCTGTATGTACAGCACCTCACTGAAAAACCAATTAGAAACATTCACACACAATAACACAGCCATTGTACATCCCGAGGTACATGCACATTTACTCCTGCAGAACTAAATTAACACAAATTGATGCACAACCGTACATAGAGATAGGACACAATAACAAACAAGGGTAAATAGCACAGGAACTAAAGAAATCTCAATAAGCATCAATCCAGTGCTAAAGGTCACTTTGTAAGAATGAAACAGAGTTCCTACGTGCATCAATGTGTGGAAGAACTACTCTCGGAATCGAAGATGTAGAAGATTGTTGAGTCATGCTCGCATGTCCATAATGAGACAGTGTGGTTCTTTGTATATGAGCGCAAACTGCTTCACATACTGTGTTTTGGCAGGAATATACTGCTTGTCTAGGAAACTTTAACTGGAAATGCACAGACAGCGTCTTTGTGACCTAAATCTCTGGCGGCAGACAAGCCGTTGGTTAAACAAGACCAGAGAGTGAGATTTTTTTTCTTTTGTAGAGTTTTATATAGTGCGAACTAGACCCGAAGGTATCAGAGTGCTTTACATGAGCACCAGTTATGTTACAGACGCACACATTTATTTTTGTCAGGTACGGGGAGATTAAGTGATTTGCCCAGATTCACAGAATGTTGAGCGCCCCTGCCTAGACTCGAACCGGGGTCCCCTGCTCCGAGGTCGACTGCCCTAGCCGTTAGGCCACCTTCTCTCCCCAGAGTGATGGAGTGGGTAAAGAGAGTCAGTTTATCCCCGACACCAGCCGCAAACAGAGAAAGGCAGGTCCTTATTAACAGAGAGCCCTGAATGAGGCAACAGCAGTCAGGAGCTAGCTCGCAGAGAGGTGAGGATTCTGGCACTCAGAGGGTAAAGGTGCAAACGACATGCTGTAGGAACCAAAGGTAGAAGAGGAAAAATCCTAGCAAGGAGAGATTGTTGCAGAGAAAAGCATGTGGAGCCACCCCAAGATGGACCAGGACAAGAGTAAAGCATGTGGCTGAAAGGTGACCAGAAAGTTTGAAAAAGAAAAAAATCAGAACAAAGGTCTGGCTCTTCGAGTGAGGGGACAAGCAAGAGCTTTAGAGGTAAAATGTAGGCATGAGAAGACCTTCAGAAAAAATCAGACACTGAAAATAGGTCCCACGAGCATGCAGAAATAGAATTTAAAGGTCAGAGACTGATAGAAAATGCAATGACCCACCAGCAGGCCAAAGTAGAGGGGAAGGGGGTGGGCTGGGCTTTAACAGGGGAAGGCACCCATCAGGAAAACCAGCCTAGCAAAGTGCACTACACAAGAGTGATAGAGGTAAGGCATTAGTAACCTGGAGAGCTCACGGATATTAGCAATGTCTAAGAGCACAAGGTATATCAGGACTGAAGGGGAAACAATTTGGGGCACCAGAGTTCCCAGGGACGAACATCCGATTTGTGAGTGACTTATTTATTGCAAAGACCCTTGGGACTTCACACGATCACTGTTAGTATTGTGCTGGAGTTGCAGAGTTAATCCATTAAACTGTGGGGTAAACTTACTACCATTTTGGTATTCACAGAAGGCACTTACTCATTTCGGTATTCACAGAAGTAAGGAGTCCTAACTTTAGGACTCCTAAATGCCTTCTGTGAATACCGAAAGCCTTAAAATTAGGATTTTTCTCAGTTTAGTAGTAGTATAGTTAGGACTCCTAACTTTAGGACTCCTAAATGCCTTCTGTGCATACCGAAAGCCTTAAAATTAGGTTTTTTTCTCAGTTTAGCAGTAGTAAAGTTAGGAGTCCTAACTATACTACTACTAAACTGAGAAAAATCCTAATTTTAAGGCTTTCGGTATTCACAGAAGGCATTTAGGAGTCCTAAACTTAGGACTCCTAACTTCTGTGAATACCGAAATGAGTAAGTGCCTTCTGTGAATACCAAAATGGTAGTAAGTTTAGAATTTTGTCTTAAGTTAGTTCTGTGAATCGGGCCCTAGACCTTTATTTTCTCTATGGGTGGATGAAATATATGTGGGTTCTATCGTTTCAGGAGGAAAGTGCAAAGTTTGTGGGTTGTAAGGCTTAACATAGGTGGTGCAAGGTATATGGGTTCTAAGGCGTCAAATAGTGAGCATAAAGTATGCGATTAATATGGAGTTAATTAAAGGATCTGTGGGGGTCTATGGCTGTATTATAGGAGAGGAGTATATAGCCTGAGTTGTATGGTTAAGTGAATGATACAGTCTGTAAGCTTCATGAATGGGTGAGTACAAGATGTGTTAGTTCTAGGTCTTGAGGGAGTAATTGCACAAGGCATTTGGGTTTTACAGCTCCAGGGGGCGAGTACAAGGTATAGGTGCCATTGTTTCAGGCTTCTAGAAGAGACTGTGCTACATTTTCATGAAGGATACAAAATCCATGTGCATAGAATGTAAGAACTCAGTGTAAGCAGCATGTAACAAAAGCAAATACAAGGTTTTTGTGCTCTAGAACTTTGGTGGGCAAGTATAAAGTCGATGTTTTCTTGGTCTTCATGGGGCACATATAAGGTCTTTAAATACTATAGTGTCACGGAATGAATAAAAGGACTGTGGGTACAAGACCTTTAAGGGAGGAAAAGTAAAAGGGCCAAGTTCTACAGCTTCAAAGTTGAGCACATGCTTTTTGGGTACCACTGCTTGGATACAGTGAATATATGGTCTTTGGGTTCTAGGACTTCATGGGGCTAGAGGGTGATGGTCCAGTGGCATCAAGGGACCAATCCAATGTCTTTGGGCATAGTGCCTTCATGGGCCAAATACAAGGTCTGTGAGTTCTGTGGCTTTGCAAGGAGAGTATGAGGTCTGTGGGTAATAAGACAGGGAGGAACTGCACGGTTGTTGGGTTTTATGACTTCCTGGGGTAGAATAAGGACTTTATATACATACTACAGGTTCAGGGGGTTCACAGATGGCCTGTGAAATCAGGTTTGTGGATGCAGGGACTTCAGGTATGAATACAATATCTGTAAACTCAAAAGCTCCAGGAGAGGAGTAACAGGCATGTGTGGGAGGTGCAGAGAAGCTGATGGGTGAATATTCTCAAGCGTCCCTTACAGTAATTCTCACCTTTCGGCTGCTCTGAGCCTCTGTCCCTGCTGCTCCTTTCTCCTCTTCCCCAGCCTGGGTCTTATTCAAGATTCAAAAAACAAAAAGCAAAACACATAAGAAGGGCCCATACGCAGCCACACCAGCACACATGGGTGCTACGCTAGTCATGCAAGCAGCACACGGTGATATTTTGTTCCCATTCCTAACTTGCACCAGGCATCTCTTGCTTTTATAATACCCATTATCAATTCATCCCACTTCACACTAACCAAGTCCTTTGCTTATCCTACCCCCTAAAATAATTATGTGTGACCACTTCAATTACAACCTGTAAATGCTTGCCCTGCTGGTTCTTCTGTTAGTTCAGATTGTATTCCTCCAACATCTGATGCAGCTGCTACCTCTTCCCATTATCTGCAACCTAGTCAGGTTTAATTGCACTGGGAGAAACTACTACTTTGTTCCACTGTCGGGTGCAACTCCTACCACCTCAGATTATATCCCAAACTGACAGCAGGTACAGCTCCAGGTCTCCCATCATCATATGTAACTAATTCAGGCCCATCCCCTACCCTGGTCTGCCATCAGTTGCAACTACGTACGAGCGCAGGAGGTAGTCCTCTACTGTAAAAATGTACTGTCAGTTGTAACTTCTGTGTTGTGCTTTATCAGCTGTACCACATCAGTGTGACGTCCAAAATTCTGCCAGGAATTGTTGAAATTGCTCTTCCTGTCAAAGTCTTAGAATGATAAATGAATAAACCTGGTTCTCACCAACCACATTTGTCTGGTCATTCAGCTTCGCTGATCTAGCTTTCATGCGCAACCTTTCATCCACTTGTCCCTTCTTGTTAGAGGACACTCACAGTGGCACTGCTACCACTGCAAGACTTGTTATAAGATCTAGTTGCACCAATGCCACTAACTCCATTTTCAGCCATCCCACTTGCCCAACCTCACCACAACATACCAATAAACTAGTGGCTAACAAGACCAGATACCGTGACAGCGGGAAAAAGCTCAGAAGTGCACAGAGGAGACCAGAAAGGAAGGTACCATTATACAGAGCAGAGAAGTGAAGCAAGAGATTTTACTGTAAGTGAAGAAGAGCAGTTCATAAAGTGGCCATTACAGGGAGAAGAGTTTCTTAGCAGCTGGCTGCATTATTACCAATGCCTCTCAGCTGAGGAAGGGACAGCATGGTTACAGGAAGCAGGGTAAGCCAGGAAGGGTGCAGCATTGTTATGAAAAAGAGTAGCTCAGGAACAAAAAGCATGATTGCAAGGGGGAGCACCGAAGAAAGGGACAACATTGCTTTAAGGAGAAGTGACTAGGAAGGGTCATCATCATAACAGGAAGCAAAGGAGTGCAGGGAATGGCATCTTCAAAGGCAGCAGAGGAACGTAGAAGTGGTGGCATGGGTTATGGAGTACAGGAACATAGCACGAAATGTTGTTTGAAGGTTCAGGGGTGTGCAGAGAAGTACAGTAACATGTAGGCAGAAAAAGCTCAGGAAGGAGAGAGAAGTGTAGGCCGGAAGTGGTGGCAAGAGAAGTTCAGTAAGAGATGGAAAGGAGTTCAGGGAGAAACAGCATTTTTCTGGGAATTAGAGAAAGTCCAGTAAGGGGCTTATTTCAAGAAGTGGGGGGTGCAAAGTAAAGGGCTGCATTGCTATAGGGAGCACAGAAACTCAGGAAAGTGGGATCTATATTATTCAACAAGGTGTAAGAAAGAGGCAGCATAGTTATAGAGGAATGAAGTAGGTCACGAACAGGTGGTGCCGGTAAAAAGGAATGAAGCAGAGGAGCTCAGGAAGAGAGGACATATTTGTAAAAAGCAGAAGAGAACTAGAAGGTAAGACATCAATTTAAAGAGTAGAGGACTCATGGAAAAGACAATAGCCTAATTTCAACACACACTAGACCTATCAACTATTTCTTTAGACCATAGTTATTCATCTACGGAACTCAAAACATGCTTCCTTAGACTCTTTGTTTTAGACCAGAGAAACGTCTCTTACACTCATGACACTTTCAGCAGACCCATAACTGGCCTTTGTTAGTCATGAAGTCTTGTAAAATCATCCAAGGACAACACTACTGCTCCTACATCAAGGTCTGTCAATGAGAGATAGCTCTCCTATGCAGGCATGTGTTATCTCAGCCAATATGATTTTGCCTGATTCCAGTAAACATGACGTACCTAAACAACATTCATTACAAAGTGACATTTATCACTAGAGAGACACAAAGAATCAGGCAGAATGCTCACCTGAGACTGTTGGGAAAGGGGGCTTGTCAGGTATTCTGGGGGCAGCTCAGAGCCAGAGACCGGTTTACCATCAACTTTCCTAAAGAGAAGAAAAAACATTTGTTTCACAAAACATTTAATCAGAAGGAAGCGTAGGGGTATGTGAGGCAGACAGACTAGAAAGGTCAAGGCAAAGGCAATATTTGGAAACAGTGGGAAATCGAAAGATACCCTGCATAAAAAAACCACAAAAAATTATACAGAGGGCAGATGATAGAAGTGTATACACAATAGGGTAGAACTACATTTGTGGACACCATCATTTGCTGGCTAACACAAAATGTATAGTTTGCTGGAAATAAGTCATATTGAGGTATCAGAGAATAAAGATCACCATCAGAGACTTCTACTCGTAGGCCTTCATTTTGAGCCACCCCATAACACTGATGAGGTCCCAGCTTTGCCCCATCAGAATGATGAGATCTGTGTGAACACTGCGGTTCCATTTACTGTTAAAATCTCAGAGTTAACCTTCTTAGAATAATGAGAAAATATGGAGCGAGTCACTCAGATTTACAAATAATTCCTAATGTTTCTGGGGAACCTTAGGGTTACACTTGCAATCCTTGTCAAGGGGAATTGGTCTCTTGTGGGGGGAATTGAGGGTGGCAGAGAGAGACTTAAAGGGAAGTAAACGGGCCACCTCTAATGAGGGCTACATCTATTCTTCTGTGGGTGGTTAACCAGGGAGTAGTTGTAGGATTAACAGACTACCAGCTAGCTGCCATCAACCTTCAAGGTTTTGTGTTGGGTGAGAATTTTCAGAATGTTTCTTACAGGATGGGCCATAAGACTAGGGTCCCTGCATAGCCTGAAGATAACCTTCTACGAAAAGAGAGATGGTTTCGGATGACTACATCTGAGTGTTAATTATTCTGAAGGACCATAAGGATTAGTTACTTACCTGTAATCCTAGTTCTCATCCAGGGGTATACTCAAAGTCATAATCTATGAATAATCCCCGCCCATGTGCGGGATCCCGGAGCATATAGAAAATACATATATATACATATGTGAAAACATATACATGCAGCCTAAAAATGTTCAAAACATGGCAATGCTGTAAATTACATATGTTTGCATAGTAGTGCCCCCTAACCCGTAAGGAAAAAAGGAAGCATCAGGCAAATTATAACACAGCACTGCTTTATTGTCATAAAGCAACTTGTAATTGTAAGCATTCGCCAGTAGGCTGCAGCAGAGTATCAAGAAACAAAACGGACACCTTGCCTTTGAGGCATTAGAGTAGGGGGACCGTGCCTTTAAGACCTGCATGAGACCCCTTGCTCCCATGATGCATTACAGGTGGCAGTTGGGCCAGTTTTTTCCGGCTCCTTCTGTGAGGATCCTGGAGCTTGAGCTCTTCAGTTTTTGACTGAAATTTTGGAAATTACAGCTTTTTCAAGCATTTTTCGACTTTTTCTGCCTTCTGGGCGCTGATTCTGCTGGTTTCCAGTAACATTTCGAATTGGGAGCAGGGGGTCTCATGCAGGTCTTAAAGGCACGGTCCCCCTACTCGAATGCCTTAAAGGCAAGGTGTCAGTTTTCTTTGTCTCTTGATACTCTGCTGCAGCCTACTGGCGAATGCTTACACTTACAAGTTGCTTTATGACAATAAAGCAGTGCTGTGTTATAATTTGCCTGATGCTTCCTTTTTTCCTTACGGGTTAGGGGGCACTACTATGCAAACATATGTAATTTACAGCATTGCCATGTTTTGAACATTTTTAGGCTGCATGTATATGTTTTCACATATGTATATATATATATATCTATGTATTTTCTATATGCTCCGGGATCCCGCACATGGGCGGGGATTATTCATAGATTATGACTATTGATGAGTATCCCCTGGATGAGAACAGTATGGTCTTGCCATGAGTTTCTACCTTAGTTAAGTAAGTAGAATAAATTATGAGATTAGTGCTAAATAGTAAATAGAGGCAGAAAATAGGGGAGCTACCTTAGTGGCAATAACAGCATGGGCACAGGTTAGATCTGCTTCAAGTTGTAGCTCTGAGTGCATGGATAGTTGCAACTCCAAAAGGTTGCCCTCAAGCCAACCAATGCCATACAATACTTATTTTGGGGCTCATTCAGGAAAACAAAATGCGCCTGCACTTCCTAAACTCACCCACAAGACAATGGAAGGGGAGTCACACCATGAGATAGCAGACCTTCCTATACAATGATTTTCATGGGGTGAGGGATAGAGCAGTCTGACCTGCAGCGGACAGTCCACATGACAGTCCATATACAGATAGGTTGTAATGCTTTACTTGAAGAACTGGGGACAGCACTGAACTAAATGTGTGCTGACAGATCTTCAGGACTGGGGACAGCAATGAAATAAACCTACTTGTTGAGCTGCTCGTAGCATGGTTCACAGACCCGCACTTCCTTTTCAATGCCAAACTTGGGAATGGTTGAGTACTTGGAAGAGCATTTCCCACAGAAGATCTGACCACACGCACGGCAGTGATGCTGCAAACAGAAATAGAAATGCATCTTGGAACAGTTGGTTATATGTCAGACGGAAAAACAAATAAATTACAGACAAGCATTCTCAAACTAAATTAATATCAAGACTCAACCCACTAACAAGAAATGGCTCAGGCTTTGTTCTTGTGGCAGAGCAAAGAACATCATCAAAAGCAAACAAAGGAACATTATTCCACGAGAAAAATTGAAGTGAAGAACAGATACAAATGGAGACTAGGGACAACCATGGCATCAGACACACTGTTTGAGAGCCTCAGAAGAGTGGGCAGTGGAGAGACTACAGTGACTGGCTACACTCACCTTACGAGTCACAACCCCAAACTGGACTCTGCACCTATGGCAATCCTCTGCGTCGACCCAATCTGGAGCCTTTTGGAAAGAGGAAAGGAAAACTAAATCAAGATGCAGAGCAAAACTTTCAGTAATCAGAGAACTGATTGAAATCTAGGTCCAACAAAAAATCAGAGAGCACTTTTCACAGTCAGACAGGAGAACATCAGATAACACTTCCACATTTCAGGACTAGGAAACAGTGTACAGCCTTCTTACTGTCACACCAGTAGAACCAAGGCAGTATCTCATGGCTGACTTAGGCTTTGGCAGCCGGTCTCCAGTCACTCTTATTGGGTCTGAGATAATTTCCTCTACCCCTCCTGGTTGGACTACCACCCACCATATTTTGCCATCTATGCCTGCTCTGCAAAGATCTCTGTATCTTCAGAGGAGACAGCGGTGGCTCCTCTGAAGGCAATGAACGCTTAATGAGCAGCTCCCATGTTTCAGGGGGATACTCATCAAAAGTTTGTTTTCCAAAGTGTGTTTGTCTTTGAAAAACTACAACTTAATGACCATGACACTTTAGTATTTGCCCTTGAGGGGATGCAGTCTTTTTCCCAATTTGGTGCTGCCAGGGTTTCATTGGTGGTCCTCAAGTAAAAGGAATTACATCAGACCATCTGCCAAAAATAGGACAGATGGTCTGATGCTCCTACACAGACTGCCCCAATTGTGCCACGCCATCAGTGTAGGTTTTCCCAAGGCAGACCCTGCGGGGGCAACGCAGTTTGAAACATGGCTGTCTACCAGAGTCTAAATAAAAGCGCAGAGCGTCAGTTTGGCGGCAGGGTGTTTCTCCACCAAACTCTAAATCAAGCCCTCAGTGTTTTCAAAATGCCAAAAGTGCAACTTTAAGTACAGAATAGTGGCAAGAAGAGAGAACCAGGCAGAATATGATATCCAGAGAGAGATAATGAATATGCTACTTACCAGTATGCATCTGTTCTTGGCATGTAGGGCTGCTGACATTCATATCTGTGCATAGATCGCCGCCTAGTGTTGGGTCCGGATGATTGCACATTGTTGTCCTGGAAGAGTCTTCGAAGTATCCGGAGATGGGTGACTCCTCCCCGGGACCACAGTGCGCATGGTCATCCTCTCCATCCCCAGATTGTTTTTCGCCATTGTGGCAGTGATGGAGTAGATACAGGAAGTGATGACCATGCTATACAGTAATTCTGAGAGCTGCAGCTGCGACAGGCGCCGGGGAGGAGGGTGGGCGATATGAATGTCAGCAGCCCTACATGCCAAGAACAGATGCATACTGGTAAGTAGCATATTCAATTCGAGGCATGTGGGCTGCTGAATTCATATCTGTGCATAGAATACACAGCAGTACCTCCTATTAGCGGCGGCTACCCGTGCCAGCTACAGCAGTCTGAAAAAGAGTTTTGAGAACAGCCTGTCCTACAGCTGCCTGCTGTTTTGAGTGTACATCTACACAGTAGTGTTTGGTAAATGTATGTATAGTGGACCATGTGGCTGCTCTACATATTTCCTGTAAAGGAATGGTTCCCAGGAAAGCCATGGACGCCCCTAACTTTCGTGTTGAGTGGGCTCGTGGTGGAATCGTTATTGTGCGTTTAGCTTTTTGATAACAAATTGGATACATTTAACGATCCATCTGGCTATACCTGCTTTGGAAATGGCGTTGCCTTTGTGTTGTGGAGAGAAGGCAACAAAGAGTTGTTTAGTCTTCCTAAAGTTTTTTGTTCTGTCAATATAGTACATGAGGGCCCTCTTTACATCTAGTGTGTGGAGCATCCTCTCAGCGACATTTTGTGGGTTTTGAAAGAAAACAGGCAGTTCAATGGTTTGGTTCATGTGGAACTGCGATATTACTTTAGGCATGAATTTGGGGTTGGTACGTAGTACGACCCGGTTTGCGTGAACTTGTATAAATGGCTCCTGAATGGTTAGTGCCTGGAGTTCACTAACTCTTCTTAAGGAAGTGATGGCAACCAGGAAAGCCACTTTCCAGGTGAGGAATTGAATCTCACAAGAATGGAGAGGTTCAAAGGGCGGACCCATTAGTCTGGTGAGGACCAAGTTGAGGTTCCACACCGGTGCTGGGGGGTGCCTTGGGGGAATCACCCGTTTAAGTCCTTCCAAGAAGGCTTTGATGGCAGGCACTCTGAATAAAGAGAGGTGCTGCCTGTTTTGGAAGTAGGCTGCTATTGCTGTTAAATGGACACGTATTGAGGTGTATGCCAGAGTGCATCGGTATAGGTGTAATAGATAGCAGATTATGTTCTGAATAGATGCGTCTAGCGGGTTAATGTGATTGTTGTTGCAATAAATGACAAACCTCTTCCATTTGGCTGCATAGCAAGCTCTGGTAGTGGGTCTCCTAGCTTCCTTAATGATCTCCATACAGTCAGGTGGCAGGTTTCGGTAGCCAAACTCTAAGACTTCAGGAGCCAGATTGCCAGGTTCAGCTGTTGCGGATCTGGGTGTTGAATTTCTCCATGGTTCTGCGTCAAAAGCGCGGGTTTGATCCGCAGCCTTTGATGCGGCTCCACGGAAAGTTCCAGGAAGGTGGTGTACCATGGCTGGCGTGCCCATGTTGGAGCAACCAGGATGAGTGTCAGTGAGTGCTGTCGCAGTTTGCGTGCCACCAGCGGTATCAACGGCGCTGGGGGAAAAGCGTACGCAAATCTGCCGGACCAGTTCATCCATATCGCATTGCCCTGCGACTGTGGATGTGGGAACCTGGCGGCAAAGCTTTGGCATTTTGCGTTTTCCCTTGTGGCGAATAGGTCTATCTCTGGATGACCCCACTGCTGGAAGTACGGTTGGAGTACTGATGGGTGTAACTCCCACTCGTGCATCTGGTGGCTGTGTCTGCTGAGCAGATCCGCCATCTGGTTGTCTTTGCCTGGGAGGTGTTCCGCCATGAGGAACATGTTCCTCTGAATGGCCCACTTCCACATGCTCTGAGCCAGATGAGACAACTGTGGAGAGTGTGTTCCTCCCTGCTTCTGTATGTAGTACATGGCAGTCATGTTGTCCGTCCGGATCAACACGACCTTGTTGCACAGGTGTACTTTGAATGCTTTCATTGCCAGGAAGATTGCCATAAGTTCCAGAAGGTTGATGTGCATCTTCTTTTGTTGTGTAGTCCATAGTCCCTGCACTGTGTAATTGAGTACATGAGCTCCCCATCCTTGGAGAGACGCGTCCGCTGTCAGTATTATTTGTAGAACAGGATCTTGGAACGGTCGACCCTTGCAAAGGTTTTGTGGATTCCACCAATGCAGAGAGTTGTATGCCCGACCGCTCACCAACACTAGGTCTTTCAACTGTCCTTGAGCCTGATTCCACTGACGTGCTAAGCACTCCTGAAGGCCCGCATATGTAGTCTCGCGTGTGGGTCTATGAAGATGCAGGAGGCCATCATGCCTATCAACAGCATGAACACTCGCGCCGGAAGGGAGTGTTGAGGTTTGAATTTTGAGATCAGCAGTTGCATGCTGTTGATTCTCACTAAAGTTGGCTGAGCTGTGGCAGCCAGAGTGTTGATTGTCGCGCCCAAGTACTGTTGTACGTGCGCAGGTTGGAGACTTGATTTTGGGTAATTTAGTGAGAATCCCAGATCGTGAAGAAGGTGAATGGTGTGGGACATGTGGGTGGCACATTGTTGTGCTGACTTGGCCTGAACTAGCCAGTCGTCCAAATAAGGGAAGACGTGAATATTTTGTCTTCGCAGATGCGCGGCCACTGTCGCCAGGCACTTGGTAAAGACCCTGGGTGCTGTTCTTACTCCGAAGGGGAGAACTTTGAACTGATAGTGATTCCCTTGAATGGTGAATCTGAGGTATTTCCTGTGTGAAGGGTGTATTGGTATGTGGAAGTATGCATCCTTCAGGTCTAGCGTAGCTAGGAAATCCCCCTGACTGAGTAGTGGGAGAACCTGTTGGAGGGTGAGCATATGGAAATGCTCCGATAGTATATATAGGTTTAGGGGTCGCAGGTCTAGGATAGGTCTGAGCGAGCCATCCTTTTTTGGGATCAAGAAGTACAGAGAGTACACCCCTGTGCCCTGCTGGGCGATGGGCACTACTTCTATGGCCCCTTTTGCGAGCATAGCAAGCACTTCTTGCTGGAGTAAATCTAAGTGTTCGGCTGACATAGGACGGTGCTTTGGTGGTATGTTGGGTGGAGTGGAAGTTAGTTCCAGACAGTACCCATGTTGAATGATGTCCCTGACCCACCTGTCCGTGGTGATGTTCTTCCATGCGGGCAGGAACAGCTGGAGTCGTCCCCCGACAGGTGTTAAGTGGTCGGGGGTAGGGAGAGGGCGTCACTGTTTGTTTTTTGGGGAGGACCTGGTGTTGCCATATCCACGTCCCCTGCCCTTGGTGCTGGATCCACGATATCCACCCCTGTTGTTTTTGTCGTAGGTGGTTTGTGTGCCACCTTTAGCATACTGTTGTTGTGACCCCTGACCCCTTGACGTTCCCCTATTTCCAGTGCGACGAAAGGAGCCACTACGAAATTGTTGGGTTTGTAGCGCCCCCATAGATTTGGCAGTATCGGTGTCTTTTTTTATTTTCTCTAGGGTAGTGTCAACGTCTGGGCCAAATAAAAATTCCGTGTTAACCGGTAAGTTGAGGATATTGTTTTGGATCTCAGGTTTGAAGCCTGAGATGCGTAACCAGGCATGGCGTCGCAGCATGACACTTGTGTTTATTGCCCTGGCCGCTGTGTCAGCTGCGTCTAGGGCGCATTTTATGGACGCATTAGTGAGGAGTTGTCCTTCTCTAATGAGGAGTTCGGCTGACTCTTTATACTCCTCTGGTAGGTGTTGGAGCAGTGACTCCAGCGTGTCATAATGTGACCTGTCATAACGTGCCAGGAGTGCCTGTGTATTGGCAATGCGCAGGATATTGGCTGCTTGCGCTGCAACACGTTTGCCCGATGTTTCAAGGACCTTTGACACTTTGTCTGGGGGAGGAGCATCACCAGTAGTCTGTGAGTGGGCTCTTTTACGAGCGTTGGCAACCACCATAGAGTCTAATGGCAACTGACCCCTAATGTATTTAGGGTCACCAGGTGCAGGCTTATATTTCTTTTCAATCCTGGGGTTTAACACCCGGGCTCTTGTGGTGTCCTTGAAAATGTCTTTGGCAGGCTTCAGAACCCCTTTAAGCATGGGCAGAGTCTTGACAGTCCTTTCTGAAGATGCGAAAGTGTCAAGTAGGAAGTCCTCCTCAATGGCGTCAGAATGTAGCTCCATCCCATGATGAGCAGCAGCCCGTTCGATAAGGGCATTAAATGCGGCCGTGTCCTCTGTAGGAGACGTTTTAATATTGTAGAGTTGCGCATCCTGAGTATGTGGCGTGACACTTTGGTCTGTGGGGTCATCCCATGCCTGATCAGGATCTTGTGTTTCATCGGGATCTGCGTCCCCGGGGTAGTAGGTATCGTCCCCACCATATTCCTGCATTGGGTCCGATTCAGAAGGGGTAGGAGAAAAGGACTGCGGATCTAGTTGGAGGGGATGGAAGTGTTCTTGTAGCACTGGTTCCTGCTCCGCCGGTAGCTTGCGTTTAAGAGGAATTTTGTATGGCACCTCTTCCCTGACTGGCGTGATTTTGCGCTTGTGGAGCATGAGCCTGCCAGTGTCGGCGTCGATAAATTGTGGCCCTGAAGAGTCTTGTTCTGTTAGGCCAGAGGTGGTGGACTGCGTGTGGAGGACACGTGTCCGAATTTGAAAGAGTTTCGGTGCCGATGTCGGCGGCAGCCCAAAGGTAATGTTGGTGGGCTCCGAGTGCACTCTACAGGGTGAGGTAGTGTTGGGACCTGAGGTAGAGTGGAGGGCTACCCGGTCCCGGATACGTTGTAGAGATGCAGAGACCTGTTGCACAGCAAACTGAGATGGGGGTTTGGTGGGCATCTTGGTAGTAGGCGTGGAGGCCGACCCCGACTTTTTTGTCGGAAGGGGGTCACTGGTTTGAAGGGATGCATCGATAGTCGACGTAGTCGAGGACTTCTTCGGCATCGGTGCTTTAGGCGTCGACGTAGCCGAGGCGGCCATTTTGACTGCGGAGGTTACAGGCTTCCGTGTCGGCGCCGAAGGTGTCGGTGCCTTGTGGTGCCCGAGGGCGCGCTTCTTTTGTGCGTCGACCGCGTCTGCTGCGGTGAGCTCGGCGCTGAAGTCTTTCTGTACACGTTCGGAGCCGACGTCTTTCTTCGGCGTCGGCGCCGGGGCAGTGGACTGTTTCGATGCCTTTGATCCGACCACCACCAGTTTCGCTTTCGATTTTGAAGGGACTGGAGCGATGGATGTGTTTGGGTTTAACAACCCGGTGGTCTTGGGTAATATTGGCTCTTGCATAGTGTTCGATGCCGGGCCGGAAGGCGGGGCCGAGGAACCATAGATTAGGTCTTGGGTAAGGCCCGAAGGCGATCCCTCGACCGGAGCCTGACGACTAATTTCGGCCTCCGTTTCGACGGATTGGCCTAGCTCCTCGGGAGAGCTGTCTTCTTCAGCCCCATAGGCTTCGTCGAAGTCCCCTATCTCGTCGACGGCTTCTTCACGTCGAAAGAGCTCTTAGTCATCGTCGTCCAATCGGGAACCATGCTCTGAAGCGGGGCTAGATACTATTTCTTCCACGCTCTCGGCGTCCTCGTCCTCGGTGCTGAATATGTTGGTGGGTGCGGGCGCTGCCTGCTGCGCCTCGAGCCTCGCTGCCCGTCGGTTCCGTAGAGTTTTCTTGGATCGGAACCGCGCGCAGGCCATGCATTTCGATTCGTCGTGATCCGGCGAGAGACATTTGTTACAGACCGGGTGGACGTCGATGTGAGGGTACTTGGCGTGGCACAACGGACACCTTTTGAACGGAGTTCTCGATTCCATCGTCGATCGAGCGTCGAAGTTTGGACCAATTCGGTCCGAAATTTGGAAGAGGGTGTGGAGCACTAGAACTAGTAGTCGACACCGAACGGTAACTGTACCGACGAAAACTATAGGCCTTTTGGCCTAAAACTAAGTATTCCGAAGTTGAGCTAAGATAGTTGCATCCGAACCCAATGGCGGAAAAAAACAATCTGGGGATGGAGAGGATGCCCATGCGCACTGTGGTCCAGGGGAGGAGTCACCCATCTCAGGATACTTCGAAGACTCTTCCAGGACAACAATGTGCAATCATCCGGACCCAACACTAGGCAGCGATCTATGCACAGATATGAATTCAGCAGCCCACATGCCTCGAACCAGACATAACAGCAAACTAGAATTTGAGCCTCAGCCAAATTAATTCCTCAGACACCCCAGGAGCTATCAGAGGAAACCACAGGCATCAAGATTCCAAGAGTATCTCTCACTAACTCTGAGGCACTATGAAGGAAAACCCCTGTGAAGGTGAATACCAAGACAGGAACTCAGAGCCTTTGTGTATTATCTGAAAGAGTCATCAGACAGTACAAAATACCAAAAAAGGGCCTCGGACACAAGCAAAACTCTGTAAATTGCTTTGGAAATGCATCTCCTTTGCATATCAGCTGTTCAAGGTCCCTTGGTCCCACTATATGTACTGTGGACTCACTAGGAGCTACCTACGAGAAGTTGGAATAAAGGAAGCACAAGCAGGAATAATAGAGACACAGCACTTGTTGGTACCCAGATTTATCAGGTACAGCAAGTGAGCAGGTATCACCATCGTCTTAATATGTCATAAAAAGGTGCAGGCTGTAGGGAACCCAAAATAGAGACCACCAGAGCCCAAATAACAGCACTGGCTTGGGGACCCAGGACCAGATGCTAAAGTTACTAAGCAGTCCTTTACTTTTCTCATCATCCCTATATAGACAAGTAATCCAGATAAAGACTCACTCTTTCAGCAGCAAACATGGCATCACTCTCTTTGAATTCTGGGAAATTGTGGCCTGTGAAAAAAGGTAATAAAAAACAGAAGACAAGTTTAACAATACAGAACTTTTGGATTCTCAACATCCTAGTTTGTCAGGAAAACCTACACACAATCTCTTTCAAACTAGCATAAATTAGAAACTTGTGCCAACCATTAAGCAGCATTTCTACTTTAAGTGCCCCTTCTGCCTTCATTTAAGAAAGTGTTGTGGTAATGCATAAAATATACCAGAACATAAGAAAAGAAAAGCAAAAAGGGCCACATGAATTAACTTCTACAAAATTAATGTTGGCACCTGAAGACCAAAAAAGTAAGCAGAAATGCAAAAAAGTCAGATTAGTGGTACCAAATGTCCTCAATAACACAAAGTCTCATACACAGGCTCACTTTACACCCAGGACAGATATGGGACTTGACCATAGAGTATTTCAGAAGAAAGATGGCCACTACCTACAAAACAGAACTGTGAAGTGCCATCCTGGAAGATCAACTGTGCAGTGAACAAAAGTGCCTTATTTCCTCGCGCTTGGTTCTCCAGAACCACAGAGTAAGAGCCAAGGCAAGCCAAACCACTTTAATGCAACACCCAACCCACATATTTTCAGTCACTTTTGTCTTGCTTATAAGAGCGAATCTGTAAGACGTACACAACTTACCCACAAGTAATATAGTGCACTTGGAACTGCCTTTCAGGATCTGTCATTCATTTTGTAGTTTTATACGCGATAAACCTTGTGATCAACATTGCTCTTGTGCACAAACCATTACCCTCTTCTTGGTCACAAAAACACACTGCAACTCTATCCCAGCTATTGTACATGAAAGCCACAAGGATTCAACCTCACTTCTACACATTACATCCATTGACCGCTTCTACAATATAGGTTATGTTTTAATATTTGTTAAGCGCATGGCTTCCCCAGCAACGGGTCGTCCCAGCGCTGACTGTCAAATATAGTGAAGGGTCAAAGAGAATTTTAAGGATTGGAGAAAAAGCCAGGTCATGCTTCTGAGACACATTATTCCTTGCACTCAAAGATTCCTGCAGCTCCATGTCCCCACAGAAATGTTCGCTCAAGATATCTACTCTCCAAAAACTAAGATGGGGGCATTACTTCACAAATTTCAGAAAAATAAGACCCAGAAAGACCTTGAAATCTACAGGTTAGCTTTGAATACACACTCTCTCGTCTTGGACAATGCAAGGCCCACCTATTTTCCATATATAACCTCTTTAAAACCACGTCTACTACCTCTGGCACATGTAATCATTAACCTTATTTCCACACCATGTTCACTTCATTCACCCCTCGCTCTCAGCCTAGGGCTCTGCATTATGCGTCTCATCCAAGATCGCCACTAATAAGAACACACTCTCTACTCTACTTTATGCCCCTTTTTTTCTCCAGGCCTCTTCTTTAATTTCTACTACTGCTTAAGTCCACTCAGCTAGTGTCTCCGAACTCAATACTATTACAGAATTCACTCACATACTCACAACTACCAATTTTATGTGCCCCATCTGCCCCTTTCAGCCAATAGACTATTAATTCCTGGGCTCACTCTTTGAAGGTACTTTCCGGTCCAGCCTAGCAATTCAACCACTCCTGCTCAACTGTGCTTTAACACTACTGCAAGCCAGTTGCTGCACTAAAAATCAGGAGTGTAGAATTCCTATTAACCAACACCCAGGACATATTGTTTAGAGTCAAGAACATCATGTTTTCCGGTTGATGTTGTCTTGCAGCACAAACCAATTCGCTGCCAGGTCACAGTACCTCATTATGGATTTGTGAAAGAGCATGGTATGCAGTTGAGGTAAGATTTGTATCCATATTTTCCTACTGTTCGAACTTGTATTCATGGTTCATTAATGCAAAGTATTCATTAACAGGGTCATTGCTGTAATGAAATGTTGTGAGCTCAGCTTGCCCTACAGACAGAGGCTTCAGTTTAAAAATATGTATAAACATTTGGTAAGTTTAACCATTTGAGGCGACCTTTAATGCTTACAGAATGCTAGGTGATTAATTTCAAACACTAGCAGAAGCCTGAAAGCAAGATTGATGATTCTTTGCTTTCAATTTAAAATGTACACAAAAATAGCAACTAGAAGAAAAAAGTTTTGCTACACTATAATTCTAGGTATCATTTCTTTGCGGCATCCTATCGTAAAATGTTTTTAAATACATACTAGTATTTCAAAAACATACTGTTAACTTAGTGTAAAACCAGTTTCCACAAGGTGATAGGAAACATGAAAACAAACCAGTATTGCAAAGACAGTCTGTCTGGTGGGGATTGTCAGCCTTTTATTTTGTCAGTGTGCGGTTTTCTTTCACATTCTTTTTGTAAAACGTTATCGTTGTGGTAGTAGCCAGACCCTCATCAATGTGACAAAAACATTGGCCAAAAGCAAAAAGGTTTTTTGGTCTCAAGAAGCACACATTGCCATAGTAGTTCCTGGAACTGAAGTAAACTACGCTATGTGCCTTGTTAAAAAGCAGAATGCTCAGAGGGTGATTGATAAGATGACAAACGATGATAAAACAAAAGGCCTTGGCTAATGCCAGACGTAATTCGGGGCCAAATTATTAAAGAAAATCACAAAAGTGCAGCTATGGTATAAGTCCTCGCACTAGTATAGATTTACAACTTTCATGAATTTACAAGTGTTTACAGAAGAGGCCTGGAAACCATACTCCTTTGTTAACTGCATTTTTGAGTGAGCAAATAAACCTTTGTGTGTTTGGTCATGTGAGAATCAGCTGTGCGTTTGCAAGTTCACTATCCCTACAACAACTTTTTTCCCCACCCTGGAAAAAATCTACTTTTGCCCTTATGTGGCAGGAGTACACTTCCAATGAGAACCAGTGTGAGAAGAGACTAGAGAAGAGTTGGTAAAAACACTTAAAAATGCAAGTTTATAGGTGCGTTCAGACTCAAAAGGATATTTCAACCCTGAAACTACCAATTACTGCTACTTCCAGCACCAGTAGGTCGATTTGTGGAAAGGTGGAAAAAACAGGACATTGCTAGAATATAAACCCTGGCATCATTACAAAGGTCATTTTGAGAGCTCTGATTCAATGAGAATAAAAACGCTGCCATAATTTGACACCTCACTGAATGGCACCAAAGGGCAAGTGCATTTTTGACAGGACAAGTAGATTTATGAAGCATCCCGTGCCATGGACAAGCAGGAATTTTATAAAATTCCACATCCATGAAAAAAACACACTGCTGATCCTTTTCCCTCTATTGTCACGAAAATGCATGCAAAAAGACAGCATCATCCCTCACCTTCAACCTTCATGATCTGGTAAGTGTCCTGCACCACCTTGTACTTGGGTTCGTTGCGGAAGGCGTGGGCCCAAGCCTGAATCAGGTACAGGATCTTATTGCGAACATTTGCCTCAACGAGTCTCTGTCATGGAAAAAAGTATCACAATAAACATCAGCTGTGCAAGTTGAACATAAGGAGAGAAGAAATTGTGCAGCATCTTAAAACAGGACAGCATCATCCCCTTGCTACAGATTGGCTTAACATTACAGGCACAGCCTGGCCTTGGTTTTTGTCCATAACAGATCACCCACAAGTCAAGGTAGGTCATTTTGCTCTTAGTTGTCCTCTGTCGATTCTTGAGACCCTAATGGATCAGCATCCACCCCCTCACCCGCTTTAACCTCTACACATTGCCTATAACCCATACGATCAAACAGAGGGGTTTCATTTACAAAATATACACAGATGATACTCAACTGGTAAAGAGTATCACTGCCAGGGAGAACACCAGGCTAGTAGATTAAACAGCTCTAAAACGAAGATTCTGCTACTAAAGATTCATCAAGTCAACCTCCACTTAACTAGCCTCTGGACTTTGGTCTGTTACACATTGCCATCACAATGGCTTGCAATACAGAGGTTCATTTTGACTTGCAGCCCCCCCCCCCCCCCAACACAAAACCAAGAATAACCACATAAGCCAATTTTCACCTCCAAGAGTGTATAAAGCTATGCGCATTGCCGACCATTAGCCATTACAACTAATTGGTTGAACTAGAGGTTTTATCCAGGCTGCAGGATTGTACGACAGTGTTTCTATGTCTTCAAAAAAACAAAAAAAAACACGTAAACTGCACAGAGCACTAGACTGAGCTGTCTGGAATTCCTTGAAAAGCAAGGCAGCAAAAAATATGTCCAGTCATTTTTTCTTAGCATCAGCCAACCAGACTTCTTTGGTCATGAAAAATGTCTATCCCGAAATAGTACCTGCATACATTTGGTGGTAAAATCTCCAATGGTAGAAGGTGTTGGGAACAAACATGTCAAAAAGATTGGACAGTAAAATCTGCTTGCCTTTAAAAAGAAGGTAGAATATTTCCCACATTAGGCATGTTGGTAACAGGACAAAATGGTAGCAAAAGCACCCTTCCAATGGGCATCAGAGTGGTATAAACTGCACGCCCTTCTCCCATTTTGTTTTTCCTAGGGCACAGGTTTGTTACAGGATACTCAACCCTTCTCATTCATCTGTTGCTACCAAGCTTACACGAATTTCAGTCCAGGTAGACAAGCTAAAAACGGCTTTTATCGACCCTAGTAACAGTAATTTCAAATTTAGAAACCAAGTTGGCGCATTTCATGAAAAACTTCCAGCACCAAACTTTATCAGGGCGGATCTCAAATAGGGCTACTACAGTTACATGAAACACGCAAACGGTGATGGGAGGCTGCGTCTAATAAATCTAACCACTGGAAATAGCTAGAGGTAGCACTCCAACCCATCGTTCTTTTGCTCACCATGCCATCTCAGTTTGGCCCCAGCCATATGCAGATCAATCTTGACCCTGCTTTTCACGGGAACAGTCCAGCCCGAACTGCCAAGCCACAGTCACAATAAACAATTAATGTTAATGGAGAAGCCTAGTTCTATTAAATCTTTGATGATACTACCAGGAATGTTTTCCACCACCTTCAAGAAACAAATTAGCAGAAAAGGCATTGATAAAGTCAATAGGTCTCGCCTCTCTGAGATCTATTGGCTTTTTCAAGGTTTTTTGTGCCATGTTGTACGGCAGTACGGCTGAAAGTAAAAAAAAAAAAGAAAGCTCTAAGACTTTTTTTTTTTTTTTTAAACTTTGAGCCACGCTGCACAGCAGCCGCAATGTTGGGCAACAAGCCAAAATATATTGACAAAGCTGTCCAAAACAGCTCTATTCTTGGTTTTGACTTTTTTTTAAACACCATTTCATACAGCTGTTCGGCTGTTGTTCAGTGTGGTTGAAAAGTAACAAAAAATAAAAATGAAAAGCATTAGATGTGGCCAGCGTTTTCCAGGTCTCAGTGCATTTTTTAAAAATATTTATACTTTTAGTCACATTGTACAGCAGCAGCTGTTTAACATAACAAAAAAACACACTGACAAAAACAATAGATCTCGCATGGGCGAAACTTACTGGTTTTGCCAAAGCTTGTTTATTGGATTCTACATCTGGGAAGCAGGGAGCACAGGTTGCCCTGTCATGACATAAGAGCACAGCCGTTTTAGAGGCAGGTAAACAGGAAAACATGCGCTCTTCTTTTAGGTCCTTGAAAAATACCATGGCGAGTCTGCTTATTCATGCACCCCAAGTCAAAGGCAGTCATATATTGCATTCCTGCGAGCAGCGCCAACCTCTGTGTGGCTCAAGTATGTCATGCCTCATGGCATGCACCAGAAGTGCGCATTTCATGTGAGGATACCGGCAGGAGCAGTACACAGTCCAGAGTTTAAAAGTGCGCGTTCAACTATCAGCATGAAGTACTCTTACAATACTCTATGAGATACATGCAATTCTTGTGATAAAGAATAGAATAATTTTCATTTTGCAAATCACAAACAGACTCGAAAAAGCCACTTTGTTTTTGAGAGATGAAAATGGCATCTTATAATGCCAAATTCAAGATAATGTATATATAAGAATAAATTCTACGTATAAAAAATAGGATCCGAGCAAACGCACAAAGGTGACTTTTACAGTATGGTGTGCCACCATCTCACTGAAAAGACCAGAAAAATATAGAATGAATAAATAATTCAAGTGCAAGATGCACCTTTGTGCTGTATTTGTATTTCGGGTGTGCACGGAAATGGGGGAAAGTGAAATCATGTAGAGACTGAAAACAGTCCTACTGAGTTTAAGGAAGTTCCCATCGAGATTCAACACCTTATATAGTTATGTACCCAGGCTCCCTAGAATCATAAGGGAACCCTACATTTTGTAAACGGTTAAGCTTAATGTGTAATGCAGTGGAGTTGCATTCCAGACTGAAATCAAGGAAAGTAGGCCTCAGTGCCTCCATGAGTTTAGTAGTGCACAACCATAACTGGGGTGCAGTGAGCCTCTTAGGCCTGTGTCCTGATGCCTTTGTACCTGCTGCAGTAGTGACAGCTACGCACTCGACAGACCGCTTCTGTTGATTTGTGTTGCATCACACAAACATACACACAAACACATGAAGAACTAAATTGTCTCTAGGCAAGTTACTCAGGAGGAGACCCTCAGAGGGCGCCGGGGGGGGGGGGAGGGGGGGGGGGGGAGATATCCAAGATGCCAGTGGTGGCTTCGAGAGAGGGGACATCATGATAACATGCACACTACAAACTTATCGCGCAGAGCGCAACTGGCACCAACTGGAGAAACAATGGTGCCTCACCAAGACCCACCAACCCCCCCCCCCCCGATGGAGCAGATCACAAAACAGCCTTCAGCAACTATCACCAGTACATCAAATAGGTCCTCAAACTCTATGCGGCGTTTGACTAATAGTCTCCCACAACACCCCCATCAATAGACTCTACAACACAGGGCATATAGCAAGACACCCTCAAGTGGATTGCCTCCTTCCTTACAGGACACACACAGCGCATCCGCCTGTCTCCCTTCACCTTAGCACCCAAAGATCACATATGCAGCAATGCCACTATGATAATCCCTCAGCCCCACTCTGTTCAACATCTACATGACCCCCCCTCGCAGACTTAGTAAGATCCCACAGACTCAACAATTTCCTACACAGAAGGCAAAACCAACTTCCACAACGCCATGACCAACGTAGCCAAATGGATGAGAGAACTGCCTACAACTCATTCCTGACAAAAATGAAGTATACTGATCTTCGGGAAGAACACCTCTGCATGGGACCACAGCTGGTGGCCTACAGAACTCAGACCAATGCCCACACCGACTGACCATGCATGCAACCTCGGCAGCCAACTAACCATGAAATGACAAGTCAACGCAGTCGTCTCTTCATGCTTCCACACACTTTGCATGCTCTGCAGACTCTTCAGATGGATCCCAACTAAAACCAGTCAGGCCCTAGTCACCAGCCGCCTCGACTACGGCAACACCCTCTACGCCGGCATCTCCACCCAGCTCCTCACAAGACTTCAGACCATACAGGACACTGCAACCAGACTCATCCTGGACCTCCACAAACAAACTCACAATACCCTCCACTTGAGACCTCCACTGGCTACCCATCCAGAAACGATGCCAGTTCAAGATCCTCATGCACACCAACAAAGCCCGCCACGGCCTAGGACCTGCCTACCATAACCTTCAACTGAACTTCCACCAACTCGCTAGATAACTGCGCTCCTCTTCACTCGCCCTCGCACACACTCTCCGCGTCAGTCGTACCCACAGTTGTGGCCGCTCCTTCTCCTACATCGCCACCAAGACCTGAAATGACCCCCAGCCCCGCACAGTCCCCTCGCTGACAGACTTCAGAAAGAGACTCAAGACCTGGCTCTCCAATGGAGATAGTGCCCAGATACCCCTACGGGTAACAGTGTTGCGCTACACAAATGCCAATTGATAGTTGCAGTACTCAGGAGAACACCCTGACAGCAATGGATGTAAAGAGAGATCTGATGAGACACGTAGTTTCCACACCAGGCATGCCTTTTTCTAAAGCAGCAAGCATTTTCGTAATCTCTGAATTGGCAATCAGCAGCCTTCACTTTTCAGGAATTCTCTTTTCCCTCGAATTCCAACTGCGGGACTCCTGAGCAGTGAACACGCACCAGTCTGCGGCCTTCTCATCGATAGCATCTAAGCAAATATTGTGACCTGCACCACAGGTCAAGACAACTAAGGAAGTAGAGGCCGCCCACAGAATGAGAAAAAGATGCGCTCCATCTCCGATAAGAACAAGCATTGGCAATACCAATAGGCCTTGCCCATGGGCGAGCTATGGTCTTTGGCAATCAGGTGAGGTATCTAAAGAGGGCAGGGCAAGGAGGGTGTTGGAGAATGGCATGCTTAAAAAAAGCGGTATAAAGCGGACATCACTTTAAGTGGAAGAGCTAATATTGCAATGCATCTTAGTTCCAGGACTATTAGCCAGTATTGGCAATAATGAAGTGGGACAGCCCAGCACAACAATTTCACTGTTTAGGGAATTGGCTAAACACAATTCCTCACTCAGCACCACACAGGCTCACTCCTTCAGAAAGCATATTAGCAACAAAAGAAACTTTAGCGTGCCAAAAACTCATCACAAGCAGCAGGTGGGAGGGACTGTGTGCAAAGTAACTAGTGCTCATGGGCAGCAGTCCAATACCTTCGATCAAACTGACAATATATAAATATGCAAGAAATAAAAATAAAGGCGTTGGCAAAACTTTGCCAATGCTTTTTTTATATGCGGGGATAGAAGGGCTGAAAGCAATGGCCGAGGGTTTTTAGAAATAAAAAGCAATGACGGGAGGGTGAGGAGTACGGGAACTGAAAAAAGTGAGGGAAGGATGAAAGCAGAGTAATTGAACACAGCAATTGGAGGGGGCACGACTGAAAACAAAGACGTAAAGGCGGAAAGGTTAGAAAGCAGCAAAAATAATAAATAATGGCAAAATCAGCCAGATTGAAAACTCACTTAGAGCACTCTGTAATATCACATGGTGTGACTCGGTCGGTGTTCCTTATGGTCGCCGTATCGGTATGATTATGTACCCTGATTGCACGGCTCATGGAAAGGGGACTAGCCTAAATGAGAGGCAAACACTGGTCGCCATGTTAGTATGTTAGAAGTATTTTGCCGGTGTTAAGGAACAATCCCGTTAATTTTTGGTGTGTCTTGATCTGGGATGCATGACACTGTTTCAAGTAATTGTATGCAAACAAATATAATATTAGTAATTCCAAATTATAAATTGAGCTCGCTAACAGAAAAATACGAGATGCAAAAACTACCCATGTTTTAAGTAAGCAAAGGTCTTGCTTATGGGCGAGCTACTGCCTTTGGCATTCGGGTGGGAGTGAACGGGAGGGCAGGTGAGAGTGGTGAACGGGAGGGCAGGTGAGAGTGGTGAACGGGAGGGCAGGTGAGTGGTGAACGGGAGGGCAGGTGGGAGTGGTGAACGGGAGGGCAGGTGGGAGTGATGAACGGGAGGGCAGGTGGGAGTGATGAACGGGAGGGCAGGTGGGAGTGATGAACGGGAGGGCAGGTGGGAGTGATGAACGGGAGGGCAGGTGGGAGTGATGAACGGGAGGGCAGGTGGGAGTGATGAACGGGAGGGCAGGTGGGAGTGATGAACGGGAGGGCAGGTGGGAGTGATGAACGGGAGGGCAGGTGGGAGTGATGAACGGGAGGGCAGGTGGGAGTGATGAACGGGAGGGCAGGTGGGAGTGATGAACGGGAGGGCAGGTGGGAGTGATGAACGGGAGGGCAGGTGGGAGTGATGAACGGGAGGGCAGGTGGGAGTGATGAACGGGAGGGCAGGTGGGAGTGATGAACGGGAGGGCAGGTGGGAGTGATGAACGGGAGGGCAGGTGGGAGTGATGAACGGGAGGGCAGGTGGGAGTGATGAACGGGAGGGCAGGTGGGAGTGATGAACGGGAGGGCAGGTGGGAGTGATGAACGGGAGGGCAGGTGGGAGTGATGAACGGGAGGGCAGGTGGGAGTGATGAACGGGAGGGCAGGTGGGAGTGATGAACGGGAGGGCAGGTGGGAGTGATGAACGGGAGGGCAGGTGGGAGTGATGAACGGGAGGGCAGGTGGGAGTGATGAACGGGAGGGCAGGTGGGAGTGATGAACGGGAGGGCAGGTGGGAGTGATGAACGGGAGGGCAGGTGGGAGTGATGAACGGGAGGGCAGGTGGGAGTGATGAACGGGAGGGCAGGTGGGAGTGATGAACGGGAGGGCAGGTGGGAGTGATGAACGGGAGGGCAGGTGGGAGTGATGAACGGGAGGGCAGGTGGGAGTGATGAACGGGAGGGCAGGTGGGAGTGATGAACGGGAGGGCAGGTGGGAGTGATGAACGGGAGGGCAGGTGGGAGTGATGAACGGGAGGGCAGGTGGGAGTGATGAACGGGAGGGCAGGTGGGAGTGATGAACGGGAGGGCAGGTGGGAGTGATGAACGGGAGGGCAGGTGGGAGTGATGAACGGGAGGGCAGGAGGGAGTGATGAACGGGAGGGCAGGAGGGAGTGATGAACGGGAGGGCAGGTGGGAGTGATGAACGGGAGGGCAGGTGGGAGTGATGAACGGGAGGGCAGGTGGGAGTGATGAACGGGAGGGCAGGTGGGAGTGATGAACGGGAGGACAGGTGGGAGTGAGAAACGGGAGGGCACTAATATCATAAGTGCTGCTAAAACAAAATAAAGTGCACAAGAAGCAACTCAAATTGGCAAAGGTTTGAAGATATTATTTTGGGATACCATCTCCTTACTTAAACAACTAAGTGGAAGCGCTGAAGGGTACCCGCTGAATATTGCCCCCAACACTTGAGGTTGTACCGAAGTAGGCTGCTTTATAATAATAATAAAAAAAATCCTTTGCAATAATATTTTGAAAGTACTTATTCTTCAAGTAGAACACGGCTACATCTAAGGTGCTTGGCGGGTGCATTTACACGCATGACTAAAAACTCTTGAAATGTTTATATATCTTGTCAAGTTCCTCTTCCAGTGTCTCTAAATGGGAACACACTCATGAGATAGCAGGTCAGTTCCTGGTCACCTTTTGGGCTTCCCCCTCCCTCCGCACGCTGCAGACATCGGAGGTACCTTCTCCTGTGTGGCCAGCGAGACCGGTGCCATTATTAACGTTTTTAAGCTGTGCCCGAACACGCCAGTAAACTAAAATAGACATTAAAGAAAGATGAATAAAAACAAATACCAATAAATAAAAAAACATATTAGCAAGCACAGAGCAAGGAAGAAGCAAAGATAGAACCCCCACCAGGCCTCTATCTGCAAAGAAAGCAATGGTAACAAGCATTTGCCGCGCGACGCTTATAAGCTGCGAAAGTGAAAGTGATCGCGATGCACTTAATGACACGTGAAAGACAAATGGCGGCTGCGCGCGTGAACACAAGCGCTTGGCCAGCCAAAGCGTGGGGTAGCACTTTGAAAACCCACCTACTAAATGTCTCGCAGAGCAGCGCATGCGCTGGCTCAGGCGAGACCTTAAGAGGGTCCCGCCACCAAATGTAGTATCTGTATACCCAGAGGGGCATCTTGGAGCTAATGTTAACCAACTCATACAGCAGATGCACACAGTACAAAATTCCTTGAAGGGTAAACCCTATTATAAAAGCACTGGAGAGGCTGATGCCAGAGCTAGTGAGGTTTATATTAAACAAAGTACATATAATATGTGCCACGTAAGGGTGTACAGAGGCAGCCCAAGGGATTCTCAAACATAATCAACACTCATTAAATGAATTAAAATAAAACAGATGTGCAAATACATGAACTGCGAGATATGTTAACAATGTTGGCATTTCCAACACAGAACAAGTACTGTAAAAACACATGGAATATATAAGGGTTTAAACTAACTGTCACAAGGCAAGAGAAAGCATTGACGGTTATAACCCTCATCAGTTATGAGCATCATCCTCTGCACCCAAGAACTTAATATGAAAACATCTGGATTGCTGATGTGCAGCATATTCTAAACTTCTGTGAATTGAGAAAAATAAATTGAATTACAAACTGTGTGCTTCATGTCCTGGATGGCAAAGCTTCTGGAATGGCCTGTGCTAGACTTTTACCTTAGAGATGGGGCAAACTCATGGCCACAGAGAGAAAACAGTCTGTTCCCCAAACTGATGCTGTTTGTTCCCATTTAGTACTCTTTCTTTCTTTGTCTACTTCCTTTGCTCCTATCCCCTCTCCCCTGAATCTCTCCCCTTGCCTGCTTCACCGCCTAGCCCCCTGTCCTTTGTGCCCTTTGACTAAGCACTCCTTCTCCCCTTGTTGGGGAAATTTCCAATATTTATACTCTGGAGTCTCAGCGAACCCGCTGAGAGAGTCCACAGCGCCAAGGGAGCCACTCACAGCTGAGGTATGGTATGGCACCCCTGGCCAAAACACTCCCTCTCCCCTTTTTGGGGAAGGATCCAGTATGTAGGCCTTGGAGTCTCAGAGACCCCTCTGAGAGAGTCCACTGCGTAAAGGGAGCCTCTCGCAACAGAGATGGGGAAACGATACCACTTCCCCTAGGATCAAAGCATACTGGACTTTGGACGCAGCTTTGACTCGTCTACCGGTTTGTGTCCCAGTCGCCCTCCCCCTCCTCTTTCCATGTTGTGTCTCTCACCCTCCCCTCCTCTTTCCCTCCTTCATTCTCTGTCTAAGTCCCCTGCTCCTACCCCCTTACCCTGAATCTCTCCCCTTGCCTGCTTTTTCCCTACGTATAGGTCTCGTCCTCTCATGTAACTATGTTGCCATGCTCTAATAAGTGTATAACCTTTGTAACAATGTAACCTGCAACTATGATCTGATAGTCATGTAAAGCGCTGATACCTACGGGTCTAGCCAGCGCTATATAAAACCTTTAAAATAAATAAAATAAACCATGAAAAGAAAAGTCCATCATCTATGATGTAAGGTCTATACTGAAAAAACTGTCCTGCAGCAGCATCCTCTCATATTCGAGACAATACAGCATTTTTCTTTTCATCCAAGATAAGCTTGGGTTTGCACTGGAGAGCAACATGACAACAAATGATAATCAATGATGGAGGGGAGTGGTGGTATGGCGGGGGGGCAGCAAAACAGAGTGGTGGTGGGTGGAAGGGGAAAGAAACAACCCATGCAAGAAGTACCTCAATTACAGCGTGACCAGCGGAGAGACAATAATTAAAAAGAATCAATCTGTGCTTGGTCCATGAGCCGAAGAAGAAACTGGAAGGGACGCCTGGACTGCGCTATCCAACTGGGAGGCAGCAAAGAAGATGTGACACTGAAGCAATAGGCAGGCTCCAAGCCCTTTATGTAAACAAGTCTTTCAAGCACTAGCATATAGCTCACACAGGCTCAACCCTAAAAATGGATTTAGCAGAAGGTACCAAACAGCTCTAGTTCTACCTTTTCAGTAACAATGAGTTTGTTTTTAAATTGCTGTGTAAAATTCAGCATAGAAAGTGGACACACTGGTTAAATCTTTTTGAAAAAAAGATCTCTCTTTAATGGGTGCTTCAGTTGGTAGAAACGGCCATTGCTCTATGTACAGGCCATTTTTGTAAAGCAGAGAAAAAACATGCTCTTCCTAAATTACTACTGGGATTTAGTTTCCTCCCACTTTCCCTCGTGACCGTTGTCCCTGAGTTTCAAGTACTAATGCATGGCAATTAGATAAAGAAGGTACTTGCATACAACTTGGTCTCAAAGTCTAGCGATGTACCATGTATGCTGTCAGACACCAGTTCCTTTCCTGTAAACAAGCAATGGCAAAGCCATGTCGGATATTTGCTGCCAGTCTTGTGGGCCTTGTAATGCAGGTTTTATTTTGTTATGGTTTTGTAAATGTTTGCTGTCAGCAGGCGCAATATATAAATAAAATGCACGGGCTAAAAGCAAAAACATATTTTGTCTGAAAAAATAAAATATAAAATAAAAAACACACATTGGCATAGTCCCTGTAACTGAAGGGAACTTCTTGTTTGTTTATGTCCACCCTGTGAAAGGGCAGAATGCAGTTAATGAGTGAAGCTAGCCAATAGCCGAAGTGGACTGACCCATTGCCCATGCTGCATCCTGCAGAGGGTGGGAGAAAAATATGTAGGATGCATAAACAAACAAATGGATGAAGAGGGTTGGTTTAAAGTCTTTATAAGTAAGTATAATATATAACATTTTAGTAAAATCAAAATGTCTGGGCTAGTGTTAAGACCCGATAATAAATGGCAAAGCTAAGAGGTCCGGCGCTGGCTGACAGTTGCTTGGCTTTGTCAATTGTGGTTTTGTCTTTTTTTTATTTTATATTGCAAAATCTTGTTGGGAAAGCTACAGGTCAATTTTTCAGTCTACATAATGAAAACATTAGCTAAAATGAAAAATAGTTTTAGGCCTCAAAAAGGAAACACTGCAATAGTAGTCCATAGTACTGAAAGGAACTACCTTGTGTGTGAATGTGCCCCTTGTGAAAGGGAAGAATTCTCTTAATCTCAGTACAGTTACACAATCGCCGAAGAGGGCTGACCCACTGCTCCATGTTGAATGCTGTAGTGGGTGAAAGAAAAATTGTATTGACAATAACAGACCAATGGATGAAGAGGGTTGGAATAAAGAATCTAGAAGTGCATTATGCATATAATTTTAGTCAAAATCAAAGGTCTAGTCTAATGCCGGAGTTTAAAAAAAGAAATCTGAAAATGGTGGTCATATCTTAGGGCACCGTTGGCTTTTGGTAGACTTCATCATGAATGAAATGTAAGTTTCCTACAGTTTATGGCCACAATAATAATTGTATTTTCTCAAACATATTCTGACAGACTCCACTGTTGGATGACTGAATAAGGCACAGCAAGTGAATTTAGAATAGGTTTATGCTGCAAAACACTTTGGTCTTTTGTTCCAGCTTTTAAATGTTCCACCATCCCAAAGTGAATCGAAATTTCCAACCACCAAAAATGATCAACTTCAACGTACCAGTGCCCACTTAACAAGGCTACAGAGCTTTGGTGGTCAGTGACTAGATGGCACCTAGAATAGCCCAATGGGAGCCAGTCACTGTTTTGTCTGCCTTTCAAGATCAAAGACACGAAGGGGATCTACAGGTTCTGGAAGTAAACTAACACACAGTGTAGATCCACCAGTGTTACCAAACTCTTAAGGGCTGGTATGGCATGATTGTAAAGTTTTCTGCTGGCTGAAGCACACACTGGAGTAGTAGAAACTGGGATAATAGAATTGCGAACCAGACATGCCTTTAAACTACATTAAGTGTGGACTCGCAAGAAGGCATGAAGAATCCGAGTGGGGTCACCACAACTTACAGACGGGTTTTAAGGCCACAAAATAGTTTACAATCTTCTAATGGCAACACATATTTAATGAGACTGAGTGCTGTGGCTTCTACTTTTAACCAAAATTGTGAGTAAATTAGTGTTACAGGATACCTCAGAACTTGTAGAAATTCTGAAGGCCCGCCAGACTACGAGCCAGATGTCAGTGATTCAATTGTGACCTCTTTAGTAGGTTGGTATTTCATGTGCTGAGAAACAATCAAATCACTTCATGGATCTGAGCATGGACAATCAGAAATCTTTGCATTTGCTAATGTTGGTATATAGTCAGTCACATATCCTTTTAATAGCCTTTATCTAAAAGTACTAATCTCAGAGCCAGTTCTGGCTTATTAGTAAGCAACATTTCAGATGCTAAAACATGGGAGTCCACTCTTATGAAGAAAAAGCAAACCTACAAGTCCCAGAAGGAAGTGTGATGCTGACAAAACGCCCAAATTAACTTAAGGTGTCACACATGACAAAATGTAACTTGGCAGCACTGTAGTCACCCATCATGCTCAAGTCTGAAAGGTCTGACGTTTGGGCAGACTTGAAACAGAGTCTATATTCTGTCAGTATTACAACTGGCAGTCTGGCAGGGCTAGATAAGGGTCAGCCAAATGATAGGATTTGCTTTTGAAAGGTTTGTAGGTATGGTTAAGAATCAGTCGATCACGTCAGGATCATCTCTGAAGGGCTGGATAGGCTAGGGCAGAGTCTGTCATATCAGTCTTGCATCTAAAGGGGCGTGGCTTAGTAATCCAAGATGGCAGACCCACTTCTCCAGAGCTCTGTCCGTCAGCTCGACTATCCGACTACATCAATGTCTGAGGGCCGTCATCGGGAATGATTGATACATGCAGGCACTCCCGGGCTTTGATACTCGACGTCTCACTCGCCTGGAGCCAACTGACCAGCCCAGTACCACACCGAACCAGACTGGCCTTGTCGAATGAGGAGCCAAGCAAGGAGAGCAGCAAGCTGAAGGGCCGCAACACCCGAAGTGCCTGCCATGGGGGCTGCGACACCCGAAGTGCCTGCCATGCGGAGCCCTGATCTGTGCCACCTATCCATGCGGCCCAGCCAGCACCCACCCAGCGGTGCACCAGTGGTGAACGAGCAGTACTGACAGCAGTCAACTGTGGAGCTCCTCGGGAACCCTTGGCTGCCTGCGATCTGGGACCTGAGAACGCAAGCTACTGCTGGCTCCCTGCAATCGGAAGCAGGGTGAGGGCCTCATCTGCGGCCCAGTGCACTGGCGCTCAGACCGGGGTGCGCTAAGGGCATCGGCTATATTGTAAAGGTCTGCCGAACTAGCATGGCTAGCGCTGGGCCACCACGGAAAAACCCTCCGTGGAAGAGGCAGATCCCACTGCGCAAAGCAAACACAGAGGGCTGAACCGATTGACACAATCCGTCACCCTCCACCCTGCGACTCCACAGACATCTCCAACCTAAGGTGCTCCGGAGACGGTGAGACTATGCTACTGCTGGGTGATGCTGCAGTTCCTGGGGGGGTCCTTAGTGAGCCACGTTCTAATGCAGAGCGATACAGTTCACCGCCAGCTTCGCAAGATGGGGGCCGGGTTCTCCCTGGACGCTGATGGGGCCCTACAACCCCCTCCTGCACCCCCCACTGAATCGGCACATGAGTCGGGACACACAGGAGTAGTGGAGATGCCGCATGGGACAGCTCTACCAGTACAGGCAAGCCACAGACCCGGGGGACCCTGGAGCTCAGTAAGCTGCTTCCCACTGCAAAAATCAGGTGAACTTCGGGACCCTCTCTTCTCGCCCAATGACGAGGAGTGTCTTGCTTGCAGCTGACTGGTGGGGCAGACACCTTCAGGGGAGCCCTGCTATCACACTCCTCCCTCTCTCGCCCACTCTTCGTTCCTCCTGTCCAGGCTGTGATAGTCAGAGAGACCCACTGGAGGCCTTCCACGAGCTCCTATCCTGACCATGCTGTTGCATTAATCTGCCAGAAGCTTCGTGCTTGGAAAGGGAAGCGGAAGAGTCCCCTCCACCATGACAAAGGTGTCAATACTCCGGAGGGGTCACACCCTCCCCTAAGGATCTATGTGAAGACCCAGGAGGAGATCGCTGACACTTGGTCAAAGTGAGTTGTGCCGCCCTCGGAGCAGACTCAACATGGTGGGGCCTGGCCATTTCCCTTCCTATACAACACCGGGCTAGACTTAGCTGCCCCAGCTCCAAATACCCATAGAGGGGGGGAAGGCTCTCCCCTCCGGAGGCCCCAATCCTTCTACCTCTAAGACTGCCCCTCCCTGCTGCACTCAACCTTGGTCCTACCTCACCAATCCGTGAACACCTTGAGATGGGCAGGTTGCAATCAGACTCCTGCACTGGCGAGTCCCCCTACACTATCCCAGACACGCCAATGCTGGGGAATACACCTCTTCTTTCGACATCAGACATACTGGATAGAGTCCTAGCCGCAATCGAGAACTTCAGAGTCTCTATGGAAACCAGGTTTGGGTCTTAGGCAACAGTGCCGAGTCTCCTATGTGATGATCCCTGCAAACTTGGGGACAAAGTAACTGATGGGGAGAAAAACCCAGTCTCAAGGTAACCACTAGCCACAGATAACCGGCATTCGATCCAGGACCTCCAGTACCGGGTCCGCCAAGAAGAGAAGAAGATGCGGAAGGGCTTTGACGCAGAAGTAGCATCCGCATCCTGTGCCTATGGGAGGGAGTGGGGGGTTGTGACCCCCTGGCATACTATGAGACCTGGTTCAAATGGTTTGTTTCAGCATCAGATTTCACTCTTCTAATTGGAGAGGGCCCACAGAGTCCCATCCCACTCCCCTTCCCCAGGTGCGCCCCATGTTGGCCAAGCTGTTACACTAAGGACCGAGATGCAATTCTGAGAGCTGCCAGATTGGCTGGCCCCCTCTGGGTCGAAGACAAGGTTATAATGTTTCCGGACTACACCGAGCCGTCCAGTTTAAGCGCTCCTCCTTCCTGGAGGTCAAACTGCAGCTCCACCAATTTGAGGTCCAATACTCTTTATTTCCAGCCCGCTACAAAATCATATTGAACGTTGACTCAACATTCTTCAGACCCCAAAGATGCATGGGACTGGGCGGATCACTATGGCAATACCTCCGATGCAGGTGACGTGGAGCTCCCTTCGGGCCCCTCTCGACCACATCGGAAATGACAGAACAAACCCTGAGAGGAGGCCCCCACATCCACAGCCGAAATCTCCTGCCCTGGAACAAATCGAGGACTGCAGACAAGCTCATTGAGCTGGGGACAGCCTGGGGGCAGGTCCCGGAGCCACAGACAATGAGGGAGCACATCTTTACTTCTGACGTAGAAACTGCCCCATCAGACGAATTCCCACCGGGGCTCTCAGACCCCACCACTGGTGACTCTTCAAATGGCAGACGCTATCATTTAAAACCGGTCCTCTGTATCTCAATGCCACTGGCAAGATCGCTGACCCACTTTTCTACAGCTCTCCTGGCAAGCTGCTGCGACAGATAATTCCTGCATGCCACCTACTAAGCTGAGGACCCCGGTCCTTTCACTCATTCCTACAGGATTCCCTGGTCCCTACCACTGATGACTCCCCCACTGATAGGCACTATGACCAGGCTCCTTTCCCCTTCCGTCTTCAACGTACCAGAGGAGTTGTCCGACTCCTGCCTCTACCTCAGGTTTCAAACATGTAGCTAGCCAGTCCACAGCCCCTACACCCAATGCAATGGACACTATTAGCCTACACATAAGCAACATGCTAACTTTCAGGTTATTATGATTCATGAAGCCATTGAGGTATCTCAGACATAAATAAACAGGATTCACTTCCCTCCAAGCCTTGCTGCAGATAGTTAAGCCACCACCCCCACAATACTATAAAGCTATCAACTGTGCACTGTTCGGGAATACTGCTCTTTGTGGTAGCCTCTAAAGGTTATCTTTTACTATCGTTCATACCTCTCCCCACCCTTACCACATGCAACTTGCCCAGGCACACATGGTTCTAGTTCTGTGACCTCATGGAGGTGGGGTTAGCCCGGGCAGATCTCCACAGTGTGCTCCCCTCCCGCACGCCCAAACGTCAGATCTCACCCTGAACGTGCGTGGCATGCACACAGCGAGGAAGAGATATTTGTACACCAAGTGCCAGCAAGCACACATTGTATTCCTCCAGGAAACCCACTCAACTACTGAGGAATTAGGGCAGCTGCGTAAGAGTTGGAGAGGTACAATTCACGCCACTACCTACTGGCCATACGAATGAGGAACTATGATCTGGATCAGGCCTGGGGTCCCTTTTCAAGTGCCAGATACTGAAATAGACAAAGAAGGAGGGGATATGTGCTTTTCAAGGTCCGCTTGGACGGCCACCTTATTCTCATAGGGAGCATACGCGCCCTGAATACAGATCAGGACCACTATCTCCGGTGTGCTAGCACATAAGACACAAATGCCATGGTGCTAAAGCCTAAAGCTGCTCGACCACACTGTCCCCTAACAAAGCACTTTGGGACTGCATAGCAAGTCCCTGTTGAGTCATGTGGGAGCCCCTGGACTTTTTACCCAGCATGTAAGGTTATTGATACATCACATAAAGAGTCCGCTTCCAACCCCCCCCCCCCCCACCCGTGAACTACACTAGCCTTCACCTCACATTATACTCAGATTATTTCCATTGCGAGTCAGAGCACTCCATTCCCCAGTTTTGCCTCCCAGGCCCCATACACCTACAGTAAAATGAACAAGAGTGAAACTTCAACAATATCTGTGAGGAAGCCAAATTCTTCTGCTGCAAGAGATGTATGTCTTCAGAACATATCTTTGACGCCTGTGGGAAAGTGGCTCTGTATATAATGTTCCCAAATAGGTACAGGGTGTACAGAGTCCACAGTCCCCAGAGGTTTGGCAGAGGCTAAAGTTAGATATAACCTTACTCTCTAAAGTGGTAGCTTGGTCGAGCAGTAAGGCAGTATCAGAGGACAGTGTAAAGCATTTGTTGCACACACTCAGTCAGCAAATGGTCTCACACACTCAATAACTGAACTCTAGGCCAATGGTTTATATATAAAAAAATATATGCTTGTTTTATTTTAGAACCCACAATAGGCATTAAAATATACTTTCTCAGAATGAGATGCTTTATATAAATACTTTTGCAATATGCAATTGACTTTTGTAGACTGTTACAAGTGGTTGCAATAGGCAACACAATTCTAAACACAATAATGCATTGAGTTCAATGGAAGTTTCAAGTTATTTGCCTCAGATTACTTTTAGGATAACTTTTGGAATTCCAGGACTGGATCCTAGATTCAGTCCTGGGTCAGTACTTGGAATCAAGTGATAAAAGTCGACTTAATTACTGTGATGATTTTTAGACAATATTTTGCTATTTTAAAAGTTGACACTTAAAAAATATTTCATAGAAAACAGTCAATGATTCCCTGAAAATATTTTATAGAAAACAATCAATGATTCCCTATGGCAGAAAATTCAAGTTGCAGGTATAGTAGGTTCTCGTTACTTTTGTAATCCAGTACTGGGTGCCTAGACTCAGTACTGGGACCTTTATCCAAAACATGTAAGTAATTAAGTTTTCAGATATCATACGATTTTTAAAGAATATTTAAAGATTGCAGAAATTGACACTTAGAAGAAATTTCACAGAAAAACAGTCAATGATTTCCTATGGAAGAAAATTGGGTTACTGGTAAGTACAGTTGTAAGTATTTTTCAGAGTCAGTGCTGGGCACCAAGATCCAGCACTGGGAGCTCACCTAAGAGCAGGTGAGTATTTTCGTTTTCGTTACTCGGCTGATTTTTGGTGAATATTTTAAGTTTTGAAAAGTCCACACAGAAGAAATTTCAGGAAAAGCCAGTCAATGTTACCCTATGGAGAAAATTGAGTTATCGGTTTAAAGATAGGTACTCGACGGGCAGAGTTAAGGTTCTGGCCATAGACTCAGAGGTCTCCCAGGGTCAGGTAGGCACAGTTGGTTCACCCTCAGCGGCACAATGGCGGCCGGGTGCAGAGAGAGTTAGGCCCAATGTTATCCCATGAGAGGTAGGGGGGGCCTTGGTTGGTGGCTGCTGACTAGCAGGCCACGCGGCTGTGGGAGCTGGGCTCCTGGTCACTTACTCAGGGCAAGTGGGGAAGTAGATGGGTGTAGAGGTTGCACTGCCAGGGCCACTCGGGTGGCTGGGTGCAGGGTGCTTTTCAGCCTTCGGGCGCTCAATTGATTTCAATTGGAAATCTCCGGCTATGAAAAAGACTGCAAGCTCGGGGACGAAGATTCTTCAGGTGCCACCACCACTTCGAGAGGCAAGTTGGGTAGTTGGAGGATAGGTAAGTACCCCGGGATTGGGCACAGGGAGCCGCGGGGCACCGGGTGCAGGGGTGCCTTTTGGTGTCGGGAAATCTTAGCCTCTGTTGATTGCGGTTGGGGGGGGGGGCCTTGTTCGGAGGCTGCAGGCTTCTTCAGGAGTGTCGAGAGAGGTCCTTGGGTGCCAGACTCTGGTAACAGTCGCCGTGGGGTCGTCCTCGTGGTCTTTGTTCACTCCGGCACAGGCCAGGCTCGGCTGGTGCAGTGTGCGCTGGGTTCGCGGTTCCGTGCTGCTGCCAGGGATTAGAAGTAGATTTTCAGTAGAGCCTCTACACATGGGAGTCCCAGGGGTTTAGAGTCAAAAGGTAACCAGGTCCTCCGGGGTTTGTGAGGTTGCTGGCCACAAGAGATGTCGGGTTGGAGCAGGAGCAGGTTCGAGGGTCGACAGGCCGGTAGGGCTGGGGCCAAAGCAGTTGGTGTCTTCTTCTTCTTAGCAGCTGCAGGGCAGGTCTTCTTTCTTCTAGCTCGTCTTCGGATTTTGGAATCTGGAATCTGGGGTAGGAAGGCTCAGGGTGTCCCTAAATACTAGATTTAGGGGCGTTACAGGTAGGTGAAGGGCAGGGACCAATGGGTCCCTGTCCTGGGGTGAGTACACCCCCTATCCTGTCTCTCTCCTGTGGGAGGGGGGCAGTAGCCTAATCCTGATTAACCTCGCCTCCCCCACCTGAGGGGTGGGGTTGGCAGGCTGGTACATCCCCTGTCCTTATTTGGGGTTTCCGGCCAAGCTTCCTGCCAGAGTGGGGGGTTGCAGTGGCCTGGGGAAGCTCACAGAGGCGGCATGCCTTTGAAGCTTCCCTCTGCCCATCCTGGGGGAGGAGATTTAGCACCTCGCCCAGGATGTGCATTGTTGCAGACCCAGGAGAGCATGGGATCTCCTACCCAGGGGTCCAGCAACATGTCTGCTGTGTGGCAGCCTCAGAACAGATGTGGATTGTAGGTTAGGTTTCAGGGGGCATTAAATCCCACACTGGCATCAGTGTGGATTTAATGTGCTGAGCAGTTTGATACCAAACTTCTCAGTTTTCAGTGATGCAATTATGGTGTTGCGGAGTTCGTGTTTGACAAGCTCCCAGCACCATGTACTCTTAAATGGCAGCACTGCACTTACAGGGCCCAGGAATGGACCAGGGTACTGTAGGGGCACAGGGCTCCTGCCTCTGTGCCCACACCACTGGCATAGGGCACCCAGCTAGAGGGGTGGCCGATGTATGCCAGGGCAGTGTAGGTTGTGGGCATGGCACACAGGGATGCGTGCCATGTCGCCTCTCTGTTTTGTCTTGTACCCAGACACTCAGACTGCCAGGGCAGTGTGTGTGTGTGTTAGGGTACAGGGCCTCTAAGGGTGGCACAATGAGTGCTGCAGCCCTTAGAGCCCTTCCCTGGTCACAAGGCCCTGGGTACCTAGGGTACCACTTACCAGGGGCGGATATGTGGCCAGGGTTTGCCAATTTGGTTTTGAGGTTTTTGTTTAGGGAAGGAACATAGGCCCTGGGCACCTGATTAGCAGGAATCCAGGGCACACTCAGTCAAAGTACATTCAGCAATTTAGCAAAAAGTGGGGGCATACCATGCAAGAAAGATGGTACTTTCTCACAACGCCTTATTAGTCTTCATGTACAGCATGCTCTACGTCTCCATGCCAAGCACACAATACACACTAATGAAGAAAAGAACATCAACTATGAGCGAGCTAATGGATTTTAAAGAGAAAGTGGGTGAATTCCACTCCCAGGGGTGAGGTAAAAAGACCTACAACCTTATGACAATCCAAGCTGACACCAATATTGTCACAGAGGGTTGATGGGTCAGCAGTGATCTTCGGCTACAGATGAGTTGTACTGTGAAAGCACTTCAGTCAAGCAGAGCCTTTGCTCAGCTGAAGAAGAAACACTAGCACCATGAGTGCACTCACAGAAAACCACAGTGAGATTTTTAGCTTTTTAAGAGAATACAGTGGGTGAGCTAGAATCAAAAAGCGAGCTGTAGGCTAGGACAGATTTTTGTGCTGTCCTGTATGATCCGCAGTGGTTTTCTTTTGTGCATGTTTGTCTGCCAAAAACGAGAAAAATAAAATTCTGTTTGGTAAACCTACTTTCATAATGCACGATTATGGGAGGGCGCTGATATCTAAAGAGAATTAACATTTATGAGGAGCAAAAAAGAAGACAAATGTTTAATGTTATGGGGAATTTCAAACGTTTACCTAAGGATATGGTTATGTATCATTTTTTTTAATACAAACATGTTATTGCCATTTACAAAATTAGGCAAAGACAAAAAAGAATGCTTTACATTCAAGTGTTCTAGAATATATGACATGAAGCGTATTACTTGACATAAAGCTCTCCGCCAGATCCCACCACCACGACAGAGGACCTCCATGTGACGTTGCCTGCTAGCACCAACTGTTCCCTAGACCACATTGGTCTCAAAAGTACCCATTTCATTGTCCAGTAACAGAGCTGGTCACAGCAAGGCTCAGTTTGAATCCCTCAGTAATGGCAGGAGTCTCTCCAAATCTTGCTGTGTTTTTGGAGGCACCCTCTTGCAAAGTGTATAGAATGCTCAATGCATAAGTGAAAATCTAGTCCCTTCCTCCAACCTTCCAATGACTATGCCTCAACACCCTTCCTGGCTTCAGAAATGTCTTGACTAGCTAGAAGCACGCCAGCCATAGAAGAGTCCTTTTATAACTACTGCTGTCCATGTCATCTGTCATGTGGAATAATGTGTAGGAAAGTGCCACTTCTGCATGGTTACTCCTGACTTTTTTTGCCAGATACCTGATGTAATTTGACTGAGTGTGCCCTAGGTCCCTGCCAATCAAGTTCCCAGGGCCAGTGTTCTTTCCCTAAACCTGTACCATTGTTCCCACAATTGGCACAACTCTGGCCTACCTGTAAGCCCCTAGTAAGGGGTACCTATGGTACCACTGCATGGTAGCCAGGAAAAGGCCTGCGAGGGCTGCAGCATGTATTATGCCACCCTCAGAGACCTCTCACCACAAACATACACCACTGCCATTGCAGCCTGCTTGTTGTGGTGCAGCTAAAATGAAGAGGAGATATGGCACAAATCTCTGAATGCCATGCCTGCCCAACACTGCATGACGCTTAGGTAAGTCACCATTAAGGCAGGGTGCCCTATACCTCACGTGTAGACCTATCTGCATGAGCAGACATGTCCCTATAATAACTAAAGTCATTCTTAGATATTATAAGTGCCCAGTAAAGCCATCCTGAGTATATGGTGTGATAACTGGTTGTTACGAGTTTCCTAGCACCCTAATGGCTTTACTGAATAATGGGATGTATCAAGCATCTCAGAATAATATATATGCACTGGTTCCAGTGTCAGATGCATTATTCCCTGCACGCAGGGGTCCCTTCTAGAGGGGACCCCTAAAGCAAACCAACCACTGGTGGGTTTCTGACTGGTAAACACCAGCCTGCCACCACAAGACAAGTTTTCTGGAGCCCAGAAGGTGTGCCCACCTCTACCAACCACACCCTCAGGTGGGGGAGGTGAGACGAAGCCCACTTCAGATGGCAAATGCAAAAACAACAGATGATGGACCGAATGCTGAGCCAAATCAAACATTCACCCCCAGTCACAGATCTGGGTTAAGTCCATCTTTTTTTGCACACCACACCATTCCAGTTTAGACCCAGCCATATGCAAATCAGTCTTGACCCTGCTTCCTATGGGAACAGTCCAGCCCGAACTGCCAGGCCAGGTCATCCCTGGACCAGAACAAATCAGGCCGGTTAGACCCGGCCTGGCCTGTTTAGGGTTTACAATAAAAGGCTGGGGAGCGGTGGAGTCTTCCTCTTTGCTCGCCGCTCCCACAGCCTGTCCTTAAGGACCACAGCCTCGCTAGGAGGCTGTATTGTAATTTCAGGGGTTGTCAGCATCTCTCACGGGTCCGTCCGGGCACTGATGGCCCGTAACAAACTTTTCCTTTTTCTTTTGCAGATTTCCGTTCGGGTCAGCTACAGATCGTGAACTGCGGAGAAGCGTACCCATGATGAGAAAGACCGACTGCAAGTGCGGAGGTCGTTGGTTCTTGATCGCCAGAGGATGGACGAAGTCAGTGGTTGCTGCGGGAGATGAGCGGCTGGGCCGGCACGAGATCAGCATTTCACCAATGACAAATCGGAAGGTGGATCAGCTATGGTGCGCCTCCTGGGTTGCTCAGCTACTCAACGTAGGTGAACATGCGCATATGGCGTTAATAATGTATGGTACCCCTGTTTAGAGCAATCAGATTTACAGGTTGAAGGTCTGGTCTTTGTCGCATCAGCTGTTTAATTTTAATGCTGCGCTTGGCAGCACGTGGGGCAATCAAACGATGCAGTGCAGTGCGTGGGGAGCCTATGCCCAGGCCTGTAATCCTAGCTCCCAGATCGTGAAAATGCATGCCCAAAAGAAAAATACTGCGTTAGGCCTTTCCGAGGAGAGAGCATGGCGGAGCCGAGGATTTGTATCACCGCCTCAAAGAAAATGAATGATTTTTATAGCGCTCTGGGTTCGGCGGGGATATGTATGCAATGTGAATTTTAGCAGATTCAAAGCTGCGAGTGTGATATGATGCTAGATGCAATAAGGGAGAGCACTCGCTCATCAATTACACTGTCTGGGTCCTGCTTCTACAGCTGTGAAGGGAAAACGTGTGCGTGGTAAGTCAGGCGGTGACAGCAGAATACACGTTGTTTAATGCATTTCGTTATATGAATACGAAGTAATACAGACAAGCAGCACCGAGGTTTGCAAAAGGAGTGAGCATGATGGCACATCATAACAGCAGACCGGCCCTTGTAAATGATGTGAAAGATTAGATATTACGTTTGCATCCGAGTCAGCAAAATCAGATTGCAGTCAGATTTACATTTAATTTTGACTCGGAGGTCTGAATAATTTAGCATGGCAGAGCAGAATAAAGCTCGGCATCATATTCATAATTAACAAGAACAGAGACGACCTGGTCAGGCAAGGAGTGATAGCGCCAGACATTGACCTTTAGGAACCGTCCCACCTATCCTCTGTGAGGCCAGGAGCAAATGTGTTTGGTAACCAGCAGTTATTTGTGCTCTTATACCACTGGAAGTGACGCCATATCACTAGAATATCCCTCATGTTAAAGGGAACAGAGAGAAGCTGGATATAGGATTTGCCATACGTAGCACAGTAGAAAATAAATATATGTATAGCACGTTTAACTTATGCATTCCTATCTAAACCATTGAGCTCCATTGCCCCGTTGTCTGTGAATGAATCTTAACTTAGCTCTGCACCAGTGGATGGTGTTATACATGCACATAACGTGTTTTTGTTCATTAACTTATTAAAGTCACCTGATTATTTTGGTACGAGTATCGTTTACAGTAGTGTTACCGCTGTATATAGCTTTACACGTGCAATCTGGTTAGAAGCACTCATGTGAAAGTCGGTCTTCAATGTTCCCCGTGCACTGCAACTGGTGCTATGCTAAGCACTCAATGGGAAGTCTGATTACGTTTGTACTGGTTGCATTTTTTGACTGGTGCTATGCTAGGCGCACTCGATTGCCAGTAATTTGAAAAGTTCCTCACTTAATGAGACTGGTGGTATGCTAGGCGCTCTTGATTTCCAGTGATTTGAGTGTTCCTAAATAAATTGAATGTTCCTCATTTAAATGCGTATGCTAGGCGCTCTCGATTGCCAGTAATTTTAATGTTCCTCCCTTAATGCAACTGGTGCTATGCTAGGCGCACTCGATTGCCAGTAATTTGGAAAAAGTTTATTTTGATCAAAATCGGAATGTCCTATAAAAGAAAGGGGAGGGGTCGCAGAGAGTATTTCACAGCAATGTAAATGAGCGGCAGCTGTATTAAATATAGAATTGGGCCTGGTGGCTTAGGGGACTAATGTGTCCACTATAGGTGCCTGTGTTTGACCTCATGGTCGCAGCTTCAGATCACGGTGGGTCCCTTCAGCCTTTTTATCAGTCTGAGATTGATAAAAAATGAGTATCATTTAGTTGGGCAACAACAAACATCTGTTATTCAGCACCAAGATGCCCTCTGGTGAACGTGAGCTTTGCAAATACAGGTTAGATTATATGGTGGACAAATTCTCAAAGATGGATATTCAGGGGTTCAGTTGATGGCTTAAGTAACATTTCTGCATCAAAGTGCCAACCAGTGGCAGACTTCCTAAGATCTTCAACAGTGCCAACCAACTCCCAGAAGGGGTCAACTGACACCAGTCGAAGCCATGTGTTCACATGTTGCAATGCAGGAATACTTAAAACTCTACAGAAAGCAACTGAATTAACAGTTAATACTGTGCGTAAAAGGTACTTTTTCTACATGACGGTGCCTCACTGTCTGTGTTTTAATGTTTTATGCAGATTTTAGGCGCTGTCAATGTACGCCCTTTGTGTCCCTTGCCGGTTTTTATTCTGAAACCTGGTCTCCCTGCGTTAATTTGAACAATCCAGCAGTCTTCTGTTCACTGCCCTCATTCATTGTCGCATTGATGGCACCGCCGAGAGCCGCACACCTCCTGCCAGACTTCCAATCTCCGGCTGTTTGGGCACAAGCGCTGGTGACTCTTGTAAACACAGCCGTTATCAATTTAACCAGATAACCCAAGCGTAATTGCACTATGCGTTGCCTCATTAACAGGTGTCAGTTTCAGGATGCTGCATATATTAAAGAAAAGCAACGACCAATTGCAATTGCAGCTGTTCAAAGCAGGTGCTTAGCAATGCTAGGCTGAGAAGCAGACACCAATGAAAATTAACATGAAAGTAAATGTCAGCCAGGGTGTTGCAAAAATGACGGGAGGGTCATGTGAGTAGCTGCAGAATCCCCTTCGTATAGCTTCGGGCGCAAACCATATGCAGTTTAGGAACAAATGGTGAGGGACACCTGTAGGGCTCACAGTTATGTTGGTCTCAGCCTTCTGCCCAGCATTGGCAGAGGCTTTTAGATTCAAGGGCATTACTGATCAGTGCCTGTGGGGCATACGTCAACTGTATGAGTGGTGACAGGATTGGTTGTACCATGAGTGGCATAGGGGATCTGTTGGACTTGTCAGGCCTAGGGTGGTCTCCCCTTCTATTTTTGTATCGTGCCTCATTTTTTCCACCCTCATTTTTATGTTGGACTAGGTCTCCGGGCGCCTTTTCATTGCCAATCAGCGTTAAGGTGCAGGTGCTCCCTTCTCCCAAGATGGCTGCCACAGGCCCCTGCTACTGCAGAGTGGTCTTTCATAGTAGCACCCTAGCTGCCAGGAGCTGGCTGGAACCCCACAACAATGTTGCGACTCCAGCCCGCCTTTTTGTCCCATAGGTAGAGTGGGGAAGCTTCTGGAATGTGCTGGAACCTTCTAGAAGGGAGGTGTGGTTTTTCTTTTGCCGCCTTGGCTAGAGGTCACCTGACCTAGGGCTACTTAAGAGAGGGAGGGAAACTTTTGTGGTGAGTTGGCCATTGGGGTGAAGCAGAGCTGGAAGAATCCACCAGGAGTGTAGGCGGTAGGGCCTAGCCAGGGACTTATGCCTCTGAGAGTGACAGGATTTAGGTGCTGCCTCTTAAGTGAGTGAGGGACCCTGTGAAACCCACTTATCTTGCCCAGCAGTAGGAGGACCCAGAGACTCTCTGCCAGCCTGACTAGGAAGGATCTAGTCACCCTCTCCATCCCTACCCCCCTGTAACAGAACCCTTTAAGGGCGCCAGATACATCTGCGCCAACAAGACTCTAACTAACATCTGAGAACAGAACTTATATACCAAGCACTGAGACTGCGTGTCCAGATTGAACTCTCAAACTTATATGCCAAGCACTGAGACTGCGTGTCCAGATTGAACTCTCAAACTTATATGCCAAACACTGAGACTGCGTGTCCAGACTGACCCCTGAAGCCGTATGCAAAGCAGGTTGAAGAGCCACCGGGGATCGACCAGGTATTAGCGCTGTGACCCCTGCGCTCCCTGACCTGGCCTGGGACCCCCGGCAGCGTGCTCCGCTGAGCGCGGAGTCCCCAACCTTAACTTGAGCCCCCCCTGTGACGTGGAAGCCAGCGCGCTCACCGCCGCGGCCCGGAGGCCGGAAGAAGTGCCCTGCAGAGTCGCTAGGCCCGTGAGAAGCCTGGGGCCCCGCCGCTGCCGTCGCAGCTGTGAGAGAAGGTGCGCGAGGCCTTGGGCCGAGTTCCCCCATCGTCGCTGGAGCGGACGCCGTCGGACGCCGAGAACGAGGTAAGCCCGGAGGCTGGGATTGCCCCTGGTGCGCCCCCTACTGGTCGGGAACCGCACCGCACCCTCAGCCCGGGTCCCCTCTCCGTGGGAGTTCCCCCTGCCAGCGCGACGGAGAGACCCCGCCGAGGGATCCTCTCCGTGTGTCCCCGTGACTGCTCTGAAGCGAGGTGCCCTACGAACTGCACCGGAGCAGAGAGACTCGCTCCTCCCGTCCCGGGCGCTTCCTGCTAAAAGCTCCGTGAGGCGCATTGACTGTCCTACCCCACATTGAAGTACTCAGCGCCCACCATTACAAGTAGCGCTCTGTTATCCATGTGTTGTATTGAAGTGCTACGTGTTGGTGATTACGAGTAGCGCTCTGTCAGTCAGGTGCCCTATTGAAGTGCTACGTGTTGGTGATTACGAGTAGCGCTCTGTTATTCATGTGCCATATTTAAGTGCTACGTGTTGGTGATTACGAGTAGCGCTCTGTTATTCATGTGCCGTATTTAAGTGCTACGTGTTGGTGATTACGAGTAGCGCTCTGTTATCCATGTGCCATATTGAAGTGCTACGTGTTGGTGATTCCGAGTAGCGCTCGGTTATCCATGTGCCATATTGAAGTGCTACGTATTGGTGATTACGAGTAGCGCTCTGTTAGTCATGTTCCATATTGAAGTACCACGTGCTATTGATTACGAGTAGCGCGCTGTTATTTACGCCCATGTTGAAGTACTACGTGCTATTGATTACGAGTAGTGCGCTGTTATTCATGCTCCATAAAGAAATGCTAAATGACATCTATTACGAGTAGCCCTATGCTAGATGCCCCGTTCTGAGGTCGTCACCAGTTAGCGCGCCTAGCGCCATCGTCACCTACCTAAGGCGCTACAGGAAAGCGAAGCGCGCATGTACCTCCAGGTGAAGGGTAATTGTACCTCAGGCAGTACTGAAGTATACTGAATGTCATTTGTGGTATTACCAGCTTATGAAATGTACTGCTACCTCATGAACTGCATCTAACGTGCTCTGCTTGGATAAACTTGAGTATTTACTTAACTCCTACCGTGTGGCGTCACTTATTGTGTGTGTTCCTTGTCCCATGTGAGGTGCGTGTTGTATGGTTGCTTTACACACAGACCTTTGGTGGCCCGACCGCTCGTGTCACGTTACCGCCCCATAGGGCCTGGAGACCCCAGGTCTTACAGGATCTACTGGCAAAAACCTAGAAAAGTGCAGGGTGTGTGCCAGGGCCGAAGAAGCAAATGCTAGTAGTGGAATCACAGCTGGTTTTGCCACCCACATAGGTAGGCCGGTAAATGTATCACAGACTTACCACCGCTGGGTTGGTTGGCAGGTGATTTCTATTGGTTTACCAAATGCTAGGAGCATTGATCGTCTATTTGTTTTTGTTTATTATGCTTGTTTAATCGAGCATTATATGCCTGTGGTTTGTCACACCCTTGTGCTTAGACACTTATGCAGTAGATGGCAGTGTTGGGTCACACACTACCTACGCGCCCTTGGGCCTGTGCAATTAAGCAAGCTATTCCTGTGTTGTCACACGGTACCTATTCCCCGTGGGCTTGTGCAAATTTAGTGAATTTGGAGGCCTATGTGGTCATACTTCCGTGTTGTGTCACACAGTACCCATGCATCTTGGGCTGGGGGTGTGGGTGACAAGTGGGGGGGTACAGTCTCATGATATAGTCAATAGGGCTGGCATGTGAAATGTATCTGTTATGTATGGCTGGCCAAAGACTAAAAGCACTAATCATCTGTGTTTGAGTTTCATTTATGTATGGCTGAATCAATGACTGTGATACATGGGAGGCGCTCCACACCACGATGACTGCAGGATGTGGACAGGCAATGGGACCGGAAGATCCGGAACGTAAATGGCAAACGACGGCATCAAGTGCAATGGGCGATCAATGGAAAAGCTCAAGAGGTGCCAGCATGCACGGGTGAGATGGTGCGGCTCATGCACTATATTGGTTGAGTATAGGTGTCAACCATTTGTTGTTGCCATCCGGGGTGTTTTAGCAGCACGTTGCTTTACAGGTGTATGCCTTGCCAGCTTGAACAAACCCGGGGGTAATGGGCAGATGCACCCCCTCAACACCCCTTGTCGTGAAACGGTATTCTGCCATTACGGCACCTGTGCTCGTAGGTGCCATTGTAGCTGACACTCCGCGGTGTTGTGATGCTCCGTAGTAAGGGGAAAAGCTTACGCAGAGCCTATCCCAGAACATTGCGGTCCAATGTAGGTTGTTCGCGGATTCCATGATATGTTTAGAGGAGATCTTTGGGCCTGTGGGGCAGTCCCTGGGTAGCATTCCAATGGTGCAGTTGCGCCAGCAATTAATATCATTGTCTGGGGCAACATGTCTATCGCTTTAAGTCAGCCAGCCCTAGCATTATCATGCACTTGGGTGGAAGGATAAGGCAGACCCAATATAGTCATAGATAATGGAGACCCAGTCCTGTCCTAAGCACTGTAGCACCCGACTTAAGATAGGGTGGCTCACTGCTGGGACTGAGGGCTCTGGAGTAAGGGGGAGACCTTAGAATGACGGGGTACGCCTGGGTAGAAGGGGGGCTGGTCGAAACACTAATCACTAATGTGGGGTTGGTCGACACATCTATGCCCAGGGTACACCCTGGCACAGAGACTGCAGAGATTCCAATGGGGGGGGGGGGGGGGGGGGGAGGGGGGAGTGAGTCTGTGGCATTGAGCCATTCGGTAAAAGATTAATTAACAAACTGGTGAGGCTATCTTGGGCTCTACACCTCCAGGCTATAGCCCATGGGTGCATTTGGGGGAAGTTGTGCTTCTTAAAAAGACGGCATCCATTTCTCCAAATTAGGGAATGCAATCTTCATGGAGAATCTTCTGGCCTATTTAGTTGTTTATAGGGACAGGGCATGACCTTTCAGTGAGTTTTTTAGGGGGGGCCTGATAGTCAGGCAACTATGCAGGCCTGTGGCGGTAAGGTCATGATTGGTGAGCAGTAAATTTAAGGTCCTTCAAAGGCGGCGTCATTCTTGAATGGCGTCGCCCAAGGGGGAGGGACAAGTGGTCTCTCATAGAACTCCAGGGGCAGTTACAGCCGGTTGGCTGGATGGGTGCGGGGGAGGGGGGAGTCACGCTTTTCAGTATGCTGCTTGGTCACCCTGCACGTGCGCAATTGCGCAAGTAAATGGCGCAGAACTGCAAGGGCCCCTTGTGGAGATAATTTACAGGGCGTACGGGGGTGACCTGGGTGGGGGGGGGGGGGGGGAAGGAGGGTGAGGGTGAGTACCCTCATAGGGAACGGGCCCTCTGCGCATGCGCACTTAGGTTGGAGGGCGGGCATAAGGTGGCGACCTGGAAGGGGGGGGGGGGGGGGGAGAGTACTCTCACGGTAAACGTTCCCCCTGCGCATGCGCACTCCGTTGGAGTGCGGGCATAATTTGATAAGGATCTGGCGCTAGTTAGTGACCTTGCTGTAGGCTCAAGTAGGGATACGCAGAAAATGAAATATTATTAGGACTATTGATTATGGTATGTTTAGATTCGGATAGGAATATATCTTTGTATTAGAGATATGTTAAGGTTAGCAAAATTACATCTGTACCTATCCAAGTAGTCAATTTAACAGTTTTTCTGCATATTGTTTAAATATTTATATATAAAATTGTTGATTTAATTTTATGTTAATAAATACGTCCGGGGGTTTACGACTCCCTAATCCAAAAAATGTCCTTGTGCTAAGTGTGTTACTCTCTTAGTATTGATAAGGGAAGAGGGGGGGTCTAGGCAGTACCTGGCCATATAGTTAGGCGGGGCCGGCATCGGACATGCCGCAGATATGGCGGTCGTGCAGGCCCCCGAGGACCACACAGGGGCGGGCATGTTGCGCGCAATGGTGACGCGACAGGCACGCCCTGCCAATGATTGGTCTCCGGGTGTTGGTACGTGCCCCGGAAGTGATTATAATCACTTCCGGGGCACGCGTCGCATCAACGCTAGGCCGGTTAGAACCGGCCTGGCCTGTTTAGTGTTTAGAATAAAAGGCTGGGGAGTGGCGGAGTCTTCCTCTTTGCTCGCCGCTCCCACAGCCTGCCCTTAAGGACCACAGCCTCGCTAGGAGGCTGTATTGTAATTTCCCAAACCACCGTCCCCTAAAAGCAGGGTTTACAGGGTGTATTGTTAGGTATTTTAATTTTGAGGTTGACATGGTTATGTTTATCATACGTGTGATGATTTTCTTTCCCATTGTTTTAGGAGATTGTTTCCTTGAACAGGTCATGTTTTTTGTCGTATTTTAGTGCTATTCCTTCAAGTTGACATAGTAGGTCTATTCATGTGTGATAGTTTTTTCTTTCCCATTATGTTAGGAGATGGTTTCCTTGAACAGATCATGTTTATTGTCGTATTTTTAGTGCGATTCCTTGGTCAGGCGGTAAGGTCATGATTGGTGAGCAGTAAATTTAAGGTCCTTAGAGGGCGGCGCCATTCTTGAATGGCGATGCCCAAGGGGGAGGGACAAGTGGACTCTCATCGAACTCCAGGGGCAGTTACAGCCGGTTGGCTGGATGGGTGCTGGGGAGGGGGAAGTCACACTTTCCAGTAGGCTGCTTGGCCACCCCGCACGTGCACAATTGCGCATAACTGCAAGGGCCCCTTATGGAGATAATTTACAGGGCGTACGGGGGTGACCTGGGGGGTGGGGCGGAAGTACCCTCACGGGTAACGGGCCCTCTGCGCATGCGCACTCAGGTTGGAGGGCGGGCATAAGGGCGTACGGGGCGACCTGGAAGGGGGGGGGGGGGGGGGGAGTACCCTCACGGTAAACGGGCCCCCTGCACATGCGCACTCCGTTGGAGTGCAGGCATAATTTGATAAGGATCTGGCGCCAGTTAGTGACCTTGCCGTAGGATCAAATAGGGATACGCAGAAAATGAAATATTATTATGACTATTGATTATGGTAGGTTTAGATTCGGATAGGAATATTTTTGTATTAGAGATATGTTAAGGTTAGCAAAATTACATCTGTACCTAACCAAGTAATCAATACAACAGTTTTTCTGCGTATTGTTTAAATATTTATATATAAAATTGTTGATATAATTTTATGTTAATAAATACGGCCGGGGGTTTACGACTCTCTAATCCAAAAAATGTCCTTGTGCTAAGCGTGTTACTGTCTTAGTATTGATAAGGGAAGAGGGGGGTCTAGGCAGTACCTGGCCATATGACTCGGAGCAAACATGAGGAAGGGCGGCATCCATTGAAACAAGAGATACAAATGAATTACAGGCCTGAAAGAGGGTCAATTGTGATTTCGGGAAGGCGCTGGTAAAGCCAATGCCCGTGCATTCCTGAATGCAGGGGGCTGTCTGACGCACACTGTGACCAACCGAGTTATGGCACTCCTCTATGCGTACATGATTCGCTAAGAACCCGCTGCCATCTCTGGCCTGTGAGCCTATTCAGAAATAATTATTTTGAGAGCAATAAATTCTGACTGCGCGTGTGTAACATACGTGTACTTGCTCCGCCCAGACCTGTCCCGAGTGCATGGACCCTGCGCTCTCCGAGTATGCACCACACCACAACATGTTCAGATCAGTGGAAGGCCCCACAACACAAACGGTGACCCGGTCAGCGTCAGAGCTCTCTCACAAGACACAATGGCCTCATGGCGCCCCCTCCGCAGGCAACAGAGACAACATGCTATTGTCCCTCTCGCCTGCCTGTCTCCGGCCTTCCTTTTGTACTGCTACTCACTGTATGGGGCGGGAGGGGGTGGGGGCTGTCACTATCCTTCGGCCTTGATATAAAATCGAACAAACATGATGTAGCAGTCACGATAGCCTTCGAAAAACGTATGGAAACATTCTGGTAGCAACAAACCTACACCAACTTACAGCCGGGCAACAGAACACGACAAAAAGGTATATTCACATTATTTGAATGTATGGCAAGATGTACCCTTACACAAAGAAAACAATCGGTATTTGGGATTGGTGGGACAAAGCAGAAAGGTAAGCAGGGGAACTAGGACAGTAGAAGAAAGGAGACAGAGGAACAACCCAACAAACCACATCTTGAGTACCTTTGTCGCTGCAGCTGTGTATGGCTAACACTTGATATAGTCTTAAGAAAACCGTCAAAGAATTCCGCAAAAGAAGAGAGTACTTAATGCTTACAGCATCCACCTTCCCCCTGCACTTCTCTGCCTGTGTATGCCGAACGGCAGCAAGCGGCTAAGGTAGAAAGTGGTTTCCAGCACTGTTTACTTCCGGATTCAGCAGTAAGCCCGCTCGAGTGACTGATGTCATCACCAGGAAGTTGGCAAACAAGCACATTATGAGGCACATTACAGATACTTTCACAACAAGGGGAGGTTCAGAGTGACACGCCTCGAGAGACAGGTCACAAGCGACATGACACCACAGAGCCACAAGCAGAAACGTGCAAGTATGTGTTGAATTCAGCTTCTGGGACGCTAATGTAGTTCACAAAGCAGTGCCGCGAGAAAGGGACTCTAGTTTGACCCGGGTCACGTTCGAACGTGTGTCTGTGTGGACTGTGGAGAGGAGGACACGTACGAGGATAAATGCAACTAAAAAATGTGCAATTTTAACTACATTGCGTCAGTAACACTCGGCGAAGTCTAGAAAGATAGAACAATATGCAGAGGAGTAAGGGTTGTTCTCTTCAAGGTTTCTAAAAGTAAAAGAAGTGCTAAACATGGAATCGGTAATACGAGTAGGCCACTAACATTGCTCAAACAAGTAGAAAGAATGCTAGGGGCAGTATTTATCCTGCCGTCACCATCAATGCCCAGCAAATCATCAGTTTCCAGGAAACGTGGACTCGGTCTCGAACCAACTTACATCCGGACGGTTTCCAATCAGTGTTTACTCCGGCCTCGAAATCGTCCTCGGGTCACCACAGCGGGGGCCTTCTGACCCTCATAAGTGTTACATTGGGCGTCACCTTATTAAAATGGTATGTCGCTTCTCCTTTCTTCCAGATTAGCTGTCTGTCCTGGACAAACGTTCCCCTTGTGGTACTTATGGTTTCTCACCAATAATGTACAAGTTACCGACTCACTCACCTCTGCTCTAGATGCGGTGACAGCAGGATTGAATCAAGACTGTCATATTGTCGGGTGGGGATTTTAATACGAGACTCTGCCCAATCTCGACGATCACTGTTCGTGGGGGGGACGAGTCAGGTTTTTGTGACCTCTCCCATTTTAGTCATAGCCTGTGTGGGGACAGATTGAACCTGTTGTTGAAAACCTATGATATCATACCTACTAATCGACCTGGTTGCCAATGAGGCGCGCAGCCAGGCAACGTACACAGGGTCTATGAAGGGTCTATGACTGACTTTGTTGCATTGTCAAAGTGCTGGGTGGGTAGAGTGAGCGATTTTGCTAGTCCTAAATCTCTGTGCAGGATTGCCTGTAACACAGTACATATAGCCTGGGACGATTAACTATACCAAAGGAGGAGGAGACGGCGGGACGTGGAGCCGGACATTTTCTCCAATCAGCTCAGGGTCGCAAAGAATGATCAGTCTGCCATTTGTCTTAATCAGGGCTCCGATAACGACTCGGTTATAGGTGCGCCCAGCAAAATATGCAAGCAGGCATCCTTCCATTTATCAGCCCCCAAACAACAGCAGGCTCCAAAACCAAGTAAGTGGTTTGAAAAATCCTGCACCCAACCTCTCTCCAGCCTCATTAAAGCAATAAAGATGTCCCTGAGAGACCAGGATGAAATTAGGAGATGCAGGAATCTTTATAAAGTATCCATAAAGGAGAGGAAACCTACAATAAGGAGTGAGGCCTGGAACAGCTGATCTCTGCATCTCCAGCAAGGATTCTGCTCTTTTCTGGAAGATAGTCAATGCTCCTTTCTTCTCCACAAGCCCCTCCAGGAGAACGGACACAGACATTTCTGGAAAGGTCTGGGTCAGCCACTTCACCAAGCCACGCGATTCACATGGCACTACCATTTGCGACCGCCCAAGTGAGGCCATGGGTAGCAGTGAGGACCTAACGTTTACTGTCAAGGAAGTCACCTCAGCAATAGAGGGGTGCCCTTATAACAAGACCCCCGGTCAGACGGTGTTCCCACCGACCTGTTTAAGGGCAATCTGGCATTTTGGGCTCCCTTATTGGCAAGACTATTTACCACTGTGTGCCTGGTCGGCCCTCTTAAATCCTGGTCAAGTGCAATTTATCGTTCCGATTTTCAAGAAGTGGGATAGGAGCAATTCTCACTGCTATTAGCCCATACCATAATCTATTCTGCGGCCAAACCTCCACTTAATTAAGTCCAAAAACGTCCTTGCCAAAAAAGGTTCTTTCTGTCTGGCCTTTATGGACCTTAGTGCGGGCTTCGACAACGTAGTTAGGACCAAGCAGGGGAATTGAATATGCTACTTACCAGTATGCATCTGTTCTTGGCATGTAGGGCTGCTGACATTCATATCTGTGCATAGATCGCCGCCTAGTGTTGGGTCCGGATGTTTGCACGTTGTTGTCCTGGAAGAGTCTTCGAAGTATCCTTGGATAGGTGACTCCTCCCCTGGACTACAGTGCGCATGGGCATCCTCTCCATCCTCAGATTGTTTTTCGCCATTGTGGCAGTGATGGAGTAGATACAGAAAGTGATGACCATGCTTGCAGTAATTCTGAGAGCTGCAGCTGCGACAGGCGCCGGGGAGGAGGGAGGGCGATATGAATGTCAGCAGCCCTACATGCCAAGAACAGATGCATACTGGTAAGTAGCATATTCAGTTCGAGGCATGTGGGCTGCTGAATTCATATCTGTGCATAGAATACATAGCAGTGCCCTCTATTGGCGGCGGCTACCCGTGCCAGCTGCAGCGGTCTGAAAAAGTGTTTTGAGAACAGCCTGTCCTACAGCTGCCTGCTGTTTTGACTGCACATCTACGCAATAGTGTTTTGTAAATGTGTGTGTAGTGGACCATGTGGCTGCTCTGCATATATCATGCAGGGGAATATTTCCTAGGAAGGCCATGGAAGCCCCCAACTTACGTGTTGAGTGGGCTCGTGGTGGAATAGTTAATGTGCGTTTTGCTTTTTGATAACAGATTTGAATACACTTAACTATCCATCTGGCTATCCCTGCTTTGGAGATGGCGTTACCTTTGTGGTGTGGGGCAAAGGCAACGAACAGTTGTTTTGTCTTCCTGAAGGGTTTAGTCCTATCGATGTAGTACATGAGGGCCCTCCGTACATCTAGTGTATGTAGTGCCCTTTCTGCAACAGTTTGTGGGTTTTGGAAGAAAACTGGCAGTTCAATAGTCTGATTCATGTGGAACTGCGATATTACTTTGGGCATGAATTTGGGGTTGGTACGTAGTACGACCCTGTTGGTGTGAACCTGTATAAATGGCTCTTGAACGGTTAGTGCCTGGAGTTCACTAACTCTTCTTAGGGAAGTGATCGCTACAAGGAAGGCCACTTTCCAGGTAAGGAATTGAATCTCGCATGAGTGTAGAGGTTCAAAGGGTGGACCCATCAGGCGTGTGAGGACCAAGTTGAGGTTCCACATTGGAGCCGGTGGGTGGCTTGGTGGAATGACTCGTTTGAGTCCTTCCAAGAATGCTTTGATGGCAGGCACTCTGAATAGAGAGAGGTGCTGCCTGGTTTGCAGATAGGCCGAGATTGCGGTCAAATGGACACGTATAGAGGTGTACGCCAGATTGCATCGATATAGGTGTAAGAGATAACAGATGATGTTTTGGATGGATGCGTCCAGCGGGTTGATGTCATTATTACCGCAATAAATGACGAACCTTTTCCATTTGGCTGCATAGCAAGCTCTGGTAGTGGGTCTCCTGGCCTCCTTGATGATGTCCATACAGTCAGGTGGCAGGTTGAGATAGCCAAACTCTAGGACTTCAGGAGCCAGATCGCCAGATTCAGCTGTTGCGGATCTGGGTGCTGAACCTCTCCATGGTTCTGCGTCAAATGCGCGGGTTTGATCCGCAGCCTTTGATGCGGCACCACGGAAAGTTCGAGGAAGGTGGTGTACCACCGCTGGCGTGCCCACGTGGGAGCAACTAGGACGAGTGTCAGGGAGTGTTGTCGGAGTTTGCGGGCCACTAGCGGTATCAATGGCGCTGGGGGAAAAGCGTACGCAAATCTGCCGGACCAGTTCATCCATATCGCATTGCCCTGCGACTGCGGATGTGGGAATCTGGCGGCGAAGCTTTGGCATTTTGCGTTTTCGCTTGTCGCGAATAGGTCTATCTCCGGATGACCCCACTGCTGGAAGTACGGTTGGAGTACTGATGGGTGTAACTCCCACTCGTGCATCTGGTGGCTGTGTCTGCTGAGCAGATCCGCCATCTGGTTGTCCTTGCCAGGGAGGTGTTCCGCCATGAGGAACATGTTCCTTTGAATGGCCCACTTCCACATGCTCTGAGCCAGATGAGACAACTGTGGAGAGTGTGTTCCTCCCTGTTTCTGTATGTAGTACATTGCGGTCATGTTGTCCGTCCGGATCAACACGACCTTGTTGCATAGATGTACTTTGAATGCCTTCATGGCTAGGAAGATTGCCATCAGTTCCAGAAGGTTGATGTGCAACTTCTTTTGTTGTGTTGTCCATAGTCCCTGCACTGTGTAGTGGAGTACATGAGCTCCCCATCCCTGGAGAGACGCGTCCGCTGTCAGTACTATCTGTGGGACAGGCTCTTGGAATGGTCGGCCCTTGCAAAGGGTTTGTGGATTCCACCAATGCAGAGAGTTGTATGCCCGACCGCTCACCAACACTAGGTCCTTTAACTGTCCTTGAGCCCGATTCCACTGACGTGCTAGGCACTCCTGAAGTGGGCGCATATGTAATCTCGCGTGCGGGACTATGAAGATGCAGGAGGCCATCATGCCTATCAACTGCATAAACACTCGCGCTGGAAGTGAGTGATTGGGTTTGAACTTGGAGATCAGCAGTTGTATGCTGTTGATCCTCACTAAGTTTGGCTGAGCTGTGGCCGCCAGAGTGTCTATAGTCGCACCTAGGTACTGTTGTACGTGTGCGGGCTGGAGATGGGACTTTGGATAATTTAGTGAGAATCCCAGACTGTGAAGAAGGTGAATGGTGCGGGACATGTGGCTTGCACATTGCTGGGCTGACTTCGCTTGAACGAGCCAGTCGTCTAGGTAGGGGTAGACGTGTATATGCTGCCTCCGTAGATGTGCTGGCACCGTGGCTAGGCACTTCGTGAAAACCCTGGGCGCTGTTGTCACGCCGAAGGGAAGGACTTTGAACTGATAGTGCTGCCCCTGAACAGTGAACCTGAGGTATTTTTTGTGTGAGGGGTGGATGGGTATGTGAAAGTACGCATCTTTGAGGTCCAGTGTGGCTAGGAAGTCTCCCTGCTTGAGAAGCGGAAGGACTTGCTGTAGAGTGAGCATGTGAAAGTGCTCTGAAAGAATGTACTGGTTTAGGGGTCTCAGGTCTAATATAGGTCTGAGCGACCCGTCCTTTTTTGGAATTAAGAAGTAGAGGGAGTACACTCCCGCACCCTGCTCGTGGATGGGTACGACCTCTATAGCGCCTTTTAGAAGCATACTTTGCACTTCTTGCTGTAAGAGCGTTAAGTGCTCTGAGGACATAGGACGGCTTCTTGGTGGTATTGTGGGTGGAGTGGAGGTTAACTCCAGACAGTAACCGTATTTTAAAATATCTTTGACCCACCTGTCCGTGGTGATGGAATTCCACGTGGACAGGAACCTTTGTAGCCTTCCCCCGACAGGTGTTATGTGGTCGGGAGGAAGGGAGAGGGCGTCACTGCTTGTTCTTGGGGGAGGACCTGGTGTTGCCGTAGCCGCGTCCTCTGCCCTTTGTGCTGGAGCCACGATATCCACCTCGGGTGTTTTTGTCATAGGTGGTCTGTGTATTGCCTTTGTTATATGTTTGTTGTGACCCCTGTCCTCTACCTGCTCCCTTGTTTCCGGGGCGACGAAAGGAGCCGCTCCGAAAGGAGCCGCTCCGAAAGGACTGAGTTTGTAGGGCGCCCAGGAACTTTGCAGTGTCCGTGTCCTTTTTTATCTTTGAGGGTGGTGTCAACCTCTGGCCCGAATAAGTAGTCGGGGTTGACGGGCTGGTTCAGTATATTGTTTTGTACCTCAGGCTTGAATCCTGAGATCCGTAGCCAGGCATGTCGTCGCAGCATGACGCTTGTGTTTATGGCTCTGGCAGCCGTGTCTGCAGCATCTAGTGCGCATTTGATGGAAGCGTTCGTTGGTAGCTGTCCTTCCCTGATGAGCATTTCTGCGCCTTCCTTGAACTGGTCAGGGAGATGTTGGAATATTTGCTCCAGTGTATCGTAGTGCGCTCTATCATAGCGAGCAAGGAGCGCTTGAGTGTTGGCTATGCGCCATATGTTGGCAGCTTGGGCGGCAACTCGCTTGCCAGAGGTTTCTAACACCTTGGACTCTTTGTCCGGGGGAGGAGCGTCACCTGTCGTTTGCGAGTGTGCCCTCTTGCGTGCATTCGCTACGACGATGGAGTCGAGTGGTAATTGTCCTCTGATGTAAGTAGGATCCCCAGGTGCTGATCTGTATTTTTTATCAATCCTCGGGTTTATCACTCGTGCCCTGGTGGGTTCTTTGAAAATGTCCTTGGCTGGTTTGAGGACCCCCTTCAACATTGGCAGAGTCTTTACATGTCTTTCTGAGGATGCAAAGGTGTCCATTAGAAAGTCATCTTCGATGGTATCAGAGTGAAGCTGTACCCCATGGTTATTTGCAGCACGTTCGATAAGAGCGTTGAACGCCGCAGTGTCCTCCGTAGGAGATGTTTTCGCCCCATAGAGTTGTTGGTCCTGTGCATCGAGAGGTGCATTGGGGTCTGCAGGGTCACCCCAAGTTTGATCAGGGTCCTGCTGGTCATCAGGGTCCGTGTCTACATGGTAGGGGACTTGGTCACCCATGTAGTCCTCTAATGCATCCGTATCGGAGCGTGTGGGGGAGAACCGGTGTAGATCCTGGTAGGATGAATGGAAGGGTTCATAAAGGAGTGGTTCCGATTCTGCAGGCAACTTCCTTTTTAGTGGGATCCTGAAAGGGTCCAATGGCGGCTCCGAAGTTATCCTTCGGTCGTGGAGAATCATCCTGCCAGTGTCGGCGTCGATGATACGTGCCGGAGACGTCTCAGCAGGTGTGACCGTAGGTTGGGTGACCTGTGTCCTGAGTTGGAACATTTTTGGGATTGTCGACGGAGGCAAGCCGAAGGTAATATTGGCCGGCACCGAAGAGGCTGCTGGAGCTCCGATCGAACCGGAACCCGACGTGTCCTGGAGGACAGCTGTGGTTTTGCTGCCTTGCGTCGCACCAGGTCGTACTTGGGGCGCCTTCGAGGCTTTGGCACCGGCTAGGCTTGTAGAGGCGGCCGTGGCTTTTTTCGGCGCCGGCGGTTCATCGAGTCGAGGTGCAGAGATCACCGTCGAAGTCTTCGATACCTGAGGCTTAGGTGTCGTCGAGGGAGTGATGCGAGACACAGCAGGCGGTACGGCCCTTGGTGTCGTCGGTGCCGGTGGCCGAGCAGGTTTGTCGGTGCCGATGGCTTTTTTCCGTTTGTCGACTCCAACGTCGCCCGCTTCAAGTTCGGCACCGAAGTCCCTCTTGGTGCGGTTGGTGCCGACGCGGTGCGCTGGCGTCGAAGGCCTCGATCCGACCAGCGCCACTTTCGGTTTCGGTGGAACCGGAGTAGCTTCCGGTTTCGGTTTTGTGGTAGGGAAACCAGCCTGTTTATGTAGTAATGGCTGCCGCTGAACGTCCGAGGCCGGGCCCGAGGGCGGAGCCGAAGAACTGCGGGATGGGTCTCGGGTAAGGCCCGAAGGCGATCCCTCGACCGGAGCCATAGGCTGTGGCACTGGTGTTTCAACGGTTTGAACAGGTAGGCCTTGTTCATCATTGGAGCTACTCTCTTCGGCCCCTAAGGCCTCCTCGTCGTCTCCTACCTCGGTGTCGTCTTCACCTCTGTGGAAGAGTGACTCGTCTACCTCGTCCGATCCAGGTTCGTGTTCGGAAACGGGACTGGAGGGCAAGACTTCTAATTCCTCGACGTCTTCGGCCTCGTCGAAGATGTCTGTTGGGGCCGGTGCCGCGTCTCGAGTCTCGCCGCTCGTCGATTCCGCAAAGTCTTCTTGGAACGGAACCGGGCACAGGCCATGCATGCCGATTCGTCGTGGTCCGGCGAAAGGCATTTGTTGCACACCGGGTGGACGTCGATGTGTGGGTACTTCGCATTGCATACCGGACACCTTTTGAATGGCGTCCTCGATTCCATCGTCGAAGTAGTCGATGGACAGGTAAATGCGAAAAAAGTCGGTGCTGAAAGTTAGTAAACTAACAGGATTGGATCGAAACCCGATCGATAAACAGTACCGACGCAAACTAAAGGCCTTTTGGCCTCGAAAAAATATTTTCCTAACTTGAGCCAAGATAGCACATCCGAACCCAATGGCGGAAAAAAACAATCTGAGGATGGAGAGGATGCCCATGCGCACTGTAGTCCAGGGGAGGAGTCACCTATCCAAGGATACTTCGAAGACTCTTCCAGGACAACAACGTGCAAACATCCGGACCCAACACTAGGCGGCGATCTATGCACAGATATGAATTCAGCAGCCCACATGCCTCGAACATGCCATTATCCAAGGATGCCAATCCACAAATTATTCACCTCCTTTCTCAGCTGCATCAGGACGTAAAGAGTAGTGTTCGATTTGGCTAGGGGGGGGCGGGGGGGGAGGGTATGTACCTCCCTGATCAAGATAAAAAAAGCTGTCAGGCAGGGTTGCGTATTGGCCCCTTTTCTATTCACCTTTTACATAAATTATCTGTATGAGAAATGTATTGCAGTCACAGCCAATCCACCAAAGGCAGGCCCCGCCAGCTCCCAGGGCTGATGTATGCGGATGACCAGTCCTTATGGCCAGCACTCTCAGGGGCTCCAGAAATTGCTAGATACCTTTGCACCCTTCATGTCCGAACTGGGACTCCGCACAAATGAATCTAAATCCTGCACTACTATTTCTGGCTCACCCCTGAGCAGGATTACCTTGTTTTACAAGGAGGGTTCGATTCTTGAACGTTACATATCTGGGGGTTCCATTCGATAAGAAGTTCACTTGCTTGGAAACATCTGAGGGCGATAAGATCAATGCATTTTGAAGCAGCCACTGCCTCCCATTTCAAATTTGCCTCCAAGCTAGGGTCTCATGCCAGAGAATGAATGTTGCAGTGACGATTTACAAATCTAGACCTGTTCCAATTGTTTCACATGCTGTGGGTATTTGGGGTTACACTTACCATTCACATCTACAGATTGGTGAAAACAGATTCCTGTGCAGGCTGCTGTCTCTTCCAACCACTGTGCCTGCTATTACTGCACATGAAGAACTAGGTTTGCATTTATTGAGGGACCACCTGAGGATGGAGACCTCCTTGCTATGGCTATCTGGTCTAGGCCTGAGGCATCCCTAACAAACTCAGTAATTCTGGATGCATTAACCAGTCAGGAACCCATACAAAAAGAATGCTTGACCATATTAGGGAAGATCTGCAAGCAATTTGAAGGATCAATTTGTAGGATTCACCGCAATCCAATCGCTAGTCGCGACAAACCACTAGTGAAAGGAGATTTGTTAAAGCACCTAATGGAGAAGAGATGGGAGGCTGAGATGAAGAAGACATCGGTTGATGCAGATCACCCTTTACGTACTTCCCTCTCAATTGAGCCATATCCACTCAGGGTACCTCGTAGGCATACGTTTTACCTAGCAAGATGTCTTTGAATGCCCCACTACCTGGTGTCCTAACCCTCTAATGTCGATGTGAGCAAAGATTTGATTCCATGACCTTGCAATTCCCTAGTCTTACAATCACAATTACATTTGTTTTTCTGTGAGTTGTATATTGGTCAACGCAGAAGCATTCTAAAACCACTTCTGAGGAAATTGCAGATTAGGAAATGCTTGTAGGCCATGGAACATTTGCAGCTTTTACAATCTGATTTTGTCTGCCAAACTATTGTTGAATTTCTAATTACAGTAACTAAACAAAGGAAGAGGTTGGGGAAATGAATCGTTTTTACAGGGGTACATTGACTTTTTATTAATGTATTGTCTCATGGTATATATACCCTGGGATAGTACAAACTGCATTAATTGCAGTTTGTACTATCCCCGTACTTATGTATTAGGTCAATTGATTTATCTCAATTCTTAACCCGTTTTTAATCTGAAAAATGTATGATTTTATTTTCGGCTTTGCTGGGGTTTTATGCACTTATTGTCCTTTATGGTTTAACACAAAACCAAATAAACATTTTCTGACCTGAACAACTAGTTTATACAGAGGTTGTGGGATCTCCTTCAAGGGTTTTTTTTAGTAAAGTGTCAAATGGAGGATTTTTGCAAATCCAGCTAGTAAGCTTGTATGATTAAACAAGCATTGGCATAGCCAATAGGTCTCGCCTTTGGGACCTTGTAAGTGTTTAGCCATGCAACAGTTGTTGTTGCACCAAAGAAATTGTGCTGCATAAATAAATACTTATAAGGTCCCAAAAGCGAGACCTATTGGCTATGCCAATGCTTGTTCTTTGTAAAGAAATAGATGCTTGTTTCTATTTCTTTACTTTTGGTATAATCGCGGCACCGGCGCTTTATTTTTAACATTAAAAGGAAAGTGCCGGTGCCGCGATTATACCAAAGGTAAAGAAATAGAAACAAGCATCTATTTATTTACTTAGTAAAGCGCCGGTGCCCGATTATAGCAAAAGCGCCTTCATGAACTAGAGTACCCGTGACGGAGACATATGGTGGCTGCGCGCGTTCACGCGCACATGCACGCAGGCTTTAGGCCAGCGGCTGCAGCACTTTGAAAATCCCCTTACAAAAATTCGAGCAACAGCGCATGCGCTGTTCTAGGCTCGACCTAAAAAAGACAGTTAAGATTTGAGGGGCGTGGCTTGGCAAGCAGGCATGGCGGACATGGGTTAGAGGCGCTCCGTCCAGCACAACCAATTATCCTCCATTATCCTGTCTCTCTGAAGACATCTTGTAACCTACTGTCACCCCATTGCTGACGGACATCGGCGGCCCTCACCTGGGAGACTCTGGGCACAGTGGGAGCCGAATGTGCACAAGTGAAGCCTTGGGGCCTGCAGTCGGGGCGGCCTCTGATGAAGCAGGGGGCGTTGCTTGACTCCCTCGCTGACTGGAGGTGGCGCGGCCTCGGCAGCTGGGGCGTTGTCGGAGCCGGCGTGCGCCCCTAGATGGACACTTTCCACGGAGGATTCCTGTGGGTGCAGGGCCGCAACTCGGCGGTCGTGTCGGGCCGCGGTGGTAGCGGAGAGAATCTGGCCACTGCCATCTCTGCAGCGGTGGCTGGTATCCGGGCAGGGCGGTAAGGACGGGGTTGCACGCTTCTCTCCTCCCCCCCTCCTCGCTTCCCCCTCTTGGCTTGGTATCGGGCCGGATGCCCGGGCGCGGCTTTTCTGGAGTGAGGGCCGAGCAGGGACAGGAGTAGAAGTGGTGGCCTAAGGACTCGGAGGGGACCCTCTCCTTCCCCCCTACTCACGCATCTCGGGGGTATCGGCGGTCATACCGGACGGCGGGGGAGCGCGTGGCGGCGGTGCAGCTGTGTCCTATTCAAAGAGGGAGACCCATTGCATCGGTGGCTGATCTGGTATCGAGGAACCAGCGGGGGCGCAGAACTCCCCCCTCCCCCACATCATAGACTCTGAGAAGGTGTAACTTACAGTTGGTTGGACTGCATTGGGGGTCCTTTTTGGGCCCTGGGGGCACACCTGCATCGGCGGTGGTGTTGGGCCTTGTTCTCTGGAGGGGCGAACATTGCAAGCTGAGGTGCCTCCCCGATCCTGTGACGATCACGGTAGTTGCTCTGGGCTCGCTCCATATCCTTCTACCCCACCCGGGTGCAGCGCCCGGCGACCTTGTCGGGCCACGGAGGGGTGTCGTACAGTGGAGCAGAGCGGCACGTGAATGGATCCGGGGGGCCACTGGATAGGACCTTTGTTGTGAGCGGTTGTGCAGAGGGGAACGGACCTGCTCGCCAGTGTTGGAGTCACGAACATGGAGGGCCCACTACTGCAGGAGGATCCTGGTGGAAGCCCTACACTGGGGCCCTAGACTGTGTTGCTGTCACTGGGCTACAGGTGTCTCGAGGGGTTCCTTTGGTGGAAAGGGGGTGATATGAGGACAGTATTGATTGAGTTGCGTGTCTGTCTTTCTCCTTACTTATTCGCCAGCGGTCATTAGCTCCCGGTAGGCGGTCTAGTCGGGCCGCGGGAGTCCAGTGAGGGAGCCTTCCTGATTGCGGGCCCCCACCGTTCGGCCTGATATTTGGCATCTTCGCTATTAGATAGGGCAGGGGCTGAGACCCGCCCAGGGTCTGCTATGACGCGGGACAAGGGTGGGAGTGGACCATCTAAACAGTGCCCCATTGATAAATTTACAGGCCCGGGCGCTGCGGCCGGGTTCTCTGTGGGACACAGGGAGCCATGCCGGATAACGCAGCGCTTATGGCCACCATCACGCAGTCCAGGGACATGCTGGACGCGAAGATAGGAGAGGTCGGCTATGATGTGATGTTGCTGCGGCAGGATCTGCGGAACGCCGTCTCCCGTATCACTGAGACTGAGACCCGTGTCTCCGGAGTCGAGGATGATCTCTCCACGCTGAAGAAAAAGGTGGCAGCCATGGAGGCCACCCAGCAGGGCCTTGCGCTGCGGGTGGAGGATGCGGAGGGGAGAGCGAGACGTAACAACCTCCGCTTCGTTGGCTTCCCAGAGGGATGGGAAGGGGGAAACATGGAACAGTTCCTCACACGTTGGCTGGAGAGTTGGATCACACCAGAATCTATGCCTCGCTGCTTTGTGACCGAGCACGCACATCGAGCGCTTATGCAGAAGCCTTCGCCTGGAACCTGTCCGCGGCCAGTAATCGCGAAGGTTTTGAACTACCATGACTGCGATGCTATCCTGAAGCAAGCACGACTCAAAGAACCCCTACAATATGATAATGCTCGTATCCTCATTTTTCCAGACTACACAAAGCTAGTCCAGCAGCAACGGCAGTCGTTTCTGGCAGCCAAGGCCCGCCTGCGGGAGCTATAGCTCCCCTACGCCCTGCTATACACTGCTCGCCTGCGGGTGGTGTATCGCTCCCACACCCTTTTTTTCGACTTGCCAGAAGAGGTGTTCAAATGGACTGATGAAACGGTAAGGGTGCGGGCCCATACACCGCTTGGAAGGAAGTCTGATTCCTCATCGTCGGGGCACCTCAGCGTGGGCCCCCGCTGAAGTTGAAGAACACCAGAAGATCAGGCTCCAGACGCCGATCCATGTCCCGGGATGCGCCGTCGCGGTCTGGCTCGGCCCCGGGCCGACAGACTCCTGCGCCCTGACTGACACACCAGTATGGGGTGGTAGTAAAGCAGGTCCAGCTGTTCGGTCCGGAGAGACTTTACGATGGGCCGGGTTCAATTAGTGGACCTGTGCTAACAGAGTGTGCGCTTGGGTTGAATGGGTTGTGAGCTGGGGATCCATTGGTTGGGGCGGGTCGGGCCTCCCCATTGGGGGGCGCGGGTCGTTCCCACCGCAACAGATGCTTCATTGTTCTTGAAGTATAGGGTGGGGGGTTGGTTGGGTGGGAGGTTGTTGGGTTGGTTGATTGCACTTCATCACACGGACAGTAGGTTTACATTTTCCCGCCGGGCTCATGTCCACATCCTGGCAATCACGGGCAAAGCACCACATGGCAGAATTCCCCCTTTCTGAGAGTGGGACCCTGGGTTCGCTTCGCTTCCATCAGCTGGAATGTAAGGGGTGCCCTCGATAAAATTAAACGTGGAGCCATACTTCAGCAGGCAAAGCGGGCTGGGGCGGATGTCCTCATGCTGCAGGAGACACACCTATTGGGGAACAAGGCCCTTTGCTTTCAACGGAATGGGTACCACCAGGTGTTTCACTCTGGCTTTGTGAGGGGTTCGCGAGGAGTTGCTGTATTGATTCATCGTAGGGTCCCATACGTGCATATTAAGCAATGGACCGACACCCAGGGGCGATACATATTCCTACAGGGAAAGGTTGGGGAGGCAGCGTATATGCCCCCCATCCATTACAATGGAGTTTAGTGGAGCGTCTCATGACCGTCTGGGTGGACGTACCTGGCGGGGTGTCTGTGGTAGGAGGGGACTGGAACGACATAATGGACATGGCCACGGATCGGTGGAGGGAGGGGGGGCTCCGGTGAGTGGTGGCACCACGAAGCTGCATTCCTTAGTGACGGGACTTGACTGGGTAGATGCATGGAGACACCCGCATCAAGACTGTCGTGAGTATACGTACCTCTCGTCGGTGCATGATTCTTACTCCAGACTCAATTAACATTGTTGTCCCTCGAATGCATGTGGGCAAGGTAGAGGCAGCGGAGATTCTGCCGAGGGGTTTGTCGGACCATTCCCCCAATAGCCCTCAACCTACAGATGGGACGGAGGAGGCAGCCGTGTTGCTGGCGCCTGTCGGTGTGGCATTTGCAAAATGTTGACTATAGGGAACATATGGGTGACGCCATAGATGAACACCTGAGAGTAATGTGGGGTCCGTTGCTGGGACCGATACGGTGTGGGAGGCGATGAAGCCTGTCTTGAGGGGTAGAGACATCTCTTGGTGCGCGGCGGCTCGCAGAGCTCGTGGGGAGGCGCTGATTCAGGCGGAGGCGGACATTGGAGATCTCGAGCGTCGGGGTCGTGCAGTTGGGGGCAGGCAGGCTAGGTGGCAATTGCTGTTTGCCCAACAAAACTATGCTGGGCTCCTGCTGGATGAGGACTGGCAGGCATGGCTGGCGACGCGCAGTAGAGTATATCAAAGGGGTGACAAATCCAGTAGGATGCTCCACAGGCTTTGCCAAGGGATATATCATCCGCAGACCCTTCCGGGCACCTTGGGCGCGGCGGGCGGGCCGCTCACGGAGCCACGGGCCCTGGCGGAGAGCTTTACTACATATTATGCAGAGTTATATGCCCCTAAAAAATGTCTGTCACCTGACATGATTGATCGGTTTCTGGCCGACCTCCCGCCCAAGGCCCTATCAGATGCAGTGAGAGAGGAGTTGGAACTCCCGCTGACTGATGAGGAGTTGGGGGCCGCATTTGGGGAACTCACCTCCGGGAAGGCTCCTGGGCCCAATGGGTTTCCTAGCGAATTTTTTAAGCGATACTTTTTGCAGCGGTGGAGGCGGCACAGAAACGCGGCTTCCTTCCCACAGACAGGAGGCATGCGGAGGTGGTGGTTTTCCATAAACCCGGTCGGCCACCGGATCAGCAAAATATCAATAGTTGGGCTAAAGAATTATGGTCCGAGCAGCAAATGCAGCCTTAGCTATCACCAAACTCGGTAATAGTGACAACTGTTCACAGGGCTAAAAGCTACAAGACCGCCGCAAGCGCTCTAGAAAGAATCAAGTTTTATTAATATTAAAAGTTGCAGTGTTTGAGAAAGAGCCATTTGTGGGGCTGAAGCAGAAATCAGGAGATTTTCTTAGTAGGACATAGCCATATCAGCTGGAGTGAGTTCATATCAGGCTCTGCCCTAGCCCTAACAGCCTTTCATCCAACATAGGACTTGCACAACTGCTGCTCTAATGGTCTTTCCGAGGTACCCGGCCGACACACGACTGATTCCACCCCAGTCCTGGCCTATCGGTTGTGAGCGCATCACACTACCCCCAATCAAGCAGTGTGTAGAAGTCCCTTTGAGTTGCTGTATGGGAGAGTCTCTACCTTTGACATGCGTCAAGTCTGGATGAGGAAATTAGGTTTGCGTCTGATGGTTGGATCCTGTGAAGATGCTGTGAGTACATCTACCAAGACCACTGATTGGGTGTACCGAAAATGCGCCCAGGATGATTTGGTGCTGAAGTTCAAGGCCCAAGTGGGTGATTAGGTGAGGATTAAACTACCTCACAGTTTGGCCAAGGGTTTGTCGAATTCAGTCCCCCCATTAAGGTGGACGCCACGTCTTTGATGTAAGAGTATATGGGAGAGCTGGTGGAACCTCTCCAGGATTTACACGATTCCTAGACGTGTGGTTCTGCAATTGAAGCTTGGGAGTGGTTCTTGGTCGGTCAGCTGTGTCAGAATGTTTTCAGAGGGTGCCTGCTGATCCGAAGGCTGTGAGCGATGGTGTTAAGGATGTGCATCAGCAGTCACCTCAACTTTCCAACACACGCAGGAGCGGTAGGAAATGTGTTCCACCAAAACGTTTGGATTTATAAAACATTTGTGTGTGCAATATTTGTATATGCAATTTTTATATGCTGTTTTTCAATTTATGCTTCTCCTTCTGTTTCCGTCTCTCTTTATCCTTGTGTCTCTCTTGTGTTATTATTCACTTTTATTCTCTTGTGGAAAGAAAGGAGATGTTGTAGTAATTATTCAACATATCATCCATACTATCCCTTTCTATGATGTCAGTTCAATGGTTACAGAAGGTTACCGATTCAACACCAGGGACTGTAGCTGCATTCCCTGGAGGCTGTGGAGAAGAATGGTCAATAAACTTAGTGCTCTTACACATACCTGTCTCACTGTAATCACTACCCAATAAGATATGCTGGGCTGATAAGTTAAATGACTGAACTTCAATCCCACCAGCCTTTCAGCCAGTTTACCTTTGCAATCTTGTAGGAAGTTTTGGAGGCTGGTGAATTCTGTAACCCGCTCTACAACATCTTCCCTTCTTTTATTCACTCACTCTATAGGGGTGGTGATTCTGAGAACTGTGTAGCGATTGTGCCCTGGCCACAAGACGACGTAGAGGCGATCACAAATTCTCAGATGGCAGTAATTCTGTCAAAAATAATTAGCAACATGAAGGCCTCAAGAGCTGGGGAGTCCTGATGGCCTGCCATCATTGATTTTTAAGAAAGATCCTAGAAAGTGGGAACTACTTCCGATTGTGTTCTTTAAGGGGGTTAAGGCTGTCTCCCGGACTCCTGGAAAGGAGCCATAGTGAATCCCATTCATACAAAAGGCAAGTTGGAACAGCCGGGTAATTATTACTGGATTAGCCTGGTAGATATTATTTCCAAATGGTTTGCTCAAACTTTGTTAAAACATCTAGCTGCTTAGGCTTTTAATTCTGGGCTGATCCCTGCTGAGCAAGGTTTTTTTTAGACCAAAGTATTCCACAACAGACCACTGTTTCACCCTGCGGGGGTTGCAAAGAGGTTGATGGAGCTGGTAGGTGGCCTGTGCTGCTGCTTCGTCAACCTACAAGCAGCCTTCGACAGTAGACAGAAGTATGCTATGGCACAACCTCCATCAGTGGAATATCTCTGGGTCCCGGTTTAGTCTGTTGACGAGTCTTCAGTGACAACTGGATCCAAGTTGACCTAGATGGTTTGGGTAACTTGCAGAGGAAGATCCCAGTAGAGAACGGTCTGCACCAGGGTTGCGTATTAGCCCTCATGCTATTCAGTCTGTCCATCACGGACCTTCCTCAGACGTTAAGTGCTACCTATAGTTTTTCACCGAAGATTGGGGGCATGCACACCATCTGCCTATTGTACGCAGAAGATCTCACAGTGATGGATCTCACGCCTATTGGGCTCCAAAGAAAACTTAATGCTCTGAATTCATACGGTCTTGAAAATAAATTGACTATTAATATTGATAAAACAAAGACATTGTTCTTTGCAAAAAAGAAAGGGACCTTCACTTGGTTCCTAGGGAACGTATGGCTGGAGCAGGTTTGAGATTATAAATATCTGGGTATGACTTTTGCAGATGATCTTCGCTGGGATAAACATACGGCCTCTCGGAAACTCGTCATATCAGCTGAAGTGAAGGCCCTGAAATGGGTTGACTGTAGCTTTGGTAGTTATACTTTCCAGCCATTAAGCAGAGTGATCCAGGGCAAATGTATTCCTCAGGCTCTTTACGCTTGGACTTGAGGTAAAGTTCTACACATCAGTCAAACAAAATGCACCCTTAGGAACTGCGCCATGGAAACTAGTCATAGGGAGGATCTGCACTATCTTAAGAATAGGAGCTCTGTTACTACTTTCTTCAGTTTTCAGAAGAGTATGGACCATTTCCCATATCTATATAAAATTCCGGATAAGACCTTGAGGTACGAAATTTTACACTTAAAGATTGGCATTGACCCTGGATGGCAGATGCCAGGTTTAAAGCCAATAATTATGGAGACGCTTGGCCAGTGGCCAGGCCAGCGGGGTAGCAAATATTCTGTGAGTCATCTTTTGTTGGATTGTGTACTCTTCCTGGAGGAAAGGAGGAAGATTCTCTGTCCTGTTTTCATAAAATATGGTATTCAAACACAAGATAAGACTTAACCAATGTGGTCTCAAGTTTCAGGATGTAGCTATTGCTACTGGTCAATTTTTGCACAAGATTCCAACATCCTATGCCAGGGTTTCTCTTGTTAATTGATTCTGACCGAGGGTTAAGATTTGTACTCCCAGATATGCTTGGGGCTCATTTGGTTTTACCGGACGGGTTGATCAATTATGTTAGAAGGTTATCAACCAATCAGGAGTATGTTAAGCGTGACTACTCACCCGTGAGGGTCTCAAGGCGGTGGGGGGGGGGCGGGGGGGGGGGGGGGGGGGGTTGGTGCAGGTTCCATTCCATCAAGGAGGGGGTCTGTCAAAGAGCCAGGTTTTGAGGTATCTTTCCAAGATGGGGAGCAATGTTGGCTGTCTGAGGTGGAGCGAAAGGGCGTACCAGGTTTTGGCCGCGAGGAAGGAGAAGGAGAAGCCTCCCAATCTGGTCTTTCTGGTGCGGGGGACCACGGCGTAGAAGAACTGGGCTGGTTGTAGGGTCCTTTGGGGTGCGTGGAATTTGAGTCGGCTGGTCAGGTATGCTGGTCCGGTGCCGTGGAGGGCCTTGTGTGCGTGGGTGAGTATCTTGAAGGTGATTATACACAACAAGACCTATGCACACGCAAATGTGTAAAGACAACAACGATAAATAAGCTAAGATGCACCACAAATTCAAAAAACAGTATCAATTAAATTAATATAGGAGGACAAGATAATCCTTGGTTTCAATTTCTTTATTCCAAATTCATTGGACAATATGAAGCGGTACAGCCGACGCGTTTCGTCCTGACATAGGACTTCTTCAGGGCTGTTTTGAAAAAATACACAGATACAATACAATTACACACATATCATACATTTTTAAAAAAATATCCTATACTGGATATTTGTCTGACTGGCTCAAGCTTACATATAGACAGACATATTTACATAAATACTATTCCTTAGAAGTGATCATAATTTTAAAAAAGAGATATCCCTTCAATCAAAACGAAAAGAAATCACACTATATCTTATTCTCATAATCACCTAATGTACCCCACCCTGAGAACACAGCTCAGCAAATTTACAATATATACATGAAGAAATTTCTATTTGAGATTATCTTAAATGAGAAAAGAGAGGAAAAAGAAAAAGAAAAATCAAAGTCAGTGGACACGGGGATATGATAATCTGGGAAATCCATATAGTCATACTGCCATTCACTAGGTATATTAAAATCGCATCATGCATATTCCATATGTATATGCAATAGTTCCCAAGACTAAAAACTGTGCAAATAGAAATCGTGGATCTGAAAGAGGCATGTTCTATACTAAGTATCTGATGTACCTACCAAAAGTAGGCAAGTAAGATGCTTCAGAGTTGATTGGTTTATGGCTACCCAATATGCGCTGGGAATCTTCCATCCAGGACCGTCTAGATTTTGGAATACATGTAATTTCTGTAATATGAGGTATATAGTATTATTGGAATTTTATTAAAACAGAAATAATTTTCCTTAGATTAAAGTAGAAGGGAGGTGTTTAGGCACAACAGTTGTAATAAATGTTGTTTCTATATAGTCCAATGTTTTGAGTGGCGCAGTTTGTAAATGAACTGCACTGTGGAACTACAACCCAAGTACCGTTCCTATGATACATACCTATTTATGAAAAGGAGAGCGTTCAGAGTCATATTCATAGAAAACCCAATTGTGGGGGTTCTTTCTCCTTGTCAGTGAGCCGGGTTGGACTGGAGCTCGTAATCCACTCATAAATGTGTAGGGAACCCTTGTGCCGATCTAGGGAAAAGTAATGTCCAGTATGAGCTTATGTAGTAAAGTGGGTACTGACCCTATCCCTAACATAACACCACTTAAGTAGGATATCTTTATATCCCACCGTCATGTGCAGGGTCCGATCAATCCAACAATTCCCCATAGTATTTCATAAGAGTTCATATACCTCTTCCTATCCCCAAAAGAACTAGAAAACCACAATAAAGGTCAATTAAAGAACCTGGAACTGGCCAATTGCATACGGGGCTCAGTAGTAGGGCATCTATGCTATATTAGCCTTCATGCGTCCCTCAGATTGTCAGTGCATTTCTAATCTTACACTATATAATGATATCAGATCATAGTTACGCATATCTCTTGTAGCCAGGTTAGAAGTCATGACCCCAGTGAACAATTAGCCTCTAATTGGAAAGGTTTTGATCCCAGGGAACTTATAACCTCCAACCTAACAATCTCAAGGTTTTAAAAGTACGCCTAAATCACTCATCCAGTGTAATTTTAGCAAAACTAATCTCGTATGCACTCACCACGATCTGATAGTCATGACAGGCAGGTCAAGGCAAAGTCCAATGATGCTGGAAGAAATTCCACGATCCGGAATCCCGCCGTATTGAGCAACCACTCGTTTTATATCTTTTGAAGTTGCCACACTAATTCAGATCAGCTGTGCCGATTTTCGGAGCAACACCCATTCCCGATCACGTGATTCTTGGCACGAACGAAACGGCCATCTTGGAGTGGAGAGTCGATTCATATAGAATGGGTAGATTGCCGTTTAGGGCTTTTAAAAGAATCTGTAACAGGTGTATAAACCTTACATAATTTGGTATTTGTATTGATTGACCCACATAGACTGGGTGGAATGCCGTTTATATATATAGATAATCACGTGATTAGCAACACAAACGAGGCGGGACCGTTCGAAATTACGAAGCGAATGGTCCTTTTACATGGGTAGGCTAACACGGATTGAATCATTCACATACACATAAATACCAATTTGAACTAGGATCATATACTCGTTACAGATCCTCCGAAGCGCTCCATACGGCATCCCATCTATTCAAATGTGGGTTGATTTCCCACTCTAAGATGGCCGCCTCGTTTGTGTTGCTAATCACGTGATTATCTATATATATAAACGGCATTCCACCCAGTCTATGTGGGTCAATCAATACAAATACCAAATTATGTAAGGTTTATACACCTGTTACAGATTCTTTTAAAAGCCCTAAACGGCAATCTACCCATTCTATATGAATCGACTCTCCACTCCAAGATGGCCGTTTCGTTCGTGCCAAGAATCACGTGATCGGGAATGGGTGTTGCTCCGAAAATCGGCACAGCTGATCTGAATTAGTGTGGCAACTTCAAAAGATATAAAACGAGTGGTTGCTCAATACGGCGGGATTCCGGATCGTGGAATTTCTTCCAGCATCATTGGACTTTGCCTTGACCTGCCTGTCATGACTATCAGATCGTGGTGAGTGCATACGAGATTAGTTTTGCTAAAATTACACTGGATGAGTGATTTAGGCGTACTTTTAAAACCTTGAGATTGTTAGGTTGGAGGTTATAAGTTCCCTGGGATCAAAACCTTTCCAATTAGAGGCTAATTGTTCACTGGGGTCATGACTTCTAACCTGGCTACAAGAGATATGCGTAACTATGATCTGATATCATTATATAGTGTAAGATTAGAAATGCACTGACAATCTGAGGGACGCATGAAGGCTAATATAGCATAGATGCCCTACTACTGAGCCCCGTATGCAATTGGCCAGTTCCAGGTTCTTTAATTGACCTTTATTGTGGTTTTCTAGTTCTTTTGGGGATAGGAAGAGGTATATGAACTCTTATGAAATACTATGGGGAATTGTTGGATTGATCGGACCCTGCACATGACGGTGGGATATAAAGATATCCTACTTAAGTGGTGTTATGTTAGGGATAGGGTCAGTACCCACTTTACTACATAAGCTCATACTGGACATTACTTTTCCCTAGATCGGCACAAGGGTTCCCTACACATTTATGAGTGGATTACGAGCTCCAGTCCAACCCGGCTCACTGACAAGGAGAAAGAACCCCCACAATTGGGTTTTCTATGAATATGACTCTGAACGCTCTCCTTTTCATAAATAGGTATGTATCATAGGAACGGTACTTGGGTTGTAGTTCCACAGTGCAGTTCATTTACAAACTGCGCCACTCAAAACATTGGACTATATAGAAACAACATTTATTACAACTGTTGTGCCTAAACACCTCCCTTCTACTTTAATCTAAGGAAAATTATTTCTGTTTTAATAAAATTCCAATAATACTATATACCTCATATTACAGAAATTACATGTATTCCAAAATCTAGACGGTCCTGGATGGAAGATTCCCAGCGCATATTGGGTAGCCATAAACCAATCAACTCTGAAGCATCTTACTTGCCTACTTTTGGTAGGTACATCAGATACTTAGTATAGAACATGCCTCTTTCAGATCCACGATTTCTATTTGCACAGTTTTTAGTCTTGGGAACTATTGCATATACATATGGAATATGCATGATGCGATTTTAATATACCTAGTGAATGGCAGTATGACTATATGGATTTCCCAGATTATCATATCCCCGTGTCCACTGACTTTGATTTTTCTTTTTCTTTTTCCTCTCTTTTCTCATTTAAGATAATCTCAAATAGAAATTTCTTCATGTATATATTGTAAATTTGCTGAGCTGTGTTCTCAGGGTGGGGTACATTAGGTGATTATGAGAATAAGATATAGTGTGATTTCTTTTCGTTTTGATTGAAGGGATATCTCTTTTTTAAAATTATGATCACTTCTAAGGAATAGTATTTATGTAAATATGTCTGTCTATATGTAAGCTTGAGCCAGTCAGACAAATATCCAGTATAGGATATTTTTTTAAAAATGTATGATATGTGTGTAATTGTATTGTATCTGTGTATTTTTTCAAAACAGCCCTGAAGAAGTCCTATGTCAGGACGAAACGCGTCGGCTGTACCGCTTCATATTGTCCAATGAATTTGGAATAAAGAAATTGAAACCAAGGATTATCTTGTCCTCCTATATTAATTTAATTGATACTGTTTTTTGAATTTGTGGTGCATCTTAGCTTATTTATCGTAATTCTGTTCCCCAGGGAACTGGCATTGTTACAATGGGTGCTATTCAGAATGCACACATACCCTTAATCTATGTGTAATAGCATATTTTTTGTGGGAAGAATACGAAAGGGTGACATTAATCTTAGGTGCTGGTCAATAGAAGGTTCCATTGTAAATCCGTTTGCTTAGTGTAAAGACAACAGTACAACACAATTAATGATGGTCATAGATGCAAAGGATAGTGTCCTTTTTAGAATGTTTGCTTTTGTAGTCGAATTTCATAGCAAGCCAGCCAACACGTGTTTAGTTAATTGGGCAATTAAACCCTTGACTTCTTCAGGGCTGTTGAAAGGCAAGCGGATATTTAGACCTTGAAACCGGTGATATTTCCTACCCGGTAGGTCATAAAAGTTCAAAAGGCAGGTCTTTAGTATGACTCCTTCTCACTTCTGTAGCATAAGTCTCAGCTCAGTGTATCTCCTATCAAACCAAACGATAGGTGGGGCAACCGAGTGCGGCTCCTAAATTCCAGAATAAGAGATTCCATCCCATAAGTGGCAATCTAATGTAGTAGTTACGGCATGATAAGCCGTCAGCAGGTTGTTAACGTGTACGCCCCACGTTTCCCTGGACTCCGGGATCGCGTTTCAACCGGATCTTGAAGGCGATTCTCGCCTCGACGGGGAGCCAGTGGAGTGTGCGCAGGTGCTGGGAGATGTGGCAGTGTTTTGGCAGGTTGAGGACCAGTCTTGCGGCGGCGTTCTGGATGTTCCGTACCTTGCGGGTGAGGTTTTTGTTAATTACGGCATTGAGTGCGTTGCCGTAGTAGAGTCTGCTGGTGACCAGGGCATGAGTGACAGTCTTTCTGTGTTTGAGGGGGATCCATTTGAAGGTCTTACGAAGGAAGCGGAGGGTGTGGAAGCAGGAAGACGAGACAGAGTTGATCTAGTGGTCCATTTTGAGCTCGGAGTCCAGGATGATTCCCAGGTTGCGTGCATGGTCCGGGGGGGTTGGCGGGTTTCCGAGGGCAGGGGGGGGGGGCACCAGTTGTTGCTCCAGGTGTCGGGGTTTGGGCCCATGATGAGCACTTCTGTTTTGTTGGTGTTTAGTTGTAGGCAGCTGTTTTTCATCCATTTGGCGACGGCTTCCATGCCATCTCGAAAGTTGTGTCTGGCGGTGTTGGGCTCCCTTGGATAGGGAGACGATGAGTTGGGTGTCGTCTGCGTATGACACAATGTTGAGTCCATAGGTTCTGACGATGGGTTAGTGAAGGAGAGTCCTGAGGTTGTGATAGTTGTTCTGTATACTATACTTTACAATACTGCTAGGCAAAATGAGATGCATGCTTTAGGTTTTTGCCAAACTTACTAAATGTTCCTAACAGGTATATGATAATGGGGTCCGGTTGTATGCTGCACTTCGTACTGCTCAAGATGATGAAATGAGATGGTGGCCCCGGATAATTCCACCCCCTCACCTTTAAGTATGGCCCTGAACTTGGCAATGTCTTACAAGTATAAATGAATTATGCGTCTTGGGTTATTAATGATATCGTTATTAATGATATCTTAAGGGTTTTTAATTGGTATACGATAAGGTGATGACCGTTCATTGAATTTTAATGAGAAGAAATTAACATTTTTATACGGTCTGGTTTAATGATATTTGTAATTGTGTAATTCAAATGAAGTTTATGTAATATTCCTATAAGAAATTATTTCTTAGAAATTAAAAGATTTTGACTGACTGACTTTCAGTCCCACCGGCCTTTCAGCCAGTTTACCTCTGCAATCTTGCAACAACCTTATACCATTTGTGATAAAAACATTCACCAAAATAGTCGCCATGTTGCCCCTTATGTCACGTGTGGCACTAGTCTTTTTTTAGCAAACAGTGATGTTTACGACACTATACATTGCATTTTACACCATACTCTGGTATAGTTTTCTACAGCAATGTATGATACTAAGTGTCAAAAGTAAGCACATTGAAAGTTTCTCATATAAAGCTAGCAATCAGGCTACAGAAAAAGGTTACATGTACGTATGGAGAAGGTACATGCTAAATGTATTTGACAAATATTAAACTGGCATTCATCAGCTTTGGTGATCAAACATGCAAATGCTCAACTACACAGTAAAATTAACATTTTCTTGATGCGAGTTTAATGTGACAAAATGTCATTGGTGCAGATGAGTTTAAAAAACAAGATTACTTCCGTACAGCATTAAATATGTCAAACATTCTTTTAATGTTTACGCCTTTTCATGGAAGGTCACTTATACCTCTGTGAGGTCAACGGACCCTAGAGTACTTCAGCCTTCACAGCACGAAGACCAGTTACTCATGGGTGAATTAATAATCGCTGGCCTACCCTGGACTGCTTCTGGTTGGTAAAATAATGAGACCAAGCCTCAAGGGCATAAATGTCCAGTTCCTGATCCAGAATGAGGCAAATTTCGCTCCTGTGCCTTTTATTTGTGCCACTGCCTGTATACAAGAAAGCCACTGCCTGCGTGTCCAGGCCCTGGGCACCCAAATAGTTAAGCGTGTTCCAGGGTCACGACGCACTTCTACAGCCATGTGTTCACAGATTATTACTGAGCACAGAGAATTACGTTACCCTGTGTGTACATACAGAGCGAAGCACTGAATAAACAGTCTTTGCAGCAGCTAGGACCCAAACCTGGCGTGAGGTGTGGGCAATATGCACTGCCCATCCTATGCACAGAACGGCGGGGTGGACAATTGGGCACTAACCCCAGACTGTGTGCCCAGCAGCACTGCACAACTGCTGCCCAAGCATATGCCCACAATGTGTCAGACACTGAGCACTACCGCAGCATCCTGCAACGGGTCGCAAGGCTCTGGACACCCTCATCCAACACAAGCATGCATGCATGCATGGCAGGGCATGGACAGTCAGAGTACCAACTTCCAAAATGATATGGCTTGGTTGTCAAAGTACTCACATGTTCCCTGACCTGTTTACATGAGCTCTTGCAGCAATCTCACAAACCTCTTATCACCAGCCAAAGCTTAGGCTCCTACAACACTTTTCTGCCACTTCGAAGAACCGCACACAAAGGGATCCGCTCACTCCAAGCATATGTGCTTAGGCCCCCAACCAGACAACTCGACTCCTGCATTAGTCTGTGCATGGATCTTAAAACACCGGGCACCCCCATCCTGTGTATCTGGGCTGCCAAAGAATTCCTCTCTCATTCTCCAGCCTATGTACACAGACTCAAAAGGCACTCAAGCACTCAAAAGCACCTGAACCCATGCGTCACTCCTTTACTTTGTGCTTTACTTCCCCAGGCAGTCTGCTGGGTGCCCAGAGCACATCATTCACATCCAGCCACTGGGCGCTGGTTCGAGAAAAATCTGCATCTACGATTCACCCCAACCAAAAAGCTGGGCTCTCAAAGTATCCCTCCATTTCGCTTTCTATGGATATGCACTATTAAATCATCTGCTTCTCTGCAGTCTCCCAGCCAGCGTGCCGGGTCCACAGAATTAGAACCCACAGAGCACAAAAGAGACTTTCCCCTATAAGACCGTACCTTCAGCAACTCCTTCAGCTCTTCCATTGTCTGTTTGTTGGCGACTTCATCATGTACAGTCTGTCCACAGTTCTTCACCACAGATTCCAGGACCTGCGGAGGGGGTGGTGGAAAACAAGATAGTTTTATACTTTTATATATTGCAAAATAGATACATAGAAGAGGAGCAAGCGCAGAATCCTGATTCTGGCCAAGTAACCGAATTTTCTCCCAATACGACTGCTAATCTTTCCAAAACGGATACATGAATTAATCCAGGAGAGCTACTGGCATTGCCCTCAAATCAACTCAAGAGACAGAGCAAAGGATTGATAGAGAAATACTAAAGGCCAGTGCAGTTTGTATTTTAAAAGGCTATCATAAATTCTGAATAATAGGTTGGGTTGAGGTCAAGACATGGCGTAGAATCTCGGGTGGAGTACAAAAACGAATACTAGTCTAGTATGAAGAGCATCTTCATTTTAAGTTTTCTATTTTTTTTCTTCAAAAAGGGAGAGCGTGTTGAGAAAGTGCTCAAAATCATACTAAATGTCACAGGCAAGTTAATACTGTGTGCCTGATGCGATTTTGTGGATACTGAGTTGCTGGGTGTCGTCTGAGCTGTTCCTGATTAGATACATGTTCTCACATTGGATGTCAGAAGAGAGATGGAACTTCATGTCCTTTAGGCTGCCCATTTAAACTCTGGCACACATGTTTCAACTTGTTGCACGATTAGAGCTTATTGGGACCACCACTTGTGACTATTCCAACAATAAACGACATGCTCCTGGAAAACTGGTCTGACAACTGGTTCCCCTTCCGTCCCTAGTGCCATCCTGTCTGCCTCAACAATAGAGCAGTCTCTCAGAAAAGTGTTTCCCATTTGACATTCAAAGGCAGCTTTTCCTTTGAAGCTCACCATTTGGGCAAACACCCGAATGGCTTCCTGCCAGGGAGAGATAACACCTTTCTCCTGTGCAGGTTGCTATTGTCTTCTTTCTTGGGAGCTGTTGCACATCTCCCTAGGAGGGCAGACGGCAGTTTGTGAGGACAGTCTTTGTGTGGAACTGCAAAAAGGGCACTGGATACCTTGAGCAACTAAGGTGGCAACTTCTAAAGATGAACTATGTCCACCAGTTATATTTTGTGTAATCAGTTAATCGGATTTAATGCACTGATCCCTTGGGTAGCTTACAGTACCAATTTTAGTAGTTCCAGTCAGAAGTTAGCAGGGCTGAGGAGTCAGTCTGTAACTCGGCACTGACAAAAGGGGCTACTAGCCTTTTCCACACTAAAAAAAAAAAAAAAAAAAAAAAAAAAAAAAAAGAACATTTTGGGTTTTTAATCACTGGAACATGTAAAAGTGCATGTTCCACCTTTTATTATACAGTACTCTGCCTTAGGGCTCAATAGGCCTACCTTAGGGGTGACATATACTTAAAGAGGGGGGACTGAGCTTTGGTATTACCTTAAATGGCAAAGTGGAGTTAGCAGTTTAAAACTAAGCTACCAGTCTGTGGTGGCATGTTTTACCTTGTGGTACTCTTGGTGGCGCAACTAGTGCTGTAGTCCATGAGAGAGACTTCAACTTACAGGTCCTAGGTAATCCTGGTACCATATACTAGGGACTTACAATTAAGTTGAGCTATCCCAATTGGGTGTAAGACAACCAACCATATATTATAAGGGACAGAGCACACAGTGAGCCCTGATTAAAAGGACTCTGGGCAGTTCAGAGCCATTACACTAGTGTGTAGTAGTTAAAATGGGTGCAAAAATTGGTAGTAGCCCTGCAAAGGCAAATCCAGTTTCTTTACAGTGAGTTCATATTGGGGAGGTGAAGTAAACCCTTTTAAGGGATCACAAGATATGAGGGGAGGTTCGCAAGTTTAGGTTTACAGCTATGTCTGTAGCTGGAAGTCTCAAGGGAACACGGCAGTCATCTGTAGATTGGCCTCTTTTCTTCAAGCAGGGTGCAGGTTTTACCACCATGAGTTAATTTCCATTTCCACAATTCCATAAATACCTCTAAACTTTAAGAGGCTACTCAGTCAGCCTGGGTTAGTACTCCAAAAGAAGGTAGAGGCATTCTACAGCGATGTGATAAAGTTAGTATACCTTCTGAACATTCTTTGGTTTTACATCATTTTGAATCTGGTGTTTGTGTAGTCCTCTCCAAGTCCTAACTGTACTCTAATCAAAACTCACATAACAAATAACACATCAAATTCACTAGGTCATTTATTAAAGAACAAAACCAAAAAACATTCAGAAGTTGTGTGAAAAAGTATATATACCCTTTCTAAGAAAGTGGCTCTGTATATACTGCACCAAGGTAAGGTACGGTACAGTGTGTACAGAGTCCAACAGTCCCCAGAGGTTTGGCAGAGGCTAAGGTTAGATATAACCTTACTCTCTAAAGTGGTAGCTTGGTCGAGCAGTAAGGCAGTATCAGAGGACAGTGTAAAGCATTTGTTGTACACACTCAGTCAGCAAATGGTCTCACACACTCAAGAACTGAACTCTAGGCCAATTGTTTTGTGTATAAAAATATATAGTTGTTTTATTTTAGAACCACAAGTAGGTATCAAAATACTTTCTCAGAATGAAATGCTCTAGTTGAGTACTTTCAATAAGCAATAGACTTTTAAATGCAACAGTTACAGTTGTTGCAATAGGCAACACAAGTTAAACACAATTATAACATTGAGCTCAATGGGAATTTTTAAGTAAAGGCAATATCAATTACTTTGCATAGGTTTTTCTTACTCAGGGCTGGATCCTGGATTCAGCCCTGGTGCATATCCTGTAAACAGTTGAAAGAAATCGTTTTTGTTAAACAGGCGATTTTTAAGGAATATTTGTATGTTCAAAAATCGACAGTTTAGAAGGATTGCTGGCAAAAACCAGGCAATGTTATCCTATAGAGGAAAGTTTGGTTTTTGGAAAAATCGCAGTTATAATTACTTTTCAGGGTCAGTGCTGGGCACCAAGATCCACCACTGGGATCTCTCCTGGTAAGAGGTGAGTAATTTCGTTTTCGTTGATCGGGTAATTTTTTGTGAAAATTTAAAAGTTTAAAAACTCGACACTTAGAAGAATTTCCAAGTGAAACCAGTCAATGTTACCCTATGGAGAAAATGTAGGTTGTCGGCTTTCAGGTAAGTACTCGACTGGCAGAGTTAAGGTTCTGGGCATAGACTCAGGGGTCTCCCAGGGTCAGGTAGGTACAGTTGATACACCCTCAGCAGCACAGAGGCAGCCGGGTGCAGAGAGAGTTAGGCCCAATGTTAGCCTATGGCAGGCAGGGGGCCTTTGGTTGGTGGCTGCTAGCAGGCAGGCCACGCGGCTGTGGGAGCTGGGTTCATGGTCCCTTACAAAGGGCAAGTGGGGAAGTAGGATAGAACAGATGCTGCACTTCCAGGGGCACTCGGGCGGCTGGGTGCAGGGTAATTTTGGGCCGTCGGGGGGCTCAATGGATTTCAATGGGAAAGCTGCAAGACGAACAAAGGCTGCAAACTCGGGGACGGAGATTCTTCAGGTGCGACCACCACTTCGAGAGGTAAGTTGGGAAGCTGTAGTTTAGGTAGGCACCCAGGAGTTGGGCACAGGGGGCCACAGGGCGCCGGGGTGTCTTTTGGCATCGGGAAATCTTACCCTCTGCTGGTCGCGGTTGGAGGGGTCCCTGATTGTGAGGCTGCAGGCATCGTCAGGAGCGTAGAGGAGGGTCCTTGGGTGCTGGATTCTTGGTCACAGTCGCCGGGGGGACGTCCTCGTGGTCTTTGTTCACTCAGGCACAGGTAGGGCTCAACGGGTGCAGGGTGTGCTGGATTCACGGTTCCTGGCTGAGCACCAGGAGTTGTTGCTTGTTTGAGCAGAACCACTGCTTGTGGGAGTCCCAGTCTTTTAGATGAGCAAGGCAGTCAGGTCCTCCGGGGTTTTCGAGGTTGCTGACCACTGGAGACGCCAGGATTTAGCAGGAGCAGGTTCGAGGGTCGACAGGCCTGTAGGGCTGGGGCCTAGTCAGTTGGTGTCGTCCTCTTGTTAGCAGCTGCACGGCAGGTCTTCTTCTTCTTGTTTTGGATTCGGGATCTGAGGAAAGAAGATTCACGGTGCCCCTAAATACTAAATTTAGGGGCGTTACAGTTAGGTAGAGGTCAGAGACCAATGGGTCCCTTCCCTGGGGTGGGTACACCCCCTAGCCTGAACTCTCCGGTGGGAGGGGGGCAGGAGCCTAGTCCTGATTGGGTAGGGCTCCCCACCCTCAAGATGGCGAGAGCTCGGAGTTGTGCTTCACCTCGCCTCCCCCACTTGAGGGGTGAGGTTGGCAGAGGCTGGCACACCCCCTTTCCTCAATTGGGTTTTCCTGCCGAGTCAGAACCGGTGGGGGCCAGTTGCGGAGTACAGCAAGTGGCCTGGAGAAGCCAACATCATTCTAGAGCAAATTAATAAGTGAATAATTCCGGGAACTGGAAATCTCTTTCCGCCGAAAATACCTATTAGCCTGAAGTGGCCAATGGCATGTGCAAATCTGTTGCACTATTTTTTAATAAAATAAAAAAGGCAGAGGAGCGCCGCGCCCGAGGGCGGCAGAGGCTTGTTTTGAGCCGGCCGCCTTCACGTGTGGACAACAAGCTGTGAACTTGGCTAATCCGGGTGGGCCAGCCCCGTCCCACGGCTGCACAGCGAGGCTTGGGTGACCTGGAGGAGGGCGGAGACAAGCGCTTTCAAGGAGCGAGGTGAAAGCAGAGACAAGCTGCCGTGTGAGGAGGCAGGCTGTGCTGCAGTCGCGGCCATGCACATGGTGCCTTTAAGATCCTAGGCCAGCTGCCACATGGGGCATGTGCGGGCTTTGGAGGGGCGGGCAAGAGCACAGACAAGCGCTCGCTTCTCCGCAGACGACTGACAAGTTCATAACCTTTGGAGTCTCCGCACAGCAGGCCTCACTTTCTGCGGTGCTCTTTGGACAAACATTGCCTGCGCCTTAAATATATCTTCTTCAATATCACCGTAGTGCACATTGTTTTATGGAATATGCCGCGGGATGTTGCTGCCCCAAAAAACAAAAATTTCTCGGCCTGGCCCTTAGATGGTCTCACAACGTAAACACTCTGGTGCCGCGACAATGGACTGCATTGTGCTTTAAGGAGGTGCTTTGTTTCGAGTTCAGTTCTCCCCACTCGGTGACTGAATTGAGGCAACGGGTTAGTCGATGCCCTGGTGTTTAATGGGCTGCTTTATGTATTTATGGGCTGCTTGGACTGTGGCTAAAAGGTCCCGTGACATACAATAGGTTGTTTCTAGTTGGGCTTTGAAAGAAACTTAACTTTGATCGTTTGAAAGGCAACGGAGCTTGGTACTCCAACCAGAAAGGAAGGGGGTAATTTATGGCTGCCATTAAGACGACAAAGGCGTGGTTGAAAGTTTTGCCATCGAACGGCTTACAAATGTGTATAAAACGCCCCTAGGAATACAAACAGCATGGTATTTCTCCGAGAAAAAAAACAAAAGAGAAGTGGATTGCAACCTGCCAGGCTTGGCTGCACTGGGAAGTGAAAGGAAGAGCGAAGGAAGAACAAGCGCGGGGAAGTTTTGGGGAAACTCGTGCATGTACTGCACTGTTTTCAATGAGCCCTCGTCCATCTACAGCGTTTACCTTACGGGAGGGAGCAGCGGCGGGCGCGATAATTGCTAACAGATGGCGCCACTGCTCGCTCCCTCAAGGTAAATGCCGTACATGCACGAGGGCTTCTTTGGAAACCGTGCAGTACATGCACGAGTTTCCAAAAAAGTACGGAGTGATTCTAAAAGGACACTCCAAAGCAGCGCTTGCACGCTGCGTAGGTGAGACCTAAAAATACTACACTTCCCAAAATGAGGAAGGTTAGAACTAAAGAGAATTTTTTAAAATAAAAAAACAGCAACTCATGGTGCAAGAATCTTAAAAAGAATTTAGTGGTCACAATGGCCGCTTTTAATTTTGCTGTGCAGCCTTCCTTGTATTCCTTTTGTAGGTTAAATTGGTGAATAAGCTGTTTTGAAGCTTCCACTCAAGTGACCTTTGTTCCCTGGTATAATTTATTAGGAACTGCTGCCCAACAAGCCTTATGAGTAATCGCTGCCTGTGAGAAAGTGCCATCTTTCTTGCATGGTATGCCCCCACTTTTTGCTGAATTGCTGAATGTACTTTGACTAAGTGTGCCCTGGGCTCCTGCCAATCAGGTGCCCAGGGCCTATGTTCCTTCCCTAAACCAAAACCTCCAACCCAAATTGGCAAACCCTGGCCACATGTAAGCCCCTGGTAAATGGTACCCTAGGTATCCAGGGCCTTGTGACCAGGGAAGTACTCTAAGGGCTGCAGCACTCATTATGCCACCCTTAGAGGCCCTGTACCCTAACACACACACTGCCCTTGCAGGCTGAGTGTCTGGATACAGGACAAAACAGAGAGTCGACATGGCACACAGCCCTGGCATACATCAGCCTCCCCTCTAGCTGGGTGCCCTATGCCAGTGGTGTGGGCACAGGAGCATGAGCCCTGTGCCCCTACAGTACCTTGGTCCATTCCTGGGCCCTGTAAGTGCAGTGCTGTCATTTAAGAGTACATGGTGCTGGGAGCTTGTCAAACACGAACTCCACAGCACCATAATGGCAACACTGAAGACTGAGAAGTTTTGTAACAAACTGCTCAGCACATTAAACCCACACTGATGCCAATGTGGGATTTAATGTACCAAGCACCACAGAGGGCATCTTGGAGAGGCCCCCTGAAACCTAACCTACAATCCACATCTGGTCTGAGAGGCTGCCTAGGCTGCCACACAGCAGACATGTTGCTGGACACCTGGGTAGGAGAGCCCCTGCTCTCCTGGGCCTGCAACAATGCACATCCTGGGCGAGGTGCTAGATCTCCTCCCCCAGGATGGGCAGGGGGAAGCTTCAAAGGCATGCCGCCTCTGTGAGCTTTCCCAGGCCACTTGCAACCCCCCACTCTGGCGGGAAGCTTGGCCGGAAACCCCAAATAAGGACAGGGGATGTGCCAGCCTGCCAACCCCACCCCTCAGGTGGGGGAGGCGAGGTGAAGCACATCTCCGGGCGCTCGCCATCTTGAAGATGGGAGACCCTACCCAATCAGGACTAGGCTACTGCCCCCCTCCCACAGGAGAGTGGCAGAATAGGGGGGTGTACCCACCCCAGGACAGGGACCCATTGGTCCCTGCCCTTTACCTACCTGTAACGCCCCTAAATCTAGTATTTAGGGGCACCCTGAACCTTCAGATTCCAGATTCCGAAATACAAAGAAGAGCAAGAAGAAAGAAGACCTGCCCTGCAGCTGCTAAGATGAGGAAGACACCAACTGCTTTGGCCCCAGCCCTACCGGCCTGTCGACCCTCCAACCTGCTCCTGCTACAACCCGGCACCTCTTGTGGCCAGCAACCTCACAAACCCCGGAGGACCTGGCTACCTTTTCGCTCCAAGTACCTGGGACTCCCATGAGTAGAGGCTCTACTCGAAATCTGCTTCTAATCCCTGGCATCAGCCCGGAACCGCGAACCCTTCACACTCTGCACCCACCAAGTCTGGCCTGTGCCAGAGTGAACAAAGACCACGAGGACGACCCCACGGCGACTGTGACCCCGAGTCCGGCACCCAAGGACGTCCCTCGACGCTCCTGACGACGCCTGCAGCCTCAGAACCAGGTGCCCCCCCAACTGCGATCAACAGAGGGTAAGATTTCCCCGACACCAAAAGGCACACCTGCACCCGGCGCCCTGCGGCCCCCTGTGCCCAACTCCGGGGTACCTACCTATCCTCCAACTACCCAACTTACCTCTCGAAGTGGTGGTGGCACCTGAAGAATCTTCGTCCCCGAGCTTGCAGTCTTTTTCTAAACCGGAGCTTTCCCACTGAAATCAATTGAGCGCCCGAAGGCTCAAAAGCACCCTGCACCCAGCCGCCCGAGTGGCCCTGGCAGTGTAACCTCTACACCTATCTACTTACCCATTTGCCCTGAGCAAGTGACCAGAAGCCCAGCTCCCACAGCCGCGTGGCCTGCTAGTCAGCAGCCACCAACCACGGCCCCCCTGCCTCCCATAGGATAACATTGGGCCCAACTATCTCTACTCTCTCTGCACCCGGCTGCCCCTGTGCCGCTGAGGGTGTAATAACTGTACCTAACTGACCCTGGGAGACCCACGAGTCTATGCCCAGAACCTTAACTCTGCCAGTCGAGTACTTACCTTAAAGCCGATAACTCAATTTTCTCCATATGGTAAGTGACTGGTTTCTTCTGAAGTTTCTTCTAAGTGTGGTGTTTTCAAAACTTAAAATATTCACCAAACATCAGCCGAGTAACGAAAACGAAAATACTCACCTGCTATTAGGTGAGCTCCCAGTGCTGGATCTTGGTGCCCAGCACTGACCCTGAAAAATATTCACAACCGTACTTACCAGTAACCCAATTTCTTTCCATAGGAAACCATTGACTGTTTTTCTGTGAAATTTTTTCCAAGTGTCGATTTCTGCAAACTTTAAATATTCTTTAAAAATCGTATAAACTGTGACAACGTAATTACTTACCTGTTTTGGATAAAGGTCCCAGTACTGAGTCTAGGCACCCAGTACTGGATTAAAAAAGTAACGAGGAGCGCGCAACCAAGATGGCCGCATAGGTGCGAGGCTCCCGAGGACCTCCGCAACCTCCCACGACTATCCTGAATTTATCCTGTCTCGGATGAGGGGAATGTGTTGGTGAGCCTGAGCTGAGGTGGCACCCGTTTCCCGTTGTCAAATCGGACCTCGGACACCGGAGTGAGCGCCGATTGAAGTCTGCGGCCTTCTCCTCGCCAGACCCCGGATTTGCGCTGAGGGGTGACCCAGTGACAAAGTGAACAACAGCGGCGGGCCGGGCCTGGCGAGTCGCGCACCACGCGCTTTCGCTTTCGCACCCCCTTGCAGTCACTGCAGGGTTGGGTCGCGGGGCTCTTTGTGTTGGTGTGGTCTCGCTGGGAGACTTGGCCTGCCCGCCGGCTGTGACCCACCCCGCCGATCTGGGGTGGCCCCCCCCCCGGAGCTTGTGGCCCTGATTGCCTGCCCTTCACGACGTGACTGGTGCGACCGGGAGACTAGTGGCCATGGCCACCAAACAAGATGGAGACCGGGCAAAGACCAAGCCGACCCGGCGTGGCACTACCACCCATCAGGCCAACAGTATGGACCGCTATACCCTCCAGAAGGGATCTCCCGGCGGACCGCACAAATCCCCTGAGGACCCTCCGGATGCCCCGGACCTGCCCACGGATCTGACTCTGCGGGATGTCATGGGCGCCATTGCCGAGATGAAGGCCTCGGTAGGCCAGCGGTTCGACACACTGGCACAGAAGATCGACTCGGTCCTCGTGGATGTTGGCCTGGTGAGGGCCGATCTTTCCAAGACCAACGACCGAGTTGATTCTTTGGCCCACACCGCATCGGGCCTTACTACTGATGTGGCGGCGCTACAAACAGAGGTGCGTCGGCTTAGTCAGGCGAGCGCGCTTATGGATCGGCGCCTGGAGGACTCCGAGAGTCGGGCCCGGAGAAACAACATCCGCATCATCGGAGTACCCGAGGGACGGGAGGAAGCGGCGGCGGACCCATTTGTGGAGGACCTGATCGCTACCTATCTCCAGCCACGGGGGCTGAGCAAATTCTTCGCGGTGGAGCAGGCCCACAGGGTTCCCGGGGGAAGGCCGAAGGTCGGAGCCCCTCCGCGGCCCCTCATTGCCCGGATTTTCAACTTTCGGGACAGAGACGCTATCCTGCAAGCCTCCAGACTGTTGGGGCCGGTTAAGCTTGACAACATGGAGGTGAACTTTTATCCGGATTTCACCCCAGCGGTCCAGAAGCAGAGACTGAGCTTCCAAGGCGTCAAGCGCCGTCTTCGGGACTTGAACCTTAAATACGCAATGCTCTTCCCAGCCAAGCTGCGAGTGGAGGTAGAGGGTCGCACGCACTTTTTTGATCGCCCCGAAGCGGCCGGAGACTGGCTGGACACTCTGTCTGGGGATCGTGATCTGGGGGAAGGGGGGTGGGGGGGGCGGCGGGGGGAGACGGCACACTGGATCGGGACTGAGGGGGTGATATTGGGCTTCACTCTGGACAAAAATGATGCCACTCTCGATTAAGCATCGGTCTGTATAATTTCCCCTCCTACGGAGGTTGTGTGGGGTCTCTTGGGGGTTCTCCCTCCTCCTCTAGGGGGCTTAGCTAGTTTTTATTATATATATGGGGCGACAGGCACACTGCACGTTGGGGGGGCTGTTCGGGCTCATGCAGGGGTGCAGGGAGGGGGGAGTTTTGTTGGGGTGGGTGGGAAGGGATGGGGGGGTGTTGTTCGTTTTCACCACAAGGTAAAAGTATCATTGTGCTAGCTCTATAGTGCTCTCGGGGGGACGAATGGTGGCTCTTGTCTATGATGGGGGGTAGGGAACTAACTCTGTTGTCCTGGAACGTGAATGGACTGGGGGACAGGATTAAACGTGGGGTGGTCCTGCAGTTCTTGAAGCGAATCTCGCCCGATGTAGTTTTTCTGCAGGAGACACACCTCATTGGCAACTCCTTCTGCGCCATGAATCGGCGTGGCTATCGCCTAGTGGCCCATTCGGGCTTTACGTCTGGCTCAAGGGGTGTGGGCATCATGGTTAAGAACTCGCTTCCGCTGGAGATTGATGAGGTGCTCCATGACGACAGGGGACGTTACGCGGTCTTGGTGGGAAGGATGGAGGGCAAAGTGGTTGTTTTTGTGTCAGTATACGTCCCACCGGGGCTGCAGTCGACTACCTTTGCGGACCTGGGGCGCCTCCTCCTTGGCCTTCCGGGGGGGATTCTGGTGGTGGGGGGGGGGATTTCAATGCGGTGGTTTCCGGGACTGTGGATCGTCACCCCCCTAGGGACCTCCCCCGGGCCCAAGCGTGGCTCTCTGGTCTATTGGACACTTTGGGATTGGTGGATTGCTGGCGTTTAAAACATCCCACGCAGTTACAGTATACCTTCCATTCGGGGGCCCATGGTAGTCTCTCACGACTAGATTATGTCCTGGTCCCGGCGGCCTATGTTGGGAGGGTGGGAGAGGTGCGCCATTTGGCACGGGGTATCTCGGACCATTCCCCGCTCCTGTTACACCTGGTCCTTTTTCCGAGGGGTGAGGGTAGGGTGGTCCCGATCAATCCATGGGACTTGCGCGACCCCACTATTCGCGCTGAATTGATTAAATCCCTCCAGCGCTACTTTGACGAGAATGTGGGGTCCGTGCCTTCGGCTGTCTCACTGTGGGAGGCATTCAAGACAGTACTACGAGGAGAGGCCCTGTCCCTCATTTCCCACACCCGGAGGCGCGAGCGGGAGGAGGTGACCCGGGTGGAAGCTGAGATAGCCGAGTTGGAGGGTAATCTAGAAAGTGGGGTGACGGATGCCGTATTACATGTCCTCCAACTCAAGCAAGCGGCCTATAGGGCCCTCGTCACGGAGGCAGCCAGGGGCCTCAGTAGAGAGCAACAGGGGAGATTGTATGATGTGGGTGATAAGGCTGGTAAATTGATTGCGTGGCTGGACAAAAAGGAGAGAGCGAGTCGTGTAGTCCCGCTGATTGAGAAAACGGACGGTGTGTGTGTTACTGAGCCGGAAGGAATTGTCTCCTGCTTCGCGGACTATTTCCGTGGGGTGTATTCCCCGGTGTCTTCCTGCTCTGAAGAGGATTCCCGTACCCTGCTCAGGGATATCGCGCTGCCTTCCCTTTCGGAGGAGGACAGAGTGTCGTTGGACGCCGCTCCAACCTCCGACGAAATCGCCCTCGCCATACGTTCGGTCGCTTCCGGCAAGGCCATGGGTCCCAATGGTCTCCCCATCGAGTTGTACAAATTGAGACCGGATACGCTGGCACCACATCTCCGATCGATGTTCCTGGAGGCCCATCCGGTGGGCTCCCTCCCGCTGGACCAGCGTCTGGCTACAATCGTGGTTATCCACAAGGAGGGGAGACCTCGGGACCGGGTTACATCCTATCGGCCCATTTCGCTACTGAACGCGGAGCCTAAAATTCTCGCCAAGGTCCTGGCCAATCGGCTGGTCGGCGTGGTGGGCGAACTGGTTCACCAGGATCAGTCCGGCTTTATTCCCCATCGTAACACAGCTCTTAACTTGCGGCGTTTGCATGGGGTGCTCGCACGTGTTCAGTACATACGGGAGCCGGCCATTTTGGCATCCCTGGACGCCACCATGGCGTTTGATACGCTTGAATGGCCATACATCTGGGCGATGCTTGCGAAGTTTGGCTTTGGCGCAGGGTTCATCAGTTGGGTCAAATTGCTGTATTCGGGCCCATTGGCGCAGGTGGTGGTGAACGGTAGAGTATCGGCTCCGTTCGAGCTGGGCCGGGGCACGCGGCAGGGCTGCCCCTTATCGCCGCTCCTTTTTGCGCTTGCCTTGGAGCCCCTGGCATAGTGGCTGCGGTGGGAGCCTTCCATCCGTGGTCTCCGTTGGACCCCCGAGTATGAGGACCGCGTATCCCTATACGCTGATGACATGCTCTTGTACCTAGCTTCCCCACGTAACTCACTTATAGTACTGGTTGATGTTTTGCATTCATTTGGTCGTAACTCCGGCCTTGTCATCAACTGGGCTAAATCGTGCGTGTATGTTCTCTCTGGGGAGGCGCCTATTCTCCCGCGGGGCTGTCCGATCCAGATCGCCCCGCAGGGATTTCGGTACCTGGGTGTCTTCATTACTCTGGACCCGGAGGCCCGTTATGATCGGAACTTGCTTCCCCCCCTCCAGCGCCTGAAGGAAGAGGTCACGCGCTGGCGGCGCTTGCCGCTCTCGCCGCTCGGCCGGGCGGCATTGTTTAAGATGATGTCTCTGCCGTGCTTCCTCTACGCTTTGCAGAATACTATGGACCTCGTCCCAGCGCGCTACTTCCGTGAGGTGGAGAGTTTGCAGGGCCGCCTGTTCTGGGACGGGAGGCCGCGTATCGCCCTGGCGAAGCTGACGCTTCCATGGTATGACGGAGGGATTGCCCTCCTGGATATCAAACGATACTATTGGGCCTCCCAGCTGGCTGCGATTAATCACGGCCTGTATGGGCCCGCTTTAAACCCGGCATTCGAAATGGATAAGATGCTACTCCCGGGTGGGGACTATAATCGAGCGCTCTACTCCAGCACGCTTGACGCTCGGCTGACCGGCCCCACGCGTGTCATGGTGAGAGTGTGGCACGCGGCTAATGTGGCGATGGGGTGGAAGGATCGTCTGACCCGGGCGTCACCACTATACGCGTCCGAGCAGTTGGGCTCCCTGTGGACCTCGAAGGGCTTCGAGAAGTGGGACATGATAGGCATTAGCAAGGTGGGGGATCTCTGGACGAGGGGAGGATTTAAAACGTTCGAGATGCTGCAGACGGAATTCCACTTGCATGGCAGGGAGTACTTTCGGTATTTGCAGATCCGTCATGCACTGGGCTCCGTCTTCCCGGACGTTGCATCCATCCCGGAGTATTCCCCCCTTGAGGATAGAGTGCTGGATGGACACGTTCCGGACAGCACGATCTCACTGATCTACAAAAAACTGATCAATGACCGCACGGGATTGCTGACTGCCCTTCGTGAGGCTTGGGTTGCCGATGGACTGGAGCTGGACGACGAGGACTGGACCCTTGCGGTGGCCTCCCCGAAAGAGGTGGCCATACCGGCCCGCCTTCGCTTCGTCCAGCTCAAGATACTCCACAGAGTTTACATGACGGGGCCGAGGCTTCTGCGTATGGGCTATGCTGTGGACGGGTTGTGTAAGCGTGGGTGTGGCGCTTTGGGGACCTTTCTGCATATATTGTGGGAATGCCCGGAGGTGGAGCGATTCTGGCGTGGTGTGCATGAGGTCCTGCGTGTGGTTACGCATGTGGTGCTACTACCCGAAGCGAGGAGATGCCTGTTGAATGTGTGGGAACCTACCGACTACTCGGCGCCACAGACGTGGTGGGTGACTCTGGGATATATGGTGGCCAAGCGTGATATTGCTCAACTGTGGGGATCTCAGAGGTCCCCGACTGTCTCGGCCTGGAAGGAACATATGGATTGGTGCATGTTTCGGGAAAAGGTGGTGTATGTTGCGAGAGGTAAGCCTGGGACATGGGTGAAAGTCTGGGGCCCCTGGAACGCCTACCGCGGGGGAATCTGCACTCCGCCGTTATTGCCCGATCCGTCGCCTGCCCCATCCCCGTAGCCGACCCATCTTCCCTGTTCCGGGCATTGAGTTTTACCTAGCCCTAATCCTGATCTCTTCCCCTTCTTGATACTCCTATGGATTGGTAGGGTCCCCCTCTCAGGGGAGCACATGCTGCTATTTCTGATTGTAGATTGCCTTGTGGTTTTGTTTTTTCTGGTTGTTATTTCAGTTTAAAATGAAACCGTACAGTGGGGTCCGGATGGTGTGGCTATCAACGCTGCTAACTCCTGTGCATCTTCCTCAGCCGCAACGCGCGCTCTACAATGTGTATCATATGCTCCTTTTGTTTGCTAGCGGCCGGCCGGAAGGTTGTAGGCCCATCTTTGTATATTTTTTGAGTTTTGCAATAAACGGTTTCAAAAAAAAAAAAAAAAAAAGTAACGAGAACATACTATACCTGCAATTTGAATTTTCTTCCATAGGGAATCATTGACTGTTTTCTATGAAATATTTTCCTAAGTTTCAACTTTTAAAATAGCAAAATATTGTCTAAAAATCATAACAGTAACTAAGTCGACTTTTATCACTTCTTTTTAAGTACTGTCCCAGGACTGAATCTAGGATCCAGCCCTGGAATCCCAAAAGTAATCCTGAAAGTAATCTATTGCAAATAACTTGAATCTTCCATCGAACTCAATGCATTATTGTGTTTAAAATTGTGTTGCCTATTGTAACAACTTGTAACTTTCTACAAATGCCAATTGCATATTGCAAAAGTATTTATATAAAGCATCTCATTCTGAGAAAAAATATATTTAATACCTATTGTTGGTTCTAAAATAAAACAACCATATATTTTTATATACAAACCATTGGCTTAGAGTTCAGTTCTTGAGTGTGTGAGACCATTTGCTGACTGGGTGTGTGCAACAAATGCTTTACACTGTCCTCTGATACTGCCTTACTGCTCGACCAAGCTACCACTTTAGAGAGTAAGGTTATATCTAACTTTAACCTCTGCCAAACCTCTGGGGACTGTGGACTCTGTACACCCTGTACCTATTTGGGAACAGTATTTACAGAGCCACTTTCTCACACTACCTCACAGATTACTGGGCCAAGATTGCTTTAGTGAGTAAAGAATGACAGCAGTGATGAAAGCTAATGCACAGTGAGTTTGTTTGCTGTTACTCCACTGGACTCTGGTTTTGACCCTCCTACTTGCTTGGCTCTACCACAAATATTTGAGACCCGCAGACCACGGACTCAAGGGGCACTTGCCATGAACAAATGCAGTCCATTTCCTGCTTCCAGCAGCATAAACCTCCACCATTTTAAAGAGTGTGGCCAGGGGGAATTAGGTCTACCAGAGGAGTGGCAGTACAGTGTCTGGTCCTGCTGTAGTCTGGTCTTACAGGGATGATCTTTTTTAGGCAGAAGGGTTTCTTGTGCTGGGTTTACACCACGAGTATTGCGATTAAGGCTGTAACAATTTTCTTCATAAATGGCAGGGGAGAACGTTTAAAGGTGCTTTATCCTGCTGTGTTTTAGATTAATAAACTAGGGTCCACATATTATTTGAGGGAAATTTCCTCGTTTGAGGAAAGAAAACAAATAGGTGAAGGCCCATCTGCCCATGGGTAAGGAAAGCACCCAGAAGTACAGGTGGATGAGCTTCTTAAGGGAGCACTTATGTCTATGCAGCTCTACTGACTACTGGTCAGAGGGAGCGATACAAAAAAGGGAATAAACCCTGGAGGGGGCCTAAGGAATGCACATGCCATTGCTTTTTCACACCTGGAGGATAAGGATCATGAGGAGAGAGGCAAACTTTAAGACCCAAAAAAATAAAAACCTATGATTTAGAGGATCCAGTTGTGCATGAGCTAGAGGACAACAATCTAGAGGGGTAAGTTTGTCTTTCTGACCCATATGACCTCTACCATCCAAGACTGACATAGTGGGTTCCCCTGGAAGAGGTGATCCTGCATATTTATTGAAGGCTTAGCAAATTCATTGATGGGGGGGGGAGGGAGGGGGGGGGGGGGGGTCAATTCACCTTATCATGAAATGCCTTAGATGCTCAGCGTGATGGGGTTGTGATGTGTCACAGGTGTCAGATTTAGACCACAAGAAGGAGTATAGACCAGTTCTGATAGTATGCCACAACGGATTACTGCAGTGTTTCCCAAACTGTGGGTCGTGAACCGATTTTTGGTAGGTCACTAAGTCAAACAATAAATAATGATACCTTTAAATTATGTGTTTATCTTCTCACATTTGCTGTGCTTCAAAGACAGAGGTCAAATGTCAGGCTAAGTATTTTCACAAACTGCTCCTTATTTTTTATAACATGCAGATTGGTGTTTACAATCTCCTCTCACTTTGCAGTCAGAGAAAGAAATGTAAAGTGGATTATGTGACAATCGTGCTGGGGTACAGGAAATGTGAAAGGAAACGCTGTAGGATGTCATTCTTTGTAAAACACAACAAAATGTAAACACCTGTAAATGAATTGTACACATTCAGTGGTTAGGAAAGCAAAAATGAAGCACATTTGTTTGTAATTCTGAAGTGTGATGAAAAAAAAGGTTTTAACAAGATCAAAACACCTTACTTTGTGATGCATAAAGGATAAATAAATATTCGCTGAAATCCGATTGCCACACAATATGATTTGTGTGCAATATAGTTTGATCAGTGTAGCTGTATGCCTTTGCACATTTAGTGGCCATTTCAATTGAAAATGTGCTGTATGTAAATTACAGTGCGCTGTCAGGCAATGCTTTATTTACATTAAAAAACACCCGCCTCATGTCCATTAACCCCTTGAGTGCCCATGACGAGACTATCTCGTCATGAACCCTGCCCGCTAATTCAATGCCCGGCACAGGGCGGGGCACACAAGGGGTTAAAGCTAGGTGGGGTTGTGAGTTTGTCATTCTAAAAAGTTTGTGAGGCACTGGATTACTCGATCTGGCTGGTCTAACAAAGATTCTGAACACTGCAGAGTGTGCCAAGGAGGAGGGCACTCTCATAGATCCAGATGGCCTCTCAAGGTAGATCCAATGGGCATTCTGTATGTTGGGCAATGCAAATTACTCAATATCTGCAGAACTGATGTTGTTAAAGATGCAAATAAACCTTAAGTTAGAAGAACATTCCATGGCACAAGCAAGTAGGGAAGGTGGATCTTACGGACTCTTTCATGAAAAAGAAAACAAAAAGGAGTACATTTGTAAGGACCTTTGCCACCTTGGACAAAGCCCAAACTTCCGCTAAAAAAGATTTTAGTTCAAGTGTTTTTGGAGGAACTAGAAGTGGTGCATTACTCTTGCTCAGCAGCTTCCAGAGTCAAAGTCTCCAAAGAACCTAGGTCTCTCATGTGGGGGGGAGGGGTTACTGACTGAAGATTTGGTTGCCTTTTTCCATCCAGAAACAATACAGAACTAGGCCTGTTCTAAAGAGGATCTTTAAGTGGAGCAAGTTAAATTGGCATGATTCTAAATAAGTAAGCCTTGTCCACTCTGCTCCCCACATAAATCACGGGCCAAAGCACAAGTGTTTTGGTGAAATTTTCAGCTCCTGCAGACAGTGAAGTGTTTTCACAGAGACATGAATGTAGTCTGAAATCCAAGCGATCTTTTTCTTCACTGCACAGATCTGAAAGCGGATACAAAGGATTTGGAATGCACCCTGCATCTAAGCAATATTTTTTCTGGAGGTGAAAAGGACAAAGGATTCCGACCTGTGCTAAATCTATGAAAAAATGAACTAACGATTAGCATTCCGAAACTTCTTATAAAGAGAATTCATATTCTGAGTAACGGCGACTGGACAGCGAGGCTGGATCTTCCCCCACATTGTATGGACTGCTGAGGAGACAGGGTGGCAGAAGAAGGTATTCAAAGTAATGGCTCTCCTCTTGAGACCAATGGTGATTGAGGAATCTGGTTGCAGATTTTCTGTGAGCTAAAAGTGTCAGACTAATTTACTTGGATGACCTCAACCTCAAGGCTCAGGATCTCAATGATGAGAGATCACATGAATGTAGCCTTGAGGAGGAGTCAAAGCAGCCCATTTCTAGAGGACTTTCCTTAAATTTGCTCACACCGATCCCTTCACAGGCATCACCAGTCAGATAACCCTGCTAATAAAAAGGAGTTGGTCAAATGCACTCTCAGTCCAGTTATCCCATGCCGTTAGTTTACAAAAATGCAGGCCTAGAACTCATGACATTACAATGGCTTCCAGGTGTCAGACTCGGTCTGATTTCGCAGCCCTAGCCAGGAGGCGGCCTGCCACCAGCTGTGGTGCTGCAGATCAGCATTCTCCTGTTCTCCAAGGGAGGCACACCCATCTGTCCTATTTGGCACCTCATCCAACTCTTGCTTCTTCCTGTTGGTGGGTGAAGCGTGGTGTACAGCACAAAAGTGAAGAGAAGAAAGGCACATGGAAAAGACCACTAGCAGAGGGTCATCACCTGCCCAGCAGCACTGTGAACCTTCCTGGACACCACCAAGCCTAAAGAAGTCTGCTCTATGCCATTAAAAAGGCTGGTACACAACCGATGTCAGGCCTAATATCACCACAACCTCCTGCCACCACGACCTACTATCTCACCTCTTTCTGCTCCAAAAGCATGCCGCAGCTTCTCCCCAAAGTGATCTGCCTTCCTGCTTCTCATAATGCTGATTCATCTGGAGGCAAGCAAGGCTGTGCCCTCAGTACTGACCAGACTGTACGGGGGCAGCCTGTCCACAAGCCCCAGATGCTGTCTCACTCAGAGAGAAGAAGCTGCCTGCTGCTGTGGCCCTCAACTTTGTGAAGACTTCAGCTGTGTCACTCTGGAAGGACGCAGAAAGATTATCAGTCCAAGCTCCACTGCCTGCACTGCTGCTTTCAACTCATCAACTGAAATTCTCTCTGTAGGAAAGCGCCCACCCGACAGCACTCTTCTACCTAAGGGAGAGAAGTCCTGGAGGTGTCTGGCTGAAGAGCTTTCCCACCTCCGACTCTTCTCAGCAAAAAAAAGGTTGGAACAGCAACGAGTTTCCCTGCTCCCAAGACACACACAGCAGAGTCCAGAAGAAAGAAGACTGGCCCGCAATTAAAAGATTACCACAAGCTGCATCAAAGAACCGTACATTAATTTAGCTTGAGATATCTGGAGGACTACGTGACCGTCAAGTTAGCTTGAGCAAGACATTCTATTGAGGAGCCTCCATCAAGTCCAGAAGTGGCAGACAACTTAAACCATACAAGTCACCTCCTCCCTAAACAGGCCTATGAGAGAAGATCGGAGCACATCATTTCTTAGGTGGGCAACACAAATCCAATGGCCATACTTATGGTGCCATGAAGCAGGCTCTGCGCTGCCTTCAATTTGACGTACTGATTGGAATGAGTGAAAAGATCCCTTATGAAAGAGAGAAGGCTGTATGATGCACGCCAGATTGTTTATGTCACCCATTAAAAGGATTGATGCCTGACAGAAGGGGTGCAGATTCCAACACAGCGAAACCACTCACCCACCCAAAGGCTCTGCTAGTCTAAATTAAAGAATTGGAGCCATGCCTGCGTACCATGAAGACGAAAGAATAAAATGGAGCGACCCACCAGTCCACACTGGCGAACCTGGAAACCCCTCCAACAAAGAAAAAACATAGAACCTCGTCATGGCTTCTGATCAGGTCTGATCATGTCAATATTACCACCATACGGACTTCTACCACTGACTGCAAATCTATTCATCGACCTACAACAGGAAGGTCGCCGCTGTAGTGATGACTTGACAAATGCACAGTGAGCTAACCAAGATTAGATCAGATTTATTTACAATTATTTAAAATTATTACAATAAACACCAACAGATCATGCATTTATGAAACATCTCCACAAACAGACTCAACCATCCACAAAAAAATCAGTACAATAAAACCACAAAGTGCTGAGGATTATATCCAAGGCTAAATCCATACTTGGATAACTGCTATTCCTACCCCGATATTGTCCCGTCCTGCACCCCCCCCCCCTTTCCTCCTCTCCCCCAAGATGAACCAACCACATCCCCTCTCTGAATGGCCTCAATTCAGTAACAAGGTGCTACTTTTATCTACGGCTCCCACAGGTGTGGGAGAACCAAGAGTAAGACATTATCACTGGCTACCTTGCAAACTATAACATCTATGCTGAAGAATCACCCAAGCTTTGTATAGGATGAAGATGTTCTGTATCAATTCATAGATCCACTGGGATACGATGTCCATCCAGTTTTCACAAAAACCTTTGACACACCATGGAAGAAACTGTGCGATCCAAAGAACAAGCCGTCACCAACCATAACAAAGTAACTTCACGCAACTGTGCCTTTTAAAGTGTATCACCACTACCACCTATACAGAGTCTTACGATCTGACTGAAGCCAGATCATCAGCCACTATAACACAGGAGGTTGCAAATCATATGCTCCACAAGTGGGAAATCCAAGGCTGTAACACTGATGCACAAGTTGTTAATTCTTCAGGACAACGTTTCCGCAGTTGACTTACTATAATAATAAAATATCCATAGAGAAATAAGTAGAGCAGAATATTGCAGTATGCCCCTACAACCTCCAGAAATTCATGTTTCTGCATGATTCAGCTGCATCACATACACAGGGCATACATGAAACCTAGGACAATCAACAAGATATACTCTGAGTCGCAGGAAACTTGACGAAGGTATGCAAGCCCGGATGAGGCATTCTATCATATGGTATGGGATTGCCCTGAATTTAGGCATTACTGTGACCGGGTATCCCACTGCCCTTCACACAGACAGATCGCGATATCTCATGTACCCTGGAGGGTTACTTTCTGGGCCTCTTTGCCAGACCAAAAGCCAAGAAAGTCTTGATCACAAAGTCCAAAAAGCACCCTTGAGACTCTCAAGTGACAATGTACTATCAATGCCACATCCGCTCACCCAAACAGCGTCCTGGCCAAGTCTTCTGCACACTTTAAACACGACCAATATGCACTTAAGATCTCCAAGAGTAACTAGTAGTGGTTCAACGTCAGTCTTTTAGTGTGCAACATGCAGGACATACGCAACCTGATCACAGCCCACATATAAACCAATTGGCTGCACGGAGCTTACACACAAACAAGATGGACTCAGTGCTGCTCAATTGAAGGATGCCGGAAGTGGCCGAAAAAAAGACTTCAAAGCTCGCAGACAAGTTTCCAATTCACACCAAGTCTGTCATTGGAGTGGAAGGCAACACAACAAAAGCAACCTTCCCAATAAACTCCAGGTCACTGTACAAAAGTTCCCGCTGTACTCTTTGACACCAACTACAAACCGTTCTGAGCATCAGCAAGGCGGACCAACTCGGTACTCTCCTAATATGATCTTGACAAAATGCGGTCAAGAGATCCTGGTCTTCTCAGCACTAATGTGCATTGCCTGACTCGCATCTGGTTAAAAACTATGAACTGAAGCGGCGACATTCTGTTGCAGCTGGCACCATTCATCAGTTGCTTACCGCTGATTTACTTCGAGACACAGACTACTGTTCTGTCCTTTATTCACTGTTGGTTTTGTGAGGAAT